>NC_134145.1:16422187-16730625 GCF_033958435.1 Carettochelys insculpta | reverse complement strand
GGGGGCGGAATCTGTTATAATTTAATTCTGGTTGACTCTCTGAGTAGAAATCTCTATTATCTAGAGAATTATTAAAGATGTGTACCATGTACAATTTGACAGAGTATTAGATTTATTAAGAACTTTGAAAGTTTTTCCTGAACACATAAACTGCTATCCACAGGGTGATAAAGACAGCTTGCAAGTTATTCATGGTCCACTAGATGGCAGCAAATTAACTCTTTGAATGCCAGAATATGCCGTATTTACTGAGGACATCCCTTTCTGAATGGCATAAATGGGTGTTAAGGTTGTAGACACATTTTATTACTGCATTTATCATTTGTGTACCATAGTGTCTGGAAGCACCAGCCACAGACCAGTACCTATTGTTTCTACTCGTAAAGGAAAAGTAATTAGTGGGGTTGGATGTTTAATCTGAGATGCCTCAAAGGGGCCTGTTTTTAAAAGGAGGTGAGAATCAAACTGGGCACCCAAAATCAAGGCACCCAAAGAATCAGTAGTCACTTTTGAAAATCTGAGCAAAATTGGGTTCCTCTTTGAGATTGCTCATACATTACATTAGAGTGGATTACAAACAGAAAATGAGTCAGCAATGTGATGCAGTTGCAAAAAAAGGCTAACAACTTGTGTGTGGGGAGGGTATTATCAGGAATGTCATGTGTAAGACATGGGAGATAGCTGTCTTGCTTTCAGCAACACTAATTAGGCCTCAGCTGGCTGTGTTTAATTCCAGATGCCACACTTTAGGAAAGATGTGGGCGAATTGGAGAAAGTCCAGTGGAGGGCAACTAAAATAGAAAACCTGATCTATGAGGAGAGGCTGAAAACTGGGCATGTTTTGATCAGTTGTTCTCCATGTCCATGGCAAGAAGTAACGAGTTTAATCGGCATCAAGGCGGATTTCGGACAAATATTAGGAAAACCTTTCAGAGAGTGTGTCTATACTTACTGGGCTTTCAACACACTGCGATCGATCCTCTGGAGTGCGATTTTGCCGTGTCTCTGAAGATACAGCAAAATTTCTCTCTCTGGGCTCAGCCATCAACCCTGACATGGAGTAAGGGATGTCAGTGCTAGCCCAAAAACCCCTGACCTACCCCAGGGAAGAAAGAATTGCATATCTAGGATCAACTTTGCTCCATGGCGTAGACCAGGCCTTGGAAAGAAGACCCTTAGATCCTGTAGGAAGTAGACTCATGCATCTGATGAAGCAGGTCTTTGCCCATGAAAGCTTATACTCCAAAATATCTGTTGGTCTATAAGGTGCCACAGGACTTACTTTTGTTTTTGAAGCTACAGACTAACTCGGCTACCTCTCTGATACTTGTAGGAAGCAGAGTTAATCTTTGTTTTGAGTCAGAACTGAATCAGTCCTTTCAACATGGTGTCAGATTTCAGATGGTGTTGGGCCCTACTCAAATCCAGTCAGAATGCTGCTGCAGAGATCATTTTCCTAGTCTGTGCTTTGACCATGTCACCTTTTTTCATCCCTCCCTTGTTCTGTATGCATAGATCTCCTCGCACAATGGGGTCTTTACCATGACTAAGGCGCCAAGGCACTCCAGTGACGCAAATAAAAAAGTAACAGAGGCTACGTCTACACGAGCCCCAAACTTCGAAATGACCACACAAATGGCCATTTCGAAGTTTACTAATGAAGCGCTGAAATGCATATTCAGCGCTTCATTAGCATGCGGGTGGCCGCGGCACTTCAAAATTGACGCGTCTCGCTACCGTGCATCTCGTCCCGACGGGGCTCCTTTTCGAAAGGACCCTGCCTACTCCGAAGTCCCCTTATTCCCATGAGCTCATGAGTCCCTTTCGAAAAGGAGCCCTGTTGGCCTGCCCACATGCTAATGAAGCGCTGAATATGCATTTCAGCGCTTCATTAGTAAACTTCAAAATGGCCATTTGCGTGGCCATTTCGAAGTTTGGGGCTCGTATAGACACAGCCAGAGAGATACCCATGATAGTCTATATACTGTCAAAACAAAAAAGCAGTCCAATAGCACTTTAAAGACTAACAAAATAATTTATTAGGTGATGACCTGAAAGTTTGCAACTTACTGAAGAGGAATTTTCACAACACTTTGGAAAGAGAGGCTGCTGAACTCTTTTTTTATATTCAAATTTGACACATTAACACGTGGTTTGAACAAGGATGGGCATTTTAGGTCATTATAGAGGCTTTTTTGCATACTTGGTTTAATCTAATTCTTGACTCCCCCTGCCCCCCTTCTGCCTCTCACCTGATTTGCTCACCTTGATAATATTTTTCTGTTTGGTCAATCTTGATTACTGTGTTTGGTTCTCTGTGGCTTAAATATTGAGTCTGTTCTGGTATGGCTATGATCTGACGAAGTAAGTCTGTCCCGTGAAAGCTCATCACTTAATAAATTATTTTGTTAGTCATTAAAGTGCCACTGGACTGCTTTTTTGTTTTGACAGATAAAAAATAGCACTAAACCTTCACATAAGAAATATAACTAGCTCCATGAAAGCATGTGGCATTAAAGGTGTTATAATAATTTGTGCCTGCGTGGGTACAAAAATCTTAGCCGTAATATCCTGGACAAGTTGCAATTCTGCTTTTTGTGTTCCACCTAAAAATATTTCCCTTGTAGTTTCTTTAAAATTATTTTTCACTTCTGTGCAATGCATATGTTTTTATTGGCATGGGAAATTAAATATGTATATAAAGTTTTCAAAGTGTTTTGAGATCCTACTCTATCAGCCGTTCTCCAATTTATTTGATTATTCCTTTCTGCTTCTTTGAGTCTATAGTAATGTAGTTTTCTCTCATCCCATCACACAAGTACACATAGGTGGTAGTGGTGCTTCACTGGAACCACTTTCATCTTCTTTATTTTTCACTTGATTTGAACTGTTTTTCTCTTGCATGAATAGCGAACAATCCATGGTAATAGAAGCCTAAGTGCAATTGTGGTCGATGTTTACAATTGAATGTGTGCATTGCATCACAGCAAATGGGTTACCATGCAGATGTCAGTGACTTTGTATAATGCCATGCAGAAATGGCAAAATCCAGAGCGCCATCTAGGGTTCAAGGCGCAGCACCAGCTGACTACCTGATACGTCTAGAGGAATCAGCTTTGCTAGTTATTCTCTTGTGAGGAAAACGTGTGCAATACATTTTTTTCGTCACAGCCTCGTATGGCTTCCTCCCAGAATACATTTTGTGCCATACTTTGGGGGCCCACCTCCCTCCACTTTGAGAGCCTCTGTTCTGGATAAGAACTATATATAAAATGTTACCAATAAAGTCAGAAGCCATTATTTGAGTTTCTGAGGGTATCATTTTTCACTCCCTTAGATTAGAATCAGTATCATTGTTCTGCATTAGCTAATTGTTCTAAAAATTTAGGGGTTTTGCTTAGTTATTACTAGACTGATTTTTGTTTTTTGGAAAATAAAATGAAAATTTCATACTTCAGTTGAATCATTGATCTGGTCTGGGAGTGGGGGTGGGGATGAGGGGTTCAGAAAGCAGGCTGCCCCACAGAGAGAGAACTACCCCAGCCCTGTCTCACTGTAGAAGTTTGGGGCCAGTGGAGACATTCCTGTCCATGGCCACTGCAGCTCCAGTGGACACAAGGGGGAACGGCTGCATGGTTGCCCAGCTGGGGCAGGTCCAGGTTTGTCTGCCCCCTTCAGTCCCCAGTCAGAGCGAGGAATGCAACAAACGACTGTCTGGGTTCCCCTCTCTGGCCGCTTCTTGCTGCTGCTCTGTGGTCATTATTTTGTATAACTGTTCCTACTTTCCATCCCATATCCCCTGCCACCACCATTTGGTAATTAGAACCTAGCTCTATTTTTTAAACCATTGCCATTTAGTGCAGGGCAGGGTTTAGTTCAGGGCAGATCTGTGCAAAGGGGCACACTTGAATGATCAGAAGTGGAGTGATCAAGATTTAATGGTGCTGTAACTTCTCTGGAGTTACACTAAGGACGAATTTAGTCCAACAATCAGCAGTGACTTTATATAGTAAGTTGTAGATTTCTGAGTAGCAGCCATTTCAGTTTTTCTTAAACATTTACTAATAATGCTCCCTCCCCTGCAAGCTTTTTTCTGTTGAAGCAGAAGCCTTGTTGATACATTTTTCAAGAGACGTCCTCATGCTAATAGCATAAATCCACATTTTGGGCACAGGTCAAACTTCACTAATCCAGCACTTCCTTGTGGGGCAACATCTGTGATCCCGCATGATTTTAGTTAGTTGGACATCCACATATCATAGGTGTGGCCAAGTTTCCTGTGGACCCATGAAGTTTATTTTCAGCCGCTAGGCGTGGCTGTCAGTGTTCTGTGTGGTTATCTAGCTGCAATTTATACCTAAGTGTCATCTGAGCCCAGTAAGCAGTGGAAGTATTGGTAATGCTGCTAGACCCACAGTGTCCAATACATTCATGAATCACCACGTGGCGAATAGGACACTGCCTTGTGGTGAGTGCATGCATACCTCACTCATCAGAAATAATAATTTTTTGATTTTTTTTTTTCACATGTGCTCAAGATGATTATCACAGGCACAAAGTTACGGGTGTTGCAACTTGGGAACATACCGCTATTACAACTGATGCATTGCAACATGATCAGTCATTGTTAGTAACTACAAAATAGATAATTTCAGCTTCGGGAAACTGCATACATTGTGTGTATTAGAGACACAGAAATACACACACAGGAGCAACACACACACAGACACTTTCCATTCAAGCACACACCTCCCTCTTCTTTACTCAGAACTAGCCAGGCTGAAAGCTATGCAGTGGAAATGTAGCAATGTGGAGTGGCTATGGTGTCTGGATGCTCTCCTACTGTCTAGAGCCATCCAGCCACAGGCAGACAGCCCCAGCAGCCTGGCCACTCCCAACCTTTAGATGCGCTTCTGCCAAAGTCAGGCACGCACCTGCATGTACCTGTGTGCATTAGCAGACACTGACCCACACTCTTGCTTTGCCCTGCCCCAGAAATAGCCTGATTCATCTCTGTGCTCACCCCTGTGCTCACTGATGCCTCCTGTGCTGTAAGGGAGCACTGCAGAGCATGGGAAGGATGGGGGGGTTGGCATCACGCCCTCTAATGCGTGGAGACAATGCTGCCGTCTGCATGCTACTCTCAGGGAACAGCTGGAGCTGCACCACTCCCAGCCATGCCAGTAGGTGGTTATTACAGATGACGCAGACTTCAGAGCCTTTCTGTAGTAAGCCTGTCTTTGCTGCAATGAGGTGTATTGCCATACTTGTGTCTGTGATTATTACGTAATACCACATTTTTGTGCGAATTTAAAGTACAGAAGGTATTTATTTTTCTATTATTATTTAATATTTTTGTGTATAATATAATATGGCAAGTATGGAACGATGACAACCACATATGTGGTGAGCTTTGAATTCCTATTGGACATTGCTGTGCTAGACAATATTGACCTCCCATAGTCCAGCAAATTCTCTTCTCTGGCACTGGTCAGGTCCTAAGGGTGCCAGACTAGACAGGTTCAACCTGTAGTATCTCATTAGGTAGGTGGCTTTTTTGAGCCCCATAAAAGCAAATGGGATTACATTTTTTAAAAATAAGTACTACCCAACAGAGAAAAATTGCAAAATTAAACCCATAGAGGTTTCCACTGACTTCAGTGGGCTCTGGATCCATGTCATAGTAAGGCTGTGTTTATATATTACCTTACAATCAAATCAAGATCACCCCGAGATGTGTATTTTATTTAGTCAGTTCAAAAAAAGGCCCAAAGTACCTTTGACAGATTTCTAAAGTCCCATGAGAGCTATGAACTGGTACATAGTTTTCTTTTTTGCCCATGTTAACCTTTGCCAGCTTGCTTTTTTGTGGACTCTCCATTAAAAGATTGTGAACCAATGAACTGACTGCAACTAATAAGGCTTATTGTCTTAAGTCTTGGTGGTCATCTTCCCTAAAGTATATATCTGTTTCATTTATGACAACAGTCATGATTTTGTGGGGACCAATAGAAAATGCATTGTGGAAGTTAGAAATTAAATTACAAATTCATATTTTGTTTAAAAGAGCAATTAAGAAGAGTTCACTCTTCCCTTCAGGCCAGGCTAGTGAACTTAGTTAATTTGTATTATCTAAAAAAGTTGTATTTAAATTGCAAACAAATCCTCCTATTGGTAAGTAAGATTCCAGTATGAAACCCTAAACAATGGGAAACCAACTGTGCTTTTGTCTTGTCCATAAATATGGAAACAATTACTTTATTGTAGCAAAGGAAGCTGCATTCCCTCCAAACATCCCTTCAGTTCCAGCCTGGCTCCTAAGGATATATTAAAATGAATTATATAGGTCACTGGGTAAAACAAACAACATTTAGGTCTATGCAAATAACAAAAGAAGTACTCTAACAAAATTTATAATATTTCAAGAACACCAAGCAGTAAGCTAAGAAAATGTCATATGTCCCATAATTCTACCCGTAAGAACTTCTGTATGTAGCATGCAGAACTCATGGGGGTGTTGTGAGTGTTAATTAATGCAGAGTGCTTTGAGATCCCCTGATGAATGGTGCTATAAGAGTGCTATGTAGACCTGAAAGTCGATTTCACATATGCGATTCTAGCTACAGTAATTGTGTAGCTAGAATTGAGGTCTCAGAAATGGACTTATATGACTGTCTTCGCTAAGGAAGGTCGACCGAAGCATTTCTCCCTTTGATCTCCCTTACTCCTTGCATTATCGAGGAGTACAGGGGATGACTGCTGACCCCAGAGAGATTAATTTCGCGCATCTTTTCCAGATGCGTGAAATCAAACTCCAGAAGATCGAGCTGGTCTTCACTCAAGTGTAGACAAGCCCTTAGAGGTGGCAGGGGTGTTGACAGGCTTGCTGGGCCTCTGGACCAGGGGGAGTGAGTGCCTGGCTCTGCGCCCCCGGAAAAGGCAGGGCCTCAGGCAGAAGGGGGTGGGGCTGCAGGTAGCCCACCCTCAGTGCCACCTGGAGTGTGCTGCACCCCTTCTCCAGCCATCTCACCACCTCAGGTTCTGACAACAATTTAAAAGGCTTGGAGGAGTGTTCCCTGTAAAATGAGCAATTAGGCACCCCTCCCAGGAAAGATTCAGGTGCCGTCCAGCTGATTAGCAGAGTGCCCACAGCCACCCATCATGGGCTTCATGTGTTTCTATTGGTGGTGCACATCAACACAACTCTTGGTGCACAGAACAAAATTGATTCCACCCATGGATGGAAAAAAATAGAGGGAATCCTGACCTGGAGCTCTGGCCACCACTACTTGCTGAAGTAGTGGCAGTGGTGGCCAGGAACCCCAGACTTGTTTGAATCACCTGCCCCAGAGCAGGTGCCACTTTTGTCCCCATCCGCTGCACTCATCAGTGGGCCTGAAATTGGCTCCAGGTCATCAAATATCAGCTATGAGGACCTGATTTCACCCATTATATCTAGGGGCAGATGTGACATTCTGCTCTGGATCCAGCTTGCAACTCTGAGCTCTCATTCCCCAACATGATTTTGGGTCAGACTCCCAGTTTACATTACACCAGCCACGCAGCTCCTGCCAGACATCAAGCACCTGAAACAGGCCCTGAACTGTATCAGTTTAGCACAACCTGGAGAAATATGTCACCAGACTCATGGAAAACGTTCCCTTTGCAATTTGTTGGGGCCAAATCACAGCTCTGCCAGGAAAATTGGTCTTTGGATAGTTACTCTAATATGGAGTCTTAGAGCAAGCATGGGCCTTGCTGTGTGGTGTGTCAAGCAGCCATGCTGGCCCCACAAAGAAGGAAGAAAGGAAGGAAGGAGCTATACAGGCTGTTCCCCGCCAAGTAGCATAGGCTGCCATAGTCAACGCTGCAAACTTATGCACAGCAATATTGAAATCGGCACTATTTCAAACTAAGCACTATGAGTGAAGACCATGTATTTCAAAATAGCAAAATGCTATTGCAAAAACATTTTGCCTGTATCTACACTTAGAGAAAATTTCAAAATAGCCATGATAATGGCCATTTCGAAGAATACTAATGAGGCGGTGAAATGCATTTCAGCGCCTCATTAATATTCTTCAAAATGGCCATTAACATGGCTATTTCAAAGTTTTCTCTAAGTAGACACGGCCTTTGTGTATAGTAGCCCTATTTCGGAATAGCTTATTTTAAAATAAGGCTCCTGTGTAGACATAATACCAGAGCCCTTCTTTGCCTTTTCAACCCTACTTCTTGCCCTGCCCACTCCATACTCTCAGGCTAAGACTACACTACATTTGTGTATCCCAAAATAGAACCCAAGTGGCCAAGCACCGTGCTCAAAATAGGAGGGCTATTTTGAGTGCAGTGTTTTATTTCCGGTAACCTTCGTCATGTGAGGGTTACCAGGCAGTTCGAAATAGCCCCTTATTTCAAACCCCAGTACAGTGTAGCCTGCACCGGGTTTGAAATAAGGATACTGCAAAATAAAGTAGCTTGAAATAAGTTATGCAGTTTGCACAACACAAATTACATAACTTATTTTGAGCTACGGCTACAGTGCAGCCCTAGCCTCGGTGTTCTTGCAGATCACAGGGCAGTGAATGCATAACCTCTGTGACTCGAAAGACACAGGGATTGTGTGTTATTTTATTCCCTTTACCTTCCAGGCATTCCATGTAGGTAGCAGCTAGGGCTTGAGCAGATAGAAGCAGAACTATTTAATTCATACCAGTGGCTGAAACTTGGGATCTGTGCTGAGGCACCTGGAACTCACATGAGGAGCTATCCTACTAGAGTAACTGGACTTCCTTCTGCCTGGTACAGGAAAGGTTAGGTTCACATTCATATTATGTCAGATGGACCCAACAAATATCTGGCAGCTCTGCCCCTCTCGTCTATATCTGAGGCATTACTCGCCCAACCCTGGGAATCAGAAAATAGGCACCCTAGAGTCTCCAGAGCCACATCTGTGATTCCCAGCCCTCTTGTGAAATAGCTAGTTACCACGAGAACATTTTGAAATTTCCAGAATCTTGTCCTTTGATAAGGATCATTTGCCTTTCACACCTTCAGGGAGGAAAGGGAGGCCTCAGCAATCTATCATTAGTGACCTGTCAGTTCTTTCTCTCATTCAGGATAAAGACTAGTTAAAGCTGTTGCATGCTCTAATATAACTCATTTTTGTTACAAGTCTGCTGCTACACAAGGCTAGTCAGCTTATCTGGCGTAATCATCATGAAAGTAAATTAGGGGAAGCATCAAGTTGCTCTTGAAAAACTCAACCCCTCCTGTCTACCATCAATGTGCTTGGGCAAACGAGGATTTATTTTGGCTGATGTGTCCAAGGAAAACCTGTGTCACTGATTGGGCTAGCCACAAAGAAAAATCAGGCCGTCCTTCACTGTGTTTTTTTGTGTTGGATGGTCTGATTCACTCCCCTGTGTACTGACTACCCAATTGCCTTTGACCTCAGGCTGAAAATAAGAACTGGCCTAATGCCTAAGTCACTGTAGACAGCACCAAATGCTGCATGTCGTTCATCTGGCATATTTTAGCTGTAATTGAAACAACAGCCTGAACTACCACACATTTTTATGTGCTGCTATTTCATGACATTTTATATATATAATCTGCATATGTTATTTTTAGAAAACTTGCTTCCTGGGACAGCGTCCCATGCTATACATCTTTTTTCTAAGAACATGTGTTGGAATGGGGAGCCTCAGAATTTTTCCTGTCACAATCATTCTTGAAATCATATGTTACACACAAAACTGGATCGTTTTCTTTCTTTTGATGACAGAAAAAAAAAAAAAGGAAACAGACCCAATTCCCGTCTCTCCTAAGGGTCTCTACCAATGTAACCATACTGCCAATGTAAAGGAGATGTAGTATAAAGGAAAATTAGGTCTTACTGTCAACAGTAAATCAATCAGTGTCCCAGTGATAAATATACAGAATTTCATTCTGGTCACATGGGAAGAGTTTGGAAACTGGAGATTGTCCAGTAAGATATTCGGTTCCAACAGTGGAAAAAAATAACTCATGTTATCAGATGGAAAAATATGGAATTGTAATACAGCTGTCTTTCCTAGGTTTAGATGGCTTCTGTTACTATAGTATCTCATCGCCTTACAATAGTTGATGTATTCATCCTCACAATCCCTGATGAGGTAGGCAACTGCTGCTACCTTCTGCATTTTACAGATAGGATACTGAAGCACAGAGAATCTAAGTGGCTTGCTCAGGGTCACAAACAACGTCTGCGGCAGAGCAGGGAATGCAGGTCTCCTGAGTCCCAGTCTAGGACCCAATCACTGGCCCAACCCTACTATCCAGTTAGCTGTTTTTCAGGAGCTGCTTCAGAGTTCCTCCCCAGAGGGGATGGTAATGTTTCCTGATCAGCTTCAAGCATTGGTGCCATGAAGTTGTGACAATACCAGGAATGGCACAAGTGTTCCCTGAAACGCCATGGGTGGACTACATTTTATGTGCACCAAGGCATGTGTGGATGTGCACCACCACCAATAGAAACAGATGTTCACTGTGGGCACTCTTCTATTCAGCTGGGCAGCACCTGTATCTCTCCTGGGTGGCCATGCAAGTGCTCAGCTTACAGGGAAAACTGAAGGGCATCGACGAGCCGAGCTGGTAAATGCTGGGCAGCCTAGACGATGCCTTTTTGAGCTGCCTATAATGAGCTCTTTGCAAGATGCTGTGTGTTTGTGATTAAATTCATAGGGCGAAAGCAGATATTTATAAATAACAATGAGCTACAACTGCCACAATCATGAACATAAGTTGCATACTAAGTAACTTAATTTAATCCACAGTATCCTGCCTCTTCCGGATCCATCAGTTCATTTCTCCTTGCTCAAATCCCTCCATACAATTCATTCCCTCACAATCCATTTACTGTCTCCCTCCCTGTTTCTTGTCAGTTCCCTTTTCCCCAGCCTCACAGCTGTCAGTTCAATTCTTTCCTACTAACTTCATGTCTCAGCCACTGGAGGACACTGTTGCTCCCTCACCTGAAGCTGCGATGGGGCCTTGATTGATTGCTTGACTGAAGACTCTTCCACTCCTACACCTTGGAGCATTGATGACCATTTGCCAGCGTCCCCTGTCCTGCACGATCTTTCCCAGTTCTGACCACGTGTATCCCATCTTTTTAGTATCTGCTTTCATGTCTCTACACCAAGTGTTTCTTGGGCACTCTCTGGCTTGATGTTAAATGAAAGCTGAGGTGGACTTGGCTTGTGGGTGGCCACTAGGTAGAAGCATGACCCATCCTGCTTGCAGATCAGCAGAGGTGACAACAGCTTCAGTGGGTCCCCAGTCAATATGGGGGGAGGGGCCTGGCTCCACAGTCCCAGAAGAATCGAGGCCAAGTTGCCAAGCCTTCGGAGCCATGTGGTATGGTGCTCTGGGGGCAATTTAAAGGGCCCAGGAGTCTGGCTGCTGTCACTGCCACAGTAGCAGCAGATGGGCAACAATCCTGGCTCCTTTTCAATTGCTGGGCCCTGGAGCAACTGCCCCTTTTTTTCCCACACCCTGCCCCCATTGGCAGACCTGCAGAGCAGCGTTAGGAAGTTCGTGAGGCTAACCTTCAACTTAAGGCTTGATACCCCGGCACATTGTGTGGAACCAGGGGAGTCGTTTTGGCCCATCTAAATTGTGGAAGTCAGAAGGAACTGGCTCAACAGATGCACTAGCAGCTTGCTTCCCTACATGCAGTCTGCATCCCACCTATGGTCCTAGCGAGGAGCCTCAGGTAGCTACACATACACCACAACTCTGCACCTGCAACTCAGTGAAGGGTCAATTTGGAAAGCATCATACCACGTGCAAAAAACTCAGCGTGGGAATCAGGAATGGGCAGAACTGCACCTTTCAAAACACTGGCCCTGACTGAGTCTGTGTATACACAAGAAATGTATGCTATTGGTTTTATCACATTAAGTCACAATATTTATCTATTCCTAGACTGCAATACTATGGTGACAGTAATTCTTTAAGTGAGATGTTTCCTTTGTAGCACCAATTACTGTGTAACATATTGTGATAGACATATAAAAACATATGCATCAATTAAGACTAATGTGTATTTTTACCATATTTTAAAAATGTAAAAATAATGTGGTTTTCTGCGCCTGAGCCACTGGATTCACTGTGTCGTAGTGTAGGGGCAGAAAGTGGCTTTATGACACCTCTTTTCCCACAATTCAGTGCAGAGGAACCAGCTGTGTTGCAATAATGTCCTTTTTATTTTTTCATTCACAACTTTGGAAAAGAATCACCAACTGTTTTGGAAACTACAGCAAGTATGCAGTATATAGTCACAAGAATCAATTCCTTCACCACTGAAAGATAACCACTTCTGGAACTGAACTTGAAAAGTACAAAGCAACTACTAATAATGGGATAGGGGACACCCCGAAATATTGGGCCAGATCCTCAGCTGACCTAAATCATCTTCACTCCATTAACTTTATGGGAGCTATGCTAATTTCTGCCAGCTGGAGAGCCCCACACTGTAACCAGCTTATATTGCAGATGCACTTTAGCCAGACAGAATGTGAACTCTGGGATGAGGTTTGGCCAAGATATCAAGACTAACACATATGAGGTTAGGGCTGGTTAATAAATTACCCTTAATTAAAGAGATCTCTGAAAATGAGAATTGATCAGGGCCTACCTCAGAATGTACATCTCATCTGAAAGATAACATCTCATTGCCCTTATTATCATGCTGAGGCATTGGCTTAGTACTGACTCAGATAAGAGACTGCCCAGGAGTCCATTCCTAATCTTTATTGACCCTGATTTTCCTTGTGGGCTTCATCTCCAAGCATAAACAGGCATCGTACAACTTATTTTGTAAGATCCTAACCTTACCAAACATAGTTTCAAGCAAGGTTTGAGAAGGGCACATCAGATGTATCGAGTGAAATCCCAGCCCTACTGAACTCAATGGGACTTTTGTTATTAACCAGAATCAGGATTTCATCACAAAGGTTTGATCCAAAATTTACTGAAGTTTCTCCTTAGGTATAGTTTGGCCAGTCCATAAAAGTGGTTATCATTGACCCTAACTATTGCTAGGAAATCTCTGAATTCTTTAGGTTCCTAAAAATCTCATTGTTTCTGTGTCAAATCAAATAGAAAATATTATAAAATACAACAAAATAAGTTATTACACATCTCTTCTGTATTGGTTGGACTTCTTTGTCATTAGTATGTAAATAAGCGCTTGGTAGAAGATGAATAATATGTTTTACAAGCTTATGCCCAACTTGCTATTGTTATGTAACTATATCAGCTGCCTATTTTTGGCCTGTAAAATTGCTGCCACTATCTTGTCTATGACTGTAAAACTTAGCAACAAGCCAGAGATTTAAAAACTAGATGGGGAAATCTTGGGGAGGAGCACAGAGGTCATTTTAACTCTACATTTGTCACTGGCATGACCACTGCTAGAATACTGCATCCAGTTCTCCTGCCCACAGTTCTAGGGTGTGGATAAATTGAAAAAGTTTCAGAGAAGAGCCCTGAGAATGAATAAAGGATTAGAAAGTATTTCTTATAATTGTAGACTCATGGAGCTCCATCTATTTAGTTTAACAAAGAGAAGGTGTGTGTCGGCAGGGGTGAGGGTGATTTCTATCTAAGTATCCACATGGGAAACAAATAGTGGACTCTTCAGGCTAGCAGAGAAAAGGATAACATGACCCAATGGATGAAAGCTGAATTGAAACAAATTCAGACTAGAAATAAGGCATAACAGTGAGAATAACCAACCACTGGAATAATTTATGAGGGTCATGGTGGAGTCTCCATCACTGACCATTTTTAAATGAAGTATGGATGGTCTTCTAAGAGATCTGTGCTAGGAATTATATTTGGGAAGCTATGCAACCCATGTTGTATGTCAGTCAGGCTATGTCTACACTACCTGATAAATTCAATTTTATTAAATTTGATTTTAAAACTCTGGGTTTTATGAATCCAATTTTGAGTATCACTTCCCACAAAGTCCATACAAAGTCAAGTTTGTGCTGCCACACCAGAGTGGTTAAACATCAACTGTTGCAGCATTGCATTGTGAGAACCTATCCCACAGTTCCCTCAGCCCCTCATTCCGTGCTTTTCCCCTGGGCCCTGCTACATCCCCACCACTGGGAGCACTCACCCTGCCGCCTGGTTTCCAGGTCTCTGAAGCTTGGGGGAGCTGGGAAACTGACCAGGACTGCTGCACCTGGCTTGTGGGAGCCAGGAGCCAGGTGTAGCAGGGAGCCAGGTGCTGTGCTGGTCATTGGCCCCACCACTCATGGGAGCTGGTACCAGGTGCAACAGTGCTGTGAGTTTCTCAGCTCCCCTGCACTTGCAGGAACCAGGAAACTGACAAGGGCTGCTGCGCCGGTCAGTTTCCCAGCTCCCACCAGCATCCGGGAGCCAGGAGTCAGGTGCAGCAGTGCTAGTCACCCCAGCCTTCATTCAAACTGTTAAGTTGGACTTGATGCAACATCCACCTGGTTCCGACGATATTATGCTATCGATATTAGTGGTCCCTAAATTGAGCTAATGGTATTTACAGTGAAGACAGTCATTTGGTGCAATCAAGCGAACTGCCTTAAATTTGAATTGATCTCGTACTGTTGACGTAGCCTCAGTCTACATCAACACAAAGAACATTAGAACATAAAAACAGCCATACTGGGTCAGAGCAAACGTCCATCTAGCATACTTCCTGTCTGCCAACAATGTCCAATGCCAGATGCTCCAAAGGGAGTGAACAGAACGGGTAATCATTGAGTGATCTCTCGCCTGTCCTCCATTTCCAGCCTCTGACAAACAGAGGCTAGGGACACCACTTCTACCCGTAACCTTCATTAGTCTTTATGCCTATGTAAGAAGGGACCCTAAGCTTTTCTGCCTCATTTGCCTAGCTCATATGCTCAGTGTCACACTGGCATATGCTAGCAGATGAAATGCAACCTAATTATCTGTTTTCCTGATATTTAACTCATCCAGCTTGGGGTAGCCCTTTAGAGAGACAATGATTAGGAGTCAAAACACTGGCCTGTCAGCAAGGACACCTAAAGTTCTGGTTCAGGCTCTTTTATTTACTCCTCACTAGACACATTTCCTGTCTGCCTCAGTGTCTCCAAGTGTAAGATGGCGCTAATAATGCTAGCCCAGCTTTGTAAAGCATGTTGATCTGCACTATATCCATGCTAAGTATTGCTTTTGCATGTTCCTGTGTAACAAAATTCAAGGTCAGACGCTCATCCTTTTCTTGCTGCCAGTATTTGACAGTAAATGTGAATATTTCTTTTACATTAAATGTGTTGATCCCTGCAGGTTTGATGAAAAGCTCTTCTAGAGTGCTTACAACAACAAAAAATCTCTCTTTTCAGAGTTCTAATGAAGAAATAAAATAAACATTTAGTAACAAATACAGCATATGGTTATTGTTTGCTACAAGGACAGGGGAAAACATTACTCTATCATGTAGCAAGAGTGCTGCAGCTGTAACATCTCATTACAGTGTTTCACTGCATTTAATAAAAATAAAATAGTAAAATAAAATAAAATAGTATTGCTGTACTTCAAATTATTTTCCCCTCCCAAACCTGATATGTGGTTTCAGTGCCTTCTGCTGTAACAGCTTTCGATGGTTTGCATGTGATATTAGTTAGCTCTGGAATCTGTTTTCAATTCGGTCGCTTTAGATTGTATTTTTGCAGTGATTCATTAGTCACAAAATGTTGACAAGTAGCTGTAAGTGTGCCATCTCTCTCATTGTTTATATGCAAGTGCTGCAACTAAAATGATTTATTTATGTTTTAATTAAAATTTGTAGATAGACCAGTGATTTTTAGCCATGCCATTTCTAATTTGTGGTCTCAAGAAAAAAATCAATAACCTTATACCATTTATATTTTTATAGTTACCTCAGGCATTTATAATACAGCCCTGCCATTCACCTGCATTCTAACTCAAAGAAGAGCTACCAACTCAATATAAATCTTGAAAAGACAAAGAGAGTCTATATTTTAGAGCCTCTTCCATTCTCTGCAGCTAAAAGAGAGATGTAACACCTTCAATTCTCATGTCACAGCACGTCTAAAATTAATATAGCAAGTAAATTGATGTACTGTAAGTTTTACAGCACCTGACTGAATCTTTAACAGGTACTTAGAATTTTAATAATTTAAACACATTGATTTTCTCTCCTTGAAATATAGCATACCATAATGAAAATATAACCCACAGGGTCTTTAGAAATAATATGCAACCCCCCCTCAAGTTTTTATGGGGAAAGAATGTGCTTTATTTATCACAAGATTATAAATTCTGATTGAAAAGAGGCTGTGTTGTTGTTTAATTGTATACACAGTGAAGTAATTACTTCATGAAGGACCCTGTAAAAATCTAGATAAGGCAGCGAAAAGGAATAATAGAACATAGAATCATAGAACATTAGAACTGGAAGGAACTTCTAGAGGTCAACGAGTCCAGCCCCCTGACCTCACAGCAGGACCAAGTACCATCTAGACCATCCCCGATAGATGTCTATGTAACCTGCCCTAAATATCTCCAGTGATGGAGATTTTACAACCTCCCTAAGCAGTTTATTCCAGTGTTTAACCACCCTGACAGTTAGGAAGTTTTTCCTAATGTCCAACCTAAACCTCCCTTGCTGCAGTTTAAACTTCTTGTCCTATCCTCAGAGGCCAAGGAGAACAATTTTTCACCCTCCACTTGTAGCCCTCTTTTTGGCATTTGAATACTACTATCACGTTCCCTCTGTGTCTCCTCTTTTCTGAGGTAAACAAGAGCAGTTCTTTCATTCTTCCCTCCATGTCCATTTAGCTTGTTGGCTTCAGCTTCTAGCCACTGGTTCATTGCCAGATTAAAGAGTCCTTTAGTACCCTATATTTTCGCCTGCTGAAGGTATTTCCATACTGTAATCAAGTCATCTCAATTTCATTTCTGAGCAGCCAAAACCAGGGGAGCTAAGGACAGCTTATTTGCTGGTTTCAGAGTGCTAGGAGTCACCCTCTCACTTTTCCTTAAAATATTTAATAAGCTTTAGGAAAAACAAATATACACACACAAACATCCAAGTCATTGTGTTATATTTATTGCTAGGTAGTAACTCTGTTGTGAAAAGTGATACTAACAAAAATGCAAGTATCACCTTTCACAGCAGACCTACTCATCCCCAGCAAGCTTGGAGACGAATTTAAATACTGGGTGGAAGGTAGCGGGAGGCAGCAGAGGCCAGGGGTTATGACAGTGGGTGGATGGCCAGGTGAGACACTGGGCAAATGGAGCCTGAAGCCCCATGTCTGAGGCCTGCCACAGCCGCCTGGGCTGTAATTGTGGGCCCCACACACTCCCGAGTGTTTCTTTGGCTCTAAAGAGGTTTTGGGCCCTGCCCCCCTCAGGAAACAGCTGGAGAACAACACTGGAACAGCAGGCAGCAGGTGAGTTCCCCACCTTTCCAGGGGTGGTTGGGTTCAGTGTTTGGGCTTCAATCCTGGAGTTACAGGGTGGCAGGCTTTGACCATAGGGCTTTGGACTCTAGTCTAGGTGCATGGCTTCAAGCTCCAAGAATAGCTGCATTATGAAACGCTGAGCTAAACAAACTGAGCTCTTTAAGTCTCCCTTTGTTTCCCCTTCAAAGTGTCACTCTTTCCAGCCACTGGCTGCATGACTGTCCCCTGCTCTTCCAGAGTCTTCCCGCCAACACATGTGCTGCTTGCCACCACCTGTGCCTCCTGCCTGATCCCTGAAGGCTACAGGTGAGTTTTTGTTTGCATGCGCAGCTGTTGGAAAGTTGGATGTTTGTCACGTGAGAAATTCCTACTTAGGCCATGAGCACTGGTCTCTGGGTGACCACCAACCTGCAGCCCAGCAAATAATCCATCTTTCTTATTTGAGTACAGTTCCATATGGGCACTCCTCTTGGGGTACACACACACTATAGTCTTCCAACACAAGTGTTCAGAAGCAGTGTCCATTCACTCCACATGTACTCCCAGGTATCCTCACGCCTTTTACTGAAGGTAATATAGGGCTTCAATGGACTAACCACTCTAGTTGTTGTTGGTAATGGCCTCTCTCCAGCTACAATACTAGGGAAGACTAAATTACAGCTGAACAAGGTGTAAGTCAGTGTAGATCTAGCACAAAGACGGCTGACACCTGGACTGATGTACTCAGGGTTCGCTCTGGTGGAGCTGCGTCCAGTGTCATGTCTCATTTTTACTATAATTCTGGTTTTCTTGACTCCAAATGTTGAAAAGTCACTAGTCGGGCCTCTAAAATAACAAGGATAGCTTAAAACTCATGAGATTAAAAACCAGTACATGTAGACCAAGATCCTCCATCATATCTAGGTGACTAACTCCCATTGACTGCAGCAGAAGTTAGGCACTTAGCTACCTTTCAGGAGCTGGCTTAGGAATTCTTTTTATTTGCCATCAAGCTTCATGTTTTCAAGCTTTTTCCTGCAGCCAGGAAGACTAAAAAATATTTTTGTTCAAAAATGGCTGTTTAGACTCTCAGGGAACAATCGGACTCCAGCAGATGGCGATTTAAGAGGAAAGCACTAAATATAGCGAGGTTCATGATGAAGTCCCAAGCATTGACAGCACATTGTTTTGCTTGTACTTGTTGCCTGGGATATTTGTTTACCTTCCATACACTCATGAGACAAGCTAATTGAAATAAAGGTTCATCACACACATAACAAATCTCTATTTGTATTGTCTAAACTTCTTGAGATGATGTATAATCTTGCCATAACAATGATCTTCTGGTTGAAAAAGCCAAACATTCAATTTTCACTGAGTGAAGGGATGAGATAGAATTCCCTGACAAACACTTATTTTTTTTCTAACACCTAACAGCTGGATTTAGTCTTTTAGTTAAAATAATTCAGTGTAAATGCATAAGTGCATTTATACAAGTTTACATGTACTTGGCTGTGTTCTCCCTTCCAAGGGAGCTAATAAATTCAGTTATTCATCCAATCAGAGTAACGTTTCTGTTTTACCCATGGCACAATGATAATTCAGCTCCATAGTACTTTCATACAAACTGTACCCAGACTGACATGCCGTATACATTTTATAAATGCACAAGTTTCAATGAAGGAGACACTCCTACACCTTAAAATCCCCTTTTGATGTGACTATTACTGCTTCCTTTGGGGGACAATAATTTCCCAGTATAACTGATTTCAATAAAGAAATTGCCCATTCCTTACATTCAGTGCATATTTTTCTTTTGTGTAGTTTCATCCTATAGTTGTTCGCCTTTGGACTGCTCCCGATAATTACCTTCCTACTTATGGGCATAATTCCCTCATATATCCAACTACTATTGCTACCCCAGGAAGTTTTCTACAAAGGATAACATAGGAGTGCCAATTCTTGCTATACTTCTATGCTCTCTAAGTTAGGGAAGGCCTCTTCCCAGCCTTAACAAGTCCCTTGTAAATAAGTAAGAATTCTGATTCCTATTTGAGGAAGGAAAAGTGAGGACACTGTGACTCACTCATGGTCTCATAGAAAGGCAATAGGAGGCCAGGTTTGGTACGTTAGTGGTTCTGATGCCTAACCTTGAACTCAGTTCCGTAGACCATACCACCCCTTACAAAACTTTCAGATCCCAGTGAGGTGTGGACAATTCATGCTCATAAATGTTATGACCATTTACTATGGGCCCTAATTTTAAATGTGGACTCTGGGTACTACCACAACCTGAATAATAATAATTAGAAAAAGAATACTTCCAGACTAACTAAACTTCACTGTGCGTAAGAGTCACACCTGTGTAGTTGGCTGCTGAATGATGCGCTATTTAAACACACTTACGTCCTGGTTTGTAATAGGATAGCCACCTCTCAGGCCCTCTGTGAGTACTCTGCTTATGGGTGAATTTCACACACTGGGTGTGGGCTGCAAGTTTGATGTACAAGCAGCCTTCCAGCCTAATAGCGTACCTTTGCAGTGTAGAGTGACTGCCATCTCTACCTCTCTCAGGCATTATACTGCAGCCAAACCCCATATTGTCTGAGTGCCCTCCAGGAGAAATCAGGATCCACAGCACAATCCCCAGTAGCCCAAGGTAAATGGCCACTGGGTGGCAATAGCAGGCTCTTCAGCCTCTCCCCAGCCAGTCACTATTGGAGGCTCACAGCACACCACACAGAGTGGATGTGGTTTATGCATATGCAGGCGGCTACGAAGAAGAAAGCACAGAGGCAGCAATGCACGTTAACCTTTCCTCTCTTACCTGACACCATGAGCTTTAGAGGGCTTCATGCTGCAAATTGTGCACAGCTCTGCAAGAGATCCCATGCCTAGTAATCAATGCAGCACAACAATCAATTAGGGCCGTCCAATCTCCTTGGGGCAGGCACATTTTCATAACGTGCTCTGCACACTGCTGCGTTCGGTGCCTTTACCGCACTCTATAAATAACAGTGCTAATAATATGTGTCACCATTACTTATTTATGACTCTGAATGAACACCAGCAAGTGAAAAGGGCAAGTGGTGGCAGGGGCCAAGTTGGCACAGCTCTGAGAACATATCCCCCACGCACGTATCATAATAGTATACTTCAGTTCCCGACCAAGAGAGCACACAGGGGCTTACACTTGATGAATATGTACCCTGTCTTTGCTGTTAGGGATGTAATTGCTGCCTGGAGTCTCAACACTCACATCTTACAAATTAAAATAAATACCTGAAAGAGTCAAATGGGTGCCCCAAACTTGCAATGTACATGTTCGAAGCCCTGTATTTCCTGACATCATGGGTCAGCTAAAAGAAATCCTAATATCGCTTACGTAAATATGTATTAATTAAAGCCTTTCAGAAATGCAGAATACTGAGCTAACAGGCCATAATGGCTCTTCTGGAGCAATTACAATCTATCATAGAGATTTATATTAAGGAAGTTATTTTTCCTGAGTGTGCATTATTGACCTGATGGTCATCAATGGTTTCTTCAGAGCTGTTAATGCCTATTGTGCAAAATCCTTCAAGCTTCCCAGATCCACAGACATGATGGATTGGAAGTAACTCAGCAGTATCCTTAGCTCTGTGCTAAAGCCGTGGCCGTTCTCCTCCTGCATGGTCAATTTTCAGTCCTGTTTCAGAGTATGTTCACTGGGTATGTGCCTCTCCACACATACAGTGTCCACTGATTCTGTAAGCCTTACTCAGATTGGGTCATACATTAATATGTAAGAAGGCCCACTGGGACAGGTCCTCAGCTGAGGTAAATCACCATCACGCCCCTGATTTAAATGGGGCTATTAATGTTTACACCAGCATATGACCTGCCTGTCTTGAGTGAATTCTGGACAAACCCATGCCTGAAGACCAAATGATGAAGTTTTTTACTGCATCTTGCACAACTATTTGTCTCCTTTTAAGTGCCTTCCCAGACCCTTAGTTACTTTCTATCCCAGTCTGCCTGTCTACTCTTTGACAGTGCTGCCTTGTGATTAGAGCACTTGACTGGGATGCAGGTGAGTGGCTTTCCCTTGCTGGCTTCCTGTACCAGGGGACTTTGTGAGTCACCTCACCTTCCTGTGCCTCAGTTGCCCCCATTTTACAAATGGAGGTAATGATATCAATCTGTTATCAAGCATTTTGAGCTCTATGGGTCAAAAGTGCTGTATAGGAGGAAGGGATTATTATAGTTCTCTTAAAATACTGCTGGTCTCATAATTTTCCCATTGTGGAAGGGATGTGAAATCAGTGTGTACTGAGTTTTTTTTTCCTCTGAGGATGGGGGTGCTTCTCATTTATTACCTCTAGGAAACAACACTGAAATCAGTCCAAAATCTAGCTGCAGTGCTGTGGACAGAGGTCCCAGTGAAATCCATAGAAATACTGGGTACTGGAATTTGGGCCATAGCTTTTAAATACAAAGTCTGTAACTGCAACATAACTTGGCTATTGAGACCACTCTTACCAGTGTCACTGAAGCCAGTCCCGAAGGATGGCCCACCAAAGGAAAGTCAAACAAGTGTCTACAGTAATAATAATTCTTCATTCATAGGCCACAAAATGTTAAGAAAAGGTGACACCAGATTATTATTCACAGTCTGCAAATGAAAAAAACTGAGGCCCAATAGGCTCATATGCGTTCCTCAAGGTCCATGGCTGAACCAGGAATATAAAATCTTTGTCACAACAGAAGAACTCCTCAGTAGAGCTCCTCGCCTGATTCCCAATCTGCTCCCCATAGCACTGGAGTTGTACTTGACTTTTTTCCATAGGACCCCCATGTTAAAACAGAAGAAGGTGGGGACTGTCTTTTCCTGCCGCAGTTCCAAGTTCTGCTTCTCCTTTAACCATAAATAGAGGGTGGTTGCAGCCCTGTGGCCCTATTCACAACCCCAGGAAGAGATGCACTGCAGCACTGTCTCTTCTTGATGAGTTTGATGGAGTAAGGAGGGGCATTTATCAGCAAGCCCTAGGAGAATAATTCAAAAACAAGTATGGCTTAAAAAATCCAGGTGCTGACATCTAACTCTCTAACATCTTCAATTTGAGAAGACTATTCCGTGACTGTCATAATCCTTACTTTAGACAAATGAAAACACTTCCTTTTTCCCTTGACATGTCAAATGCATAACAATACAATGTATGCAAGTAAACTCACGGATTTTTTTCATGAAAGTCTTTTTGATAAATATGGATTGGACTGGTAGGACAAAATTAAAATTAGGGGGGAAACCCTGACCCTATAATAGCTGCCATGAAGCCAGGGTTGTACTCTAGAAGTCCATGATTAATGTACAAGTTGAATATTATGCACAAAGAGTCTGATTTCTCTAAGATATAGGGCTTTGACTTCAATAACATTTACAATAAAATAAAACTCTAACCAAGTAGATTTTGGTTTTAGACATTCAAATATTTCAGACTTTTTTTTTCCTGCTGTCAGGAATAATATGATGTGTGTGTCTTTCACCTTTCAAGAAAGGCAACCCAAAGCAATGCAAGAACTGGAGGGGCATGATGTTATTATCTATTCCAGGAAAAGTGTTCAATAGGATTCTCTTGGAGAGAATGAAGACAAATTGATAGACCGCTCAGGGAAGAACAGGCCAGCTTCTGAACCGAGAGAGCCCATAATGAACACATAGCAACTCTCAGAGGCTGTTTCTACACGTCACTTTCTCCGACAGTGGCATGCTAATAAACGGCCCAAAATATACTAATGAGGCACGGATATAAATTCCTGGTGCCTCATTAGCATAAGGTCCCATGATCTGGAGTCCGGAAGAAGCTCTTCCAGACTCCAAAACAACGTGTAGAAGCGCAGCCCATGGGGTATCTTCTAGAAGGAAGTCCTCCTTCCGGATGCCCCTTCTTCCCAAACAAGTCAAGGGCATGGAACTTACTTATGTCCCAGGGCTACAATAACTCATCCACCCTATTTCAAATTTTATTATTCAATATGTTTTAGTTATGCATTTTTCCAATAGTGCACTTCTTGTGTTATACGGTAACATCTTTCCAGAATACTCATGTTGTGTGGGCAGCTGTGAATATGTACTACCACTCAAGAGCTGCGTCTACACGTGCACGCTACTTCGAAGTAGCGGCACCAACTTCGAAATAGCGCCCGTCGCGTCTACACGCGTCGGGCGCTATTTCGAAGTTAACTTCGACGTTAGGCGGCGAGACGTCGAAGTCGCTAACCTCATGAGGAGATAGGAATAGCGCCCTACTTCGACGTTGAACGTCGAAGTAGGGACCGTGTAGACAATCTGCGTCCCGCAACGTTGAAATTGCCGGGTCCTCCATGGCGGCCATCAGCTGGGGGGTTGAGAGATGCTCTCTCTCCAGCCCCTGCGGGGCTCTATGGTCACCGTGGGCAGCAGCCCTTAGCCCAGAGCTTCTGGCTGCTTCTGCGGCAGCTGGGGATCTATGCTGCAGGCACAGGGTCTGCAACCAGTTGTCGGCTCTGTGTGTCTTGTGTTGTTTACTGCAACTGTGTCTGGGAGAGGCCCTTTAAGGGAGCGGCTTGCTGTTGAGTCCTCCCTGTGACCCTGTCTGCAGCTGTGCCTGGCATCCCTATTTCGATGTGTGCTACTTTGACGTGTAGACATTCCCTCGCTGTGCCTATTTCGATGTTGGGCTGAGCAACGTCGAAGTTGAACATCGACGTTGCCGGCCCTGGAGGACGTGTAGACGTTATTCATCGAAATAGACTATTTCGATGTCGCAACATCGAAATAAGCTATTTCGATGTTGGCTGCACGTGTAGACGTAGCCAAGAAGACCAGGGTCAAGCGTGCTGGGGAAAAAACAATACTATATTTTTCCTGTGCACAAGGAAGTTAAACAACAATTTAATTCTTAGAAAGGGGAATTGACCATTTGTACACAGCAGTGACGACATTTGACCTTTTGACTTCTATGTATGGTCCGAGTGGTGGTGATACTTTTTAAAGTCACTAACAGTCCTACTTCCAACAGTGTCATCAATAAATAAATTAAGGTGCAGCGCTTTGCCGTTTAGTTCATAGGTTCCCAAACTGGGGACTGTGAAGAAATTCCAGAGGGGGTGGGCATGAGGTGACCCAGCTGGCTCCACGCCCATCAATCCTCCCCAACCCAAAAAAGAGCCTGTGCTGATGTTATCTCCTGCAAAAATGGAGGTAACGTCAGCTTCCTGGGGTGAGTGTAGGGGTGGGGAATCCTGCAGCTGCACTCCAGAACCAGCGTCACCAGAAGTGTGTGCGCTGCTCCCCCACCCCAAATAGCCAGCACATTTTCCGAAAAGTTGGTTCTGTTGCCTGCCCGCAATTTCCTTCCGCCTGCTGCCTTCCTGTGTGGGTGGGAGGAGCCCCAGGTCCACACCAGCTGCTCCTCGCTCCCCATGGCAGCCTGGCGCTTCCTGAGCAGTTGGAGCTGGTGCCCACTAACTGACAGCCCTGTCCTACACAATGGAGCCCTCATTTTGGCCCCACCTCAGAGTGTAGCGGGGCTCACAAATTCCATTAATCCTGGAATCCCAGAATTAATCTACGCTCAGTCCTACTTACTCTCCCCTCATGGGGCTGCTGTGCCAGGGGAGAGAGGTGTGTCAGTTGGGATCGCATCAGGGGGGCTTCGGGCAGGGGGGGAGGAGCCTGGACTTTTTTTTTTTTTTTTTTGCATCTCATTAGTGTAGTCCTTGACATTTTTCAGTGGGTCAGTGACGCCCCCCCCACACCCAAAACAGGTTCCCTGCCCCTCCCCTAAATAAAGACAATGCTGAAACATTTGTATTGGACAGATTTTTTTTTTTTTTTTTTAAATCGAAGCCTGGCCAACAAGCCCCCAGTTGGGGCCACGTCCCCATCTGGCCACAGCATCATAACAGCCCTGCATCCCCACACACACCTCAGTCCTCAGCCGGTCATACACCGGAAACTCCTGTCCTGAGCTTCTCACAGCCCCACTCTTCTGCCACAACACTACTGCACAATCCACACACTGCAAATAGGGTCCTGAGCCCATCATACCCCCAACCCCACTGCCCTGAGCCCCTCATACACCCCAGCCTGAATTCCTGAACCCTCACATCCACAAGCCTGTGGTTTGCTCAGCACTCCAACACTCTCCAGCCTGGAATCCCCTCCCTGAGCCAGCAGCCCCATCTCCACACCTTCCTGCACCCAGATTCCCTCCCAGAGCTTGCACCTTTCACCCTTCCCACACTCAAATCCCTCATTACCACCCCAGAGCCTGTATCTCCAGTGTCAGCCCTGTGAGATTGAGTAAGGGCTGGGGACAGCAAATGATGGAGAGGAGGGGAATGGAGAGGGCGGGGCCTGAAGAAAGGGGTGGGGTTTGGTGGCTTGCCCTGATATTTAAAAAGGGATCTTGGGTGTAAAAAGATTAGTGACCACTGCCATACATTTTTTTTTAAATTTCAAATTTCATACCATAAAACGTGATTTTTTTTTTTTTTTTTTGCTTTTCAATGTGTAGGGATACAAATTGAATTTTTTGTTAGCTGGGGGTTGGATGATGGTAAAGAAGAGGTGGGGAGCATGAGGGTTTCTCAAAAACAGGGTTTGATGCTGAAAAGTTTGGGAACCACTGGTTTAGGTGGTGATTGGTAGCATTGGTCTTTTATTAATCACAGGCAGTATGGCTCTGAGCAAACTCCTGGCTGCATGGGGGAGGAGGCAGGGCTGGTCTCTCATCTCGTATACCAATGAAAATCGGTTTGCATGCTACTCTTTGGCACTCATGCTGGGGGTTGCTGACCCCTGGTATACAATCTCTGTAGGGAGATAAGTTACCAACTTTAAAATCTCTGCAACCACTAGACCTTGACCGCTGACTTGATTTATCAAATGCTACAGGGGGACCAAAGCAATGGTGATCGGTGCAAGAATTAATGATTCAAAAATTTATATGGAAACCACTCATTAACTTTATAGCAATTTTTTTTTAATGGGTGAGAGTCGGCGTATTTTAGCTTTAATTTACAGATCTTTAGGTCTACAGCTGCTTCATGCTATGGTGCTCTAAGGATAACAGAGCTATGGCCACATCCAGCTATCTTCCTTTACCCAGCCTGCTATTGTTCCCACCGTCAGCGTTTGGGAACAAAAACAAATTGTATATCTGCATGTCACCTCACCTTATGACAAACTGGAAAAGGGTTCTCAGGGAAGGGAAACAGCACTTTGGTGACTGAGCTGTGACCTTGTGAGTTTTGCTGATATCTGACACTGGCTACGGACATTTTGGTAAAGCTTGCTGTGGTTAAGAAGCAGAAGCTAAGTAGCTTTTAATAATACAGCAGTTCAACGCTGATTTGCAAGGCATTCCAGTCACATCATCGTTTGCAGTTGGTAAGGTGCATTCCATGTCAGTTTATGAAGCACAACTGTTTCCTCCTTTTTTTGCCAGCATGAGTGTAGGTGTAAAACATTATCAAAAAATATGTCAGTACATTCTGGGGACTGAGTAACTGAGAGAGAGAGTAACTGAGAGTAATAAAATACAGAGCATGTCACTATTAGGTTACTCATTCAAATCCTGCTTATTTCCAAAGAGATTAAACATTTTTAGTATTAGATGCTTATTTAGAGTTCTGTGTGAATTGAGTTGGTGGGCTGAGTCCAATTCCACTTTTTGTCTTTACAGTTGGCACGAATGGGCATTTTTGTTGACACTCATCAGAAAGGCCAAACAATGACTTGTCATGGAGCATAAGTTACCATTTCAGCCCTTCGCAGTAGTCCCATCCAGGTAAGGGTTAACACACTACTTTTCAGTGGTGGGCATTGTGGGAGACCTGCATGGCCACTTCATCTGTGTTTTATTTATTCTGTGGATTTCCTGAGCATACACTGACAGAGCACCAGGTGGCTTTCCTTTAATAGACCCCCCATTTCCATATGTCCCTCTTCTGTGTTGTGTTGGTCTGTGGACATAATAATAGCAGTTCTGGTTGCAAAACACCATCTGTATTAATTAATCCTCACAAAGGCCTCCTTTAAAGGTAAGTGCTATTGTCTCCATGTAGAGATGGGAAAAACTGAGGAAGACAGATCCTATGGCTTACTGAAGCCCATACAACCAGTGTCTGGGAAGCCAGGTTTGGAATGTCAATGGTCCAGGCTCCTTAAGCTTGTGTTCAGCCCACTAGATCCTTCCAACAGATGTCTCTTTAGCCCACTGAGGCACAGAGCATTAATGTGTATACCTTCTATTGTTATGAATGGGAGTTACATGCACATATACCCCATTAACTGAAGTGCATTGGTTGCTTAGCAGCTCTTGGGATGACTATGGTGTTACTACATATTATTATTAGGGCACAACATTTATTTTCTGATGACTTCATATTCCGACGTGATGAACCCCATATGGTCAAACCCATTGGCACTTCCCAACAGGATTAACAAATTACAATAAAAATGTGTGACTTTTCCTAACAGAACCTCCGTGTGTCAGGAAAATGCACTCCCTTCCCATATCCCATTACACCAGGGTTCATCGGGAGGTCACAAATAGGGGCAGCAGCGGTCCCCTGTGGGGCTCTGTAATTTTTATAACTGCCATAAAAAGCAGGTTTTACACTTTCTTGGGGAAAACTGAGGTGTTTTGTAGAGATTTCACTGATGTAAGGTCAAACATGATCTCTTGCAAAAAATATTAAGGCCTGCCATTCTCCCAATCAATGCATAAACATTCTATGCTGCACTCTGTGTATTTTCACATAACTGACAGACTATGGTAAATCTTGGGCTCAGGATACTTATACACAAAATAACAGTTTTGTGGTTTCTAAGTGATGAAAACACTTTGCAAATAAAGCATTTGTCTCCTGAGAATTACACCATCTAATTTCATTTTCTCCTAAATCAAATAGCATATTAATCCCCAATTGAAAACATGTTTCAGTTGCACAAACAATATTTAAATAATATAATAGAGACATCTTTTATAAATATGTGTAAACAAATTCCACAGAAACTAATGAGGAGGCTATAATTAATAGAAATGCCAAGGGCCAGTTAACCAGAAAAACTAAAACATCATAAATCTGTCTCCAGCTTGCTCCCATACACTGATGCATGGATACTCTAAGCTTAAATATTTAACAATCAATAATTCAAATACCTATCCTACCCTATAAAATGTGTCATATTTATAAATAAATGCAACATTTAGATGAATTTCACATAAAACTTCTATATATTTCACCCAATAACAAAAGGCAACCTTTTTGAAGAACCTCCTTTGTAAGAAATACAGTCTATAGCTAACTGTGTGTTTACACAAATCACCTATTAAAAATAACACTCATTGTTTTTCCCTAATAGTGCTGATGGGCAAAATGGACCATAAATCATTCTTTTCTGCTGTAAAAGTATGGTACACCCTGGCTTCTGTTCTTAGAGTTTATCAGGACCAGATTGGCAGCCAAAGCAGCTGACATCCAACACGATATTGAAAGACTCTGTGAATTATTTACATAGAATTCTGTGGCTCTTTGTGCCACCAGACTATATTATGTCTGTCCTTGTAATTCAAGCCCTTATCTTTTATGTCTCTTGAGAAAAACTGAAGTTCTTGGAAGATGCTGGTGACTATCAGCCTTCATAGACTAGCCCGTCAGTGTTTTGTTATGAATTAGATGAATTACTCTTTGAATTTAACCACTTTAAATAAGTAAAATGTAAGTAACCATTGACAACCATTATTTACCCTCCCTTTGCAATTATTTGATTTAGAATCAGCATCCAGCTGCTGATTTATTAAACTGTGTGCAGTGCAAGGGGATATCCAGGAGTCTTCTATGAAGTATAGTAATGGATAGACACTTCTCATGCACTTAAGGAAGTTATAAACTGATGTGCTTATTTAGTACTTTCAGTAGAGCTACATTTTTCAAAATGTGCACTAAGATCATCTCAGTTACCATTTGTCCTCTCATGATTTATAAGTTGCTGTTTTCAAGTTCTGCCTTTAAAATCCACAGTTAGGATGCTATACGTAATGGGATTCCTTCAGTATGGCAAATTCCATGCTCCTATCCACTACACCTGGTGTTTTGCTTACTTTCCCAGATATTTGATTTACTTCACAGGAGAAGACTGAACTCTTTTATTTTTATAAACACAACCCAGAAAACTACCAACCAGTCAGTTTAACTTTTGAACATGTCCTCCCACTGGGTTGGTTGTTCCAGTGGTATGTAGGCCTCAACACCAAATAAAATACAGAGGTACCATTGTCCGTCTAGTAAGAATGGGAAACAAAGCTTAGGATTCAGAATTCTCCCCATTCTTTTGCTCCCCTAAAGAGTTTAAGCAAGTCATGCTCATTGGCTGTTAATTTGGAGTTCAGGGAACTGTTCAGTTGTGTGAAACTGAGGATAGATCCTTGGCACCTTTTTTTGCATAGGTGACTGGGGTGATTGTTTTGGCTGAACTCTCAGTCTTATGGCTAACAAAGGCAGAGGACACAGATGTTGTTGGTATCCCAAAGCTTTCTGGGTCTGTTTGCTGCTGGCCTTTTGTGGTGTTACTGGATTTCGAGCTGAACATGTAAAATATTGTTGCAACCACTGTTCTATGTTTGGACCGTCTTCTGCAAAGTGGGCCAAGTGAGGTGTCAATTGAAAGCTGATGATTCGCTGATTCTGTTTTTACTGCTCATATGCATGTATCATGTTTGCATTTGAATTTATTAGTATTGGCTCTCTACTTGCATTTCAAATTTTAGTTTCTGGGCAATCTCAACAGAAGGTTCGGCAACCTACTGTAAAACGGTTCCAAGTCAAGTGAAGCAGTATTTGACAAACAAAGGGCCTTATCAGGTGCCAATCCACATCTGAGGAATTTGGCTGTGAGCATGAAACCCAGCAGACGGACAATGGCTGATTGTCTAAAAAAGGACGTGGACTGGTGACCTGCTCATGTGACAGGCTCTGTCATGGACATACATTCAAACAGCAAAAACAACTGAATTCCCTCTACACATGCAAGGGTATAAAGGGGGCCTTGAGAGTTCCTCTATTTTTGTCTTCATTCCAGCTCATCACTTCAGAAGCATCTTTGCTATGGACTTGACCCTGGAAGGACTGATGACCCATCCTAACCAAAGGATGTGTTCAAGGGAATTTTACAATAGCAGCTTACTCCACCTCTGCTGTGGGCCTGCAGAAAGAACTTTGTGATTGGTGTATGTAATTTGATAGCTTTAACAATTTTACTCCCAATCCTTTCTTTCTTTCTTTCCTTTTTTTCTTTCATTCTAATAATAAACCTTTAGCTTTTAGACACATTGTATAACTTGATCAAGGAATGTGGCTGGTCCTTTGGGACTGGAAGAACCTGTTTGGATTGGGTGAGATTGGTTTTCATAACCTCTTTTCTGTGTAAGAAAGATACTAGTTGTGGCACAAGAAAAGCTGGAGTGTGCAAGGGCATTGCTTGTGTGACTTCTTGCTATCCAGTGTGGCAACAGAAGTGCTCTGTGTGACTGATTTGGTGCACCTTATAGTGGAGAATAGTACTTCCTGCCCCCAGTCCTAGCAACTTTCCCCACCTTCTGAAATTAAAAAAAAATTGTCTCCAAAACATTCCAAAAACTTGTGGGATAAGCTGTGCCCACCTTTGTTGTTTTCCCAAAAAAATAAGTGGACAGTTGAATTTTCCCCATCATCACCAAGTTCCTGTGCTTTTGTGATTCTGTCAGATGCTCAAAAAAAGACTCACCCACTTCTTCTTCCTGGTTAAGTGTGCTGTAGTGATCCTTGCTATGACATTACCTTTGTGTTTTTACCCTTTTTATGCCTACCCAGAGACTCTCAACAAGTTTGCATCCCATTTCCAGCTCAACCTCAGTCCAAATGGCTACATTTTCAATATATAAGGCCATACCTCCTCCCTTCCCCCCCGTCCTTTGTAAGCAAGCTGTACCCTTCTATACCAACATTCTGTATATTATCCCACCAAGTCTCTGTGATGCCAACTATGTCATGTGTGTTTATTCACTCGTATTTCGAGCTCTTCCTGCTTCTTCCCCATACTTCTCGCAGCAGTATACAGACAACTAAGGTACTGATTGATTTCACCCAAGGTCTGTCAAGCCTCTCCTTTATTCCTGTGATTACAGCCCACACTCTCCCAAATTCTGACCCATCTCAAATGTTGCCTCTAATTTTTTTCCACCGATGGGCAGAATAAATTTTGTTATGTGCACAGATGCATGTGTGACTGTGCACCACCAGGAGAAACATGTTGCTGGCTGTGGAGCATTGTGGGCATTCTGCAGATCAGCTGGGTGGCACCTGACACTCTTCTGGGTGACGGATCAAGCCTACAGGGAAACCGGACATCTCTCAGCTCTCTGTGTTTTCAACTTATCTGTGAGCTTTGGTCACCTGCTCCTGCCATCCCAAATTTACAGCCTTCCTTGATCTAGTTGAAACACTTCAGCCTATGATTTACTTGAAGCACATGGTCCCACTGGGACTCAGTCAGGAATTCAGCTCATTTCTAATTAGTAAACCTGAGAGGCCAATAGGTGCCCTAATCACTGTTTTATTTAAATCAAATCTGCATGAGTCAGTTGAAGTCTCAGATTTGACCTTCTGTGAAATAGTTATTATCAGGGGTGAGAACTCTTCTTCATCTTAAAAATTCACATATACAAACTGCAAAAAGCTACAATTTTGTCCTCAGACATGGAGAAAAAATACCCTCAAATAATAACCACAGTAGCGCTCATGACAGTGCAAGAGGTACTGCAGCAGCTCTGGAGCAGGCAATTATGAGCTGTGCAGTGTATCTTCCCACCTCCATCATCTCACTGCTGGTGCAGCAAAAGGAGAAGAAAAGTCAGTGATATCCATTAGCTTCAATTACGTCAGCAATGCAGCAGACTGTAAGGGCTGTCAAATGAAAAGAGACATGATTAGCAGGGAAAAGCTGCACTGTGTTTTCAAGTTCCTACGAGGGTAACAACAAACAGCAGAAAGAAAAAAATTAAACTCCTTAAAACAAAACAGTTGACAGCGTCCCCTTCATTCTAATCGGGTTGGATAATGCGATCTGTGGGCAGGTACTAGAAGGTATGAATAACATTTATGGGAACATTTTTCAATTTCCTCACAACCTAAGGCAGTAAGTTGCCATTCATTTCTTCAGAGATTAATCTTGCTTTGTCAGAAAGATGTAGATTAAGGGGCTTTCTTCATGAATGAATTTATATCCCGCCTGCATATGATTTTCATGAAAGTTGCACAGGAAATTGACTTTCTCAAACCTCGCCTGAGGAATGTCTCTGAGAACTGGTGACGGCAGGTTTACTCCTGGGGCACCTCTGACAGTTCACACCTGGTGCTTGGACTTTGGAGTAAATGTGTATTTTTGCTCTTTGGTTTGTTGACAGTATTTGCAGTCTAAAGAGCAGGAGGTGACAAGTATGGCTTCAAGAATCTTGGGAAGCCATGACCCAAGGTCATTTCAAGAGACTTGGGGAAGAAATAAATGTTCCATGCCCTGATCATGTACGATGCGGAGTGCTTTTAATGGCCTTTGACTTCAAAGAGATTTGTGAGTACTTTTCTTCTTCAATGGAAGCACTTAGAACTTCGTAAGACTGGGTCCCAAACGTGTATTTTTTGGCTGGTTACTCACTCTGATTCAAATCTGAACTCTCATCCAGTGGTGGGGGTGGGGAGTTATGACTGACATTTGAGCACAGTTCTCTTCTCAAATAAACAATTATTTAATGATTATTGCAAATACCCCCAAACAATCATATTACACATCATATTGTGGAGGCTAGCTTTACCACTGTTACTCCAATTTCATACCAGTGTATCTCTACTGAAACCAACAGTGTTACTGCGTTGTTCAATCAGACTACTGTATGTCTGTAGCCTGTCAAGCTGGAAGTCTTTGCTTGAAAATATTATTAAAATTATCTATACAGTGACCTCAGAACTATCTGACCACTTCAAGTCTGTGAGCTCACCAGACTTCCAAGGTAAGTTGTCATCCTGGGTCAGTCCTGGGATGGAAGGCTTCCAAGGAACACTTTGGACTATAGATATTTAGTTTAGCTGTTAGCAGGATTCAATAGTGGAGAAATGATCCAACAGGATTCCCTACCCAACTCCTTTCACAGTACAAGCAACCACTCATACACATGCATGAGTAGGTGACCATCCATCCCATTTTGGCTGGGACAGCCCTGTATTTCTGGTGCCAGGAAGGCATCCCAGTTTAGTTTAACAGAGGGGCTAATTGCCCCATATTCACATGGGGAAGTGGCTGCTGTCTGGTTCTCAGCTCTCCAAGGTGTGGGAAAGCTGGAAGCCAGACCAACGCAGCTGCTGCCCAGCTCCCAGCAGCTCGCAGGAGCCAGGAACCAGACTGGTGCAGCTGCCACCTGATTTCCAGCTCCCCGCAGCTTGGAGGAGCCAGGAGCTGGAAGGCACGGCTGCCTCCTGGTTCTCTGCAGCTTGGGGGAGCTGGACCAGCACAGCTGCCTTGGCTCTCAGCTCCCCATGGCTCCAGGAGAGCCAGGAACTGGAAGGCGCGGCTTCTGCCAGGCTCCCGACTGCTCAGGGGAGCTGGGAGGAGCACCAGTGACACCGTTGCCCCTTTCCTGGCTCCCCGCCGCTTGACGGAGCGGGGAGGAGCACCAGCACAGGGGGGTTCCCAGTGTGGGCCCCAGCCCCCTTCCTGGTGCCCCAAGGCAACGGGCAGCTGAGAGCCACAGCTACACCCTGCAGCCAGGGAACCCACCGCCCAGCAGAGTGACAGCCCCTACAGGGCAGCCACTGCATAAGTAGGGTGACCATCCATCCCATTTTGGTCAGGACAGTCGCCTATTTCAGGTGCCAGGAAGGAGTCATCCACCCCCACTCAGGTTGTCCCATATTTAGCCTGGGGGAATTGGGTCACCCTATTCATATGGCCAATGGAAGTAAATGAAAAAGAAAAAACCCTCATTGCTTGTCATAACAGTAGAGTGGCAGCCTTGGTGTCTAGAATCATAGAATACTAGGACAAGAAGGAACCTCGAGAGGCCATCGAGTCCAGCCCCTCTGCCCCAATGGCAGGACCAAGTACTGTCTAAACCATCCATGATAGATGTCTATCTAACCTGTTCTTAAATATCTCCAGCGATGGAGATTCCACATCCTCCCTTGGCAATTTACTCTACTGTTTGACGACCCTGAGAGTTAGGAACTTTCTCCTGATGTCCAACCTGAACCTCCCTTGCTTCAGTTTAAGCCCATTGCCTCTTGTTCTATCCTCAGAGGCCAAGAAGAACAAGTTTTCTCCCTTCTCCTTATGCCACCTTTTTATATACCTGAAAACTGCTATCATGTCTCCCCTCAATCTTCTCTTTCCCAAACTGAACAACACAAAACAAGAATGAAGGAGCAAGATTATAAGGGCTAAGGCACAAAATGAGCTCAAACTAGCTACAGGCATAAAGGGAAACAAGAAGGGTTTTTATAAATATATTAGAAACAAGAGGAAGACCAGGGACAAGGTAGGGCCATTGCTCAGTGAGGAGGGAGAAACAGTAACAGGGAACTTGGAAATGGCAGAGATGCTTAATGACTTCTCTGTTTCGGTCTTCACTGAGAAGTCTGATGAAGGAATGCCCAACATAGTGAATGCTAGTGGGAAAGGGGTAGGGTTAGAAGTTGAAATAAAAAAAGAACAAGTTAAAAATCACTTAGGAAAATTAAATGTCTGCAAGTCACCAGGGCCTGATGAAATGCATCCTAGAATACTCAAGGAGCTGATAGAGGAGGTATCTGAGCCTTTATCTATCATCTTTGGAAAATCATGGGAGACAGAAGAGATTCCAGAAGACTGGAAAAGGGCAAATATAGTGCCCATCTATAAAAAGGGGAATAAGAATAACCCAGGAAACTACAGGCCAGTCAGCTTAACTTCAGTGTCAGGAAAGATAATGGAGCAGGTAATTAAAGAAATCATCTGCAAGCACTTGGAAGGTGGTAAGGTGATAGGGAACAGCCATCATGGATTTGTAAGGAACAAATTGTGTCAAACTAATTTGAAAGCTTTCTGAGATAGGATAACAAGCCTTGTGGATAGGGGAGAAGCAGTAGATGTGGTATACCTAGACTTTAGTACAGCATTTGATACAGTCTTGCATGATATTCTTATCAAAAAACTAGGCAAATACAATTTAGATGAGGCTACTATAAGGTGGGTGCATAACTGGCTGGCTATCTGTACCCAGAGAGTAGTTCTTAATGGTTCTCAATCCTGGGGAAAAGTATAACAAGTGGGGTTCCGTAGGGGTCTGTGTTAGGACCAGTTCTGTTCAATATCTTCATCAACGATTTAGATATTGGCATAGGAAGTACGCTTATTAAGTTTGCAGATGATACCAAGCTGGGAGGGGTTACAACTGCTTTGGGGGATAGGGTCATAATTCAAAATGATCTGGATGAATTGGAGAAATGGTCTGAGGTAAACAGGATGAAGTTTAATAAGGACAAATGCAAAGTGCTCCACTTAGGAAAGAACAATCAGTTTCACATATACAGAATGGGGAGAGACTGTCTAGGAATGACTACAGCAGAAAGGGATTGAGGGGTTATAGTGGACCACAGGCCAAATATGAGTCAACAGTGTGATGCTGTTGCAAAAAAAGCAAACATGATTCTCAGATGCATTAACAGGCGTGTTGTGAACAAGATACAAGAAGTCATTCTTCCGCTCTACTCTGCACTGGTTAGGCCTCAGCTGGAGTATTGTGTCCAGTTCTGGGCACCGCAGTTCAAGAAAGATGTGGAGAAATTAGAGAGGGTCCAGAAAAGAGCAACAAGAATGATTAAAGGTTTAGAGAATGTGACCTATGAAAAAAAGGTTTGCCTATATTCATCCTTGGTAATTTGTCCTTGTTTCCATTTTTTATACGATTCCTTTTTTATTTTGAGATCATGCAAGATCTCCTGGTTAAGCCAAGGTGGTTTTTTGCCACATTTTCTATCTTTCCTACACAGTGGGATAGCTTGCTTTTGGGCCCTTAATAATGTCCCTTTGAAAAACTGCCAACTCTCCTCAGCTGTTTTTCCCCTGCTTCCCATGGGACCTTACCTACCAGCTCTCTGAATTTACCAAAATCTGCCCTCCTGAAATCCATTATCTCTATTTTGCTGTTTTCCTTTCTACCCTTCCTTAGAATTGTGAATCCTATGATTTCATGATCACTTTCACCCAAGCTGCCTTCCACTTTCAAGTTCTCTACCAATTCATCCCTATTTGTTAAAATCAACTCTAGAACAGCTTCCCCCTGGTAGCTTTTTCAACCTTTTGGCATAAAAAATTGTCTCCAATACAATCCAAGAACTTACTGGATAGTCTGTGCCCCGCTGTATTAGTTTTCCAACATATATCTGGATAGTTGAAGTCCCCCATCACCACCAAATCCTGGGCCCTGCATGACTTTGTTATTTGTTTAAAAAAAGGCCTCATCCACCTCTTCCGCCTGGGTAGGTAGACTGTAGTAGACTTCTAGCAGGACATCACACTTGTTTAAACACGTTCTAGAGTGAGTCAAAACCAGCACAATTTCTTGTGGAAAGTTGACATTTATGACCATCTCCACCAAATTACCACTGAGGTAATGCCATTCCGCCAGCGTACATTTCTGCTCCAAGTGTCAGAGGCTGTGGTACAGGTTATTTCCCTCCTGTAATTGCTGAGTGCTGGTGCTGTGCTGTGCATTGTGAAACAGATGCCATATTTCATCCCAGTAATGGCTTCTCTTCAATACAAGCAAAGCATGTTGCAGGAAAGTTGGAGGGGAGGCGAGAGTGGCATTCCCTGGTTACTGGTGATTTAAAAATATTGGGAGAAAACACATCTGTATTATAATCTTCCTTTGCAGACATTGTAAAGTCCCATTTCAGGAAAGGAGCTGTAACAATGCTCAAACATGATCATTATAAGAGAAGGCTGAGGACAGATGCTGCCGGGCCTGAGAGGAGGCCAAGTTCTGGGTAGAAGTGGCAGGGCTAGGTCTCACCTTTTCCAGCCAGCCCTTCAGCACTGCTGGGTGTACACCGGCCAGGCTCCAGCAGCAATTTAAAGGAGCCAGCTCTCCAGCCATTGCCACTGCTGAGGTGGCAGTGGCCTGGAGCCCTGAGCCCTTTTAAATCACACATCCAGTCGGTGGCCCTGTTATAAATAGGTCTAAAAATAAAAGCACACAACTTGCAAGATACAGGAGAATGGCAACCCACCAGATATAACAGCTGCTATCAAACAGGTGTATCCTGAAAAGGAGAGACAGACGCCACCCAGGCAATAATTATTACACAATCTTGTTACATTTAAAATAGATCAGGAAAAAAATCCCACCAATAAACCCATGACACTAATAGCTTCAGGCAAAGTACTGTAAATTCATAATCAGCTGTAGCCTGATGTTTTGCCATTCACTTTGGCCATCCAAGCAATTTATTGTTTCACATAGCCAACTGGCATGGATGTTACCATGTGGTACACCTCTGTTCACAAAATTCAAACCTCAGACTAGTAGTATAAGCTTTTCCTTTAAAGTCTGTGAATTTTTGTTGCATTAACAGTCAGGCCATGGTTGGAGTTTGAAAATAAATCTGGACTGTTTGTGTTTTAATATATCCTGAAGTGGCAGAAGGCTGGGAAGGAGAGAAAAAGTTTGGAAGAAATGCAAATGCAAAAAGTATCCAGCATGATTTGATTCAAGTGAGGTATTGCCATTGGTTGAGACCAATATATGTTGTGTGCCTCTGGAAAATCCCAAATCCTCTTTCATTGCCAAAAAAAACATTTTCTGTTTGCAAATCTGGCTCCTCCGATTGAAAAATAAATGGCCGAGGTTTGGATATAACTTGGAGCACAGCAATGAATTGATTTGGGTTTTTGGAAAACGAACAATGAACGGAAATAAATGCAAGATCAGCCAAAGCTCATGTAAGTGATGAGCCTTTCTTTAGTCATGAGCAAATCAGTCCTTGGTGGTTTTTAATTGGACTGTCCTAAATCAGTATTTCCCAGATGCTTGGAAAAGTGAACCAGCTGTACAACTTTTCATCACACCACCCTACTATGGATTGTTAAAAGGCTACCCTTTAAAAGTAGATATGCCTTCCATCTCCCCTGGATAGTGCTTGATGCTCCCACAATGTTCAGAAATTCTTGTTTACATAATACGATGGACCTGTTCTTTTTGACATTGACATTTAAAGTGTCAGTGGCGTGTGAGTGTGCACCTGTTGAAATGAGCAAAGCAGTGCATGCCTCAGAATAATTGTTTCAGGTGCTCTTCAAAGTCAGGCAGATATCTGCCTCATTCATGTTCACATTATGTTATGAAAATTTCCTTTCACGCCATAACACCTACACACATTGTGATGGACCTCCCCCCCCAACCCATGCTTTATGGGAAGTGGCTTATGAATATGGATATGCAGTCTTTTTTTTTGTAATGTTACATACCAGTACGGTGGACCATCATCTTTTTTTTCATAGTGATGGTTGCCAATTTTTTAAAATGTTTATACAAGACACTGGGGCATCTAGCCTCACCAGCAGCCTGGCCAGGGTTTGGGGTTGTCCCTGGCAGGGATCTGGCTTGGGGCATGGAGTACCAGTACCTCTTTTTTTTTTTTTTTTTTTAAACAAAAAAGGCATTGTAAATATGCATAAATCAGAAATGTTTTGGACAAAATGTGCCTTGTAACCTATCATTTTTAATATTATATCTTGCTAGAGCTGTAAATCCTATTTTTGTGCATGTATCATTTTTGTGGCTGAAGTAATAAGAATGGTCACCATATTTGCATTCCAATTGTTTGTCTCTGTGAAGACTTCTACAGGAGGTGTGGCTACTCTATTGTGAGAGGCTAGCAGTACTTAGCCAACAAAGTGCCGTTAATGGATGTCAATCCACACCTGAAGAATTTTGCTATCTACATTCAAACCAGTGAGTAAGCAATGGCTGATTGCCTAAAAAGGACACGGACAGATGATTTCATGTTACAGTCTTTCTGTTGGAGAATACTTTTACTGATGCACCCTAAGAAAGACAGAGAACTTTACTAGAGGCCCTGGTCAGGATAAGATCATGTCTGACCTGCAGATTTTGCCTGATGTAAAGCTGCTGTTTGGGGTGAGAATTCAAAAGTAACTAGATTTTTTTTAGGGGAACAGAATTAGCTATGCACCATCTCTTTTGTTTAATTTGGTAACTTACTTTGATCTGCTTGTTCTCACTTATACCTACTTAAATCCTAGTGTTTTGCTTAATAAAAACCTCTTGTTCATAATCAAATCAAGCCCAGTGTAAATTGTTATTACACGGGGAGGGCTACCACTGTGCATATCTCCTTGTCATTGATAAAAGGTGTTTATTTAATGAACCCTCCCTGTGTAAATCTTTTGCACAGAGAGGGATTTATTTGGGGGCTGGGGGCAATCCCTTCTGGGGGGTTTGATTGCTTGGGTGTTGTGCCCTAAAACTGCATCCACCCAGTGCTGTGGTTAAACAGTGGCTGCATCACTTTGTGGGATGTGAGGTATCCCCAACCCTGTGCTTTGGCTGGATGAGCCCAGCGAATCTGATTCCATAGGACAGAAAGTTACAGGACTTAAAAGCAGCGGTGATTGAAAGGTACAGAACTTGCAGCTGCATTGTACTGAAGTGAGTGAAGACTGTAATACAACAGCATCAGAGCTTGATCCTTGAGTTCAAGGAGGCCGGCTCATACTTAAAGACTAGCATCAGCACTATGGTCACATGTAGGAACCCTAGCCATGGACCAGCACCCCATTGTGCTAGGCACTGTCCAAACACAGAACAAAAAGATGGTCCCTGCCCACAAGGCACTTCTAAGCTAATTATAAGGTAAGGGACCTGAATACAGCCATATGGGGATGGACACAGTTACAGTGAGACAGCTTTGCTCCTTATTGGTCTCTGCACACGACAAGCCCAACTACTGTCACTTTTTTTGTAGGCATCATGGCAAAGGAGGCAGGATTAAAGGCTGAATAATGAGGTAGCATTGAAGATGTCTATGGGAGTGGTTTCCTAGTGTGAGGGGCTGCAGGGGACAAAGCACAAAGGTGTTGGCAAATGTGACATGTGGGTGATGGAGGTTAGCATCTTGGCCTCCTCAGAGAAGGAGAGAGTTTGCTAATGGAAGCAGAAAAGTGGCATAAGGGAGAGCTGGGAAGGGCATTGGGAGTGAATACAAGCTGCTTTGCTTGAAGGGGAGCCAGTGGGATGCTGCAGTGAGAGACGGGCCATGGCCAAAGCAATGGGCTTGGAGAGTCTGAATGCCTTGTGCAGACATATAGCCTTATGGTATCTATAAACAATTTCTTCCTACCTTATAATACTTAATATAGACCTAGCAGCTGCCACAAAACAAAGCCTACTGATGTCAGTGAGACTGATATCATCAGTGGTATTTAGGCTCCTACTGCCCATGGATTTAAATGGGAAATAGGGGCCTGAACAACTTTGATGATCTGACCCATGCACTGATCATGCCACTGACACCTGTCTTCTTGTTCTCCGGGGCTGTCTGCCATCCTGTCCAGCTGGGCTGGATTCTCTAGTCTCCCCTGGCTGGCCAAAGCACAGAGTGGGGATTACCACCACCTAGCGGAGCAAAAGCGGACACTGATTTACTTCAGCTTTGGGAAGATACAGCTCTCGCTCTCTCTGCTCCTATATTATTATTACTATTATTACTATAATTATTATTCACTCCATTTCCATCTGCTGAGATGGGTTTTACCCACACAAGCTCATGGCTTGATATATTTGTAGCCTCTTAAGGTCCCACAGAACTGCTTGTTATCCCAGTGCTGCCATCACCACTAAAAAGACTTGCTCTACTTGCATAAAAACACTTAAAAAATCAAAGAATAAATGGAAGCAGTATAAACTTCACACACTGCATGTCATGGGACTGCCCAAAGGGATTCTGCTATCTTTAGCCTTTTTAAGGTAAGCCTGGCTATAGCATCATATCTGAATGTCTGCAACATTCACCGTATGAGGCTCTGTAAGTCTGTATGAAGAGCTGTTATCCATTCTGTGGTGTAAGGAATGTGAGACATTGTGAAGGAGTCAAGGCAGGCCTAAAAGCATGGGAACTGGCTGACTAAAGCGTAGTGTGCCTTCTGAGTTACTTCGCACATTGCCTCATCACAGCTTGCCCACAGGCCTGAATTTGAGTTACGATTATATAAATCTCATTCACAAATTTATTGCCATAATTTATCAGCTCATGTTGCCGAATGGCCAAGTAGTTAATTTTAAAATGAAGTGGTACTATTTTCATTAATACCCTTGTGCTAACTACCTATCAAAACACTCAGTGGCAATTAATACCATGTTGTTGAAGTATTGAACCAATAAATATTTCCCGCCATTGCTTGTCTTTAGCAGACAAAAGATATTAGACTAACCCACTGCCTTAATAATGCTTTCTCCTTCCTTTTTTTTCCATATCATCAAAAACATTTACGTTTAAGGGAAAATATTAAATAGCAAGATCAGCCCACAACATGAATTTCAAAGGCTGTTGTTTCATGACATATATAAGTAATCCCTTGAAGACATCATTGCAATAACAAGAAACCTGAAAGATCAAAAATTTCAGAAGATTATATATCATCAATACAGAAGCAATTTGGCATAGCCTGCATTAGAAAAAAAGCCTAGAGTGTCAAGAATGTTGAAATTTGGCATCGGCACACACTAGATAACATTCTGTTTTACTATTCACTAACTTGCTAACACACACAACTTTACTACAGGAGAGATATATTTCAAGGAGGAATGTAGCTTCCTGTTCCTATAGGTGGTTTTCAGAATATGCTTCTATTATCAAGGAGAACAAACCTGATAGTGTTAGGTGAGAATCCACCAAAATGCAAATAAGTTTTGAGAGTTTCTTTTATTTGCAGCAAATGCACATGAAACCCAATTTGCATATTGCAAAACCCTTGGGCCATTAAGGAGGTTGAATTCTCTTCTTGCTTTAGTCACATGCAACCTGGATGAATTCAGTGAGGTTGAGGTCATGTGATTGGGTTAAAAAAAAAAAGCCTAGGTAAAAATATTCTTAGTGCTGCTGCTGTGCTTGAATTCTTTGCTTAATTGTTTATTATGACTTTCAAACAAATCACTGTTTCAGCTGCAATCTTTCATACATCGTGCTCTAATATCCTGCCTCTGTGGCAAGTGTGTGTGTGCGTTTGTAATCTATGCAAAATCAAGTACATGTTTCGATGGGATGCTGATCGTATACATCTTCCTGTAAACAGGTTGCTCTTAGTTTGCTCTTGCTCTGTTGCTCTTAGTTTCAGCCAGCTGTAGTAGCAGAAAGTAGCATGGAAATCTCTCCTCCATGCATAGAAATATGAGAAAATTAATTCTGGAGCCAAAGCCATGCTTGAACATGCCGAGGGCTGCTTAGGAGTATTGGGCTATGACAACTTTGGCTTAAACATAGCTGTCAGGATTTCACTTACAATGTGAGCCTGTCTTAAAGGCTGCACCATTAACTGGAATAGTAGAATGCTTAATTTTTACAATAAATAATATACACTGCTGCATAATGTCTCTACCTAAGGCCATTTGGGATTGTGAATAGTTTACATTTGGCTAATATTTGCTGTTAATCAATGAGACCCCCATTGTGCTGTAAGTGTCATGTATTCTTCTAGGGTATATTTCAATATGAGGAGAGCCATTTTAGTCAGAATAATAATGTTCACCATTCATTCAACTATATCAATGCACTTTAGAAGCATTAATTTAACTCTGAAAGTAGACAAGTCCTATTATCTCCATTCTGAGTGCTGAGAAAATTGAGTGTGCAGAGAGGTTAAATGAGTTGACCGAGTTCATGCAAAGTGGTAGAGCTCTGACTTGTCATCCTGTGGCTTGTCCACATGTCCTCAAGAAATATCTTTGTAGCAAGACTATTTCTACACATGGCTTACCATTCCCCACAATAAATTTTCATAGAAGAGACCATTATGGTCACCTAAACAGAGCATCTGAATATCAGAGACCATAGAACCAAACTCTGTGATTCGTGCACCAGGAACATAGCATGGCTAAAACTTCCGCCCCCCCCACCACTGCTTTCATGATTTCAGCTCTACCAATGGGTGCATGAATGTAAACATTGTTCCCTGGGTCTGTCAGCATTTTAAACAACCTATCTTTTAAATCTGATGAAGGTAGGCTCACCATATATGATGCAGTGTCTCCAGCTCTGCCATAATGGAGCTACATTTGTTACACTTGGTCTACACTAGGGGAGAAAGTCGATCTAAGATATGCAACTCCAGTTACAAGAATAGCATACCAGGAGTTGACGTACCTTAGACTGACTTTCTCCTCTGTCCTCACAGTGGGAGGTCAAAGGGAGAAACTCTCCCATCCACTTGCCTTACTCCTGCCAGGAGTATTGGAGGAGTATATCTGGCTGCAAACTTCCCTTACTACTGCAAGGAGTACCAGTGTTGACAGGGACATGGTAAGCTTTTGATTTAGCATGTCCCGACTAGGTGCACTAAACTGAACTTCGGAAGATCGCTCTCCACAGCTTTGATACTTCAGTAAGTGTAGTCATGCCTTTACTGTAGATAATGCCTACAGCAGAACTGCCAAGGGCATTTCATTTCTGTAGGGATTCCGTCATGATCTTTGGCATATTTACTGAGTATCTTTCACGTGGCTTACCAAGAGCATATCAACATGTAAGATGCACAGTGGAGGTGCTGTTTGTGCATTATAACACCATATCTACAGAAAACTCCTTTTCCTGTTCTCTACACACAAGATGCTAAGGGAAAACACGAATACAACCTTTTTGAGACTTTTAGTGCTAAAGCAGTCAGGACCATTTTAATGACCAGCAAACACATCTATAAAACATAAAAAACATATACATTATCTTGTAATTATGCATTTAGCCATGGCAATGCATTGCATTGTACACCATACCCACTCTGATTTGACCGTAGTGTTCCATGAATGATTTTCAGTTGCACATAGCATTTTGCAAGGCATTTCTATTCCGACTGACATACTATTAAGTCTGAGCCTACACGGTGTTGAACAGCATGGCCCTGATCCTGTAAAGCACTTATGCATGTGTTTAAAATTAAGCAAGTAAGTAGACCCATGAAGTAATTGAGATCCTGGGAACAGACACCTATACTGTGGTATGCTGTTGGGATAGAACTGCCCCAGTGGACAACAGATTGTGACTTGTAGCCTCTTCCCTGGCGGCACTGGTGAGGTTGGAATTGTGGGATCGCGCACAGATGGAGCGGCAAATTCGATAGCCAAGCCTGTTCTGATGATCTCCAAAGCCCATTTGTCATGGGTTGAGCTAGGTTGTATAGTAAGTGGGTTCTTGGTCTCACTGCACTTAGTAACCTTGTAGGAGGTAGATGGTGTAGGCTTGTGCCTCATCCTCTTCTGGCTGGAGGGTTTGTTGAAATAGCTTTTGCTCTGTAAGAAGAAAAGGGGTGACTTTGCGCTGGGCTGTACCCACAGGGCCAAAACTGCAGGGTATTGCCTTCTCCAAGGAGAATATAGCATCTTCAGGTGAGTGGCCTTCTTGAGGGCAGTAGCCAGTGCTTCCAAGTTTCTTAACTCCAAAGAGCATTTGAATAAAATGAGCTCCAGATATGTAGATGGAGCGCACCATGTTGAGTTCTCAAAGAACTTATGTGTAAGCCACCTATATGTCTTCCCTGATTCTGGGACCAGATGATGTCCTCTTCTTGGTCCCTACTTCAGCCTCATTCTCCATGACTGCTCTGTGTTTACCACAGCCAGTCTTCTCTTTGTGCTGTCAGAATACCAGCTTCCCCAGGCTTCCTTCCAACCCCTATGATTTTTCCACCAGTCCTTTGCAATATTCACCATCTCTATCCTATTACCTGTATCTTATCCCAAGGCTCTTTCTTTTGCTCTATCCTCACACACGGTTCCAGCTCTGTGCTCTAGCCTGGAGTCTCCCAAACATACCAGCAACTCTTGACTTGTCTTTTCCCACCCAGCACTACTGCTCAGGCTCGCTGACATCTCCTCACATCTTATTGAATTCAGTTTAATATGGTCCAACTGTAGCGCTCCACATATCTCCCACATCTCCTGCTCTGCCATTGTTGTTACCATCGTCTTCCTCCCTGTCTCACAGGCCCATCGCTAGAGCTGATTGAAAGTGGTGGTGGTGGTGGGAGGGGAGAGGAGTTAATGTTTTCTTTTTTTAAATGAAAAAAATGGCTTTTTTTTTTCAATTGAAAGGCTTTTGTAAGTGTCCTTGGTCAGGTAGGTAAGTACCATTGACCTTGAAGGCAGTACCACTGAATTAAAGGGAAAATGGTGCATAGGGTTTCCAACCTCACCCTTTAATGTTCACTTTTCTTTTTCCATTCTAACTTTTCCAAAATGTTCTCAGCTTTGGCAAAGCTAGAGACTAGCAAGGGAAAAAAAGTGATAGTCATTCTCCCCTCCCAATCAAACAAAACAAAACAAAAAAAAAGACAAGCAAACAAAAACAACCACCAAAAAGCAGCTCTTAGTGGGGGAAGGGAACACAAGGGGAAGGTATCGCATTACAAATTTGGACTTGTAACGCTAAAAATTATTCCAAGTTTAAAATTTCCTCAAGATTTTGAAAAAAACAGATAATAAAAATTTTCAACACTCCATCCCCACAAAAACACAAAACTATTTCCATTTTTGTAACTTGTGATATGGTAACGATGTCATATTTGTCTACTGGCTCCATCTCACTACTCAGGTGATCATGGGCTTTCCCTTGCTTCACACATACCACTCAGGTCCAAATTCTGCCTCTCTTTCTTCCAAAACCTTCTGAAGATTTTGAGTTTTCTTTCTATCTCAATGCCAGAACTCTCAGTCAGTTTTCCATTATCTTCTATCCTGAATCTCTTTTCCTCCTCTCATCCCTTCCCAAACCATTCCTTTCACTAGTCAACACAAAATGCTATCATTACTTGTTTACTGGCTTGATCTGCTCTCTCCCCCCCCGGCAACCCTTTTCACCAAGGTTCCCTCCTCCACATCAGGTTCAACCATCTTGTCTCTGCCTCTGAGGTGCTGCCGAACTTTGAGTTTTTTCAGTCTTGCCTCTTTTCAATCCCCACTGTGCTCTGTCAAAGAAGAATTAACAAGAAAAGGCTTCTGTTTTTGGCAAACTTCACACTTGCTTCCATGATGCACTTACAACTACACTAACCTATAAGACCATTTCCTTCTCCTCAGCCCATTTATAGCACAACATAGATGTATCGTCATGCTGACAAGTTCAGTGATACCAGGGTTTCTACCATAGCAGGTTGTAAATGATTGTGTATACAAAAGAACAATGGTGTAGAATTAAAACATTGCATTAGCTGGAGATGGACCCCCTGACATCATACTGCCTTGCTGCTCCTCTCCCCGCCCGGCCATCTGTACATTCATTATGCTCTTTTATGGATGTAAGCCTTTCAGGACAGGGATCATGTCTTCTTTAGTGTTTGTACAGTGCAGGCATTACCTGAATCAACAAAAATAATCATAACCCATGGCTCTTTAAGTGGTAGGAGAATCAAGAAGGTGCAGTCACAGCCACTGCAGGCAGTGAATAGGGTATGACATGAACACTAAGAAAAAAGAAAAAAGACAGAGGCTGCATCTACACTAGCAAGTTCTTTTGGAAAATCTGGCCCTTTTTGGAAAGAAGATGAGGAGCATCTATGCAAAAAATGCACTCTTTTGATCCAAAATTGAAAGAACGCGGTTCTTTCAGAAGCCCTCTTCTGCTCCCCAATCAGGAAAAGCGCCTCCTTTTGAAAGCTTCTTTAAAAAAAAAAAAAAGACAGCATATGTAGACACTCCGCAGGCCCTTTTTTTGAAAGAATAGTCCGCGTGGCACCAGATTTTTTGATTTCTGGCCCATTCTTTTGAAAGAGTGGGGCTGTGTGGACACTCTATCGAAAGAGCAGATTGATTTTTTTTAATCTGCTTTTTTGTGTATGGACGGTTCTTCAAAAGAAGTTATTTTGGAAGAGATCTTCCAGAAGAACTTCTTTTGAAAGACCACTGCAGTGTAGATGTAATCTAGGACTGCAGGGGATGGGACGGTCCCAGTGCTCATGGTCCAGCCCAAGCTCAGAAGCACGGGCCGCAGTAACACCATGCTCACTGCTGGAGCCTTGTGAGCCCAAGTCTGCCGCAACAGGACAGCTATGAATCTGTAGTTGCTGTGTAGACATACCCTCAACTACCTGTGTCAACCTGGAATGAGCCCCCTGACTTCAGCTGAATACCAAGTGAGTGGGTAGGTCTTTTCTTCTTGCAGTAAATCAGTGGGGCAGCTCCAGATTTTAACTGGATGTAATCAATAGTAGGATTTGGCCCACCATTGCTGCATCAAGCATATTCTAGCTACATATAACAGCCAAAGACTTCCATGCTCCTGTAAGTGCATGTATGTATGTGTGTGTATGTGTAGGGGGACAAGGGCTTTATAGCCGTGTCTACACGTGCACGCTACTTCGAAGTAGCGGCACTAACTTCGAAATAGCGCCCGTCACGGCTACACGCGCCGGGAGCTATTTCGAAGTTAACTTCGACGTTAGGCGGCGAGACGTCGAAGTCGCTAACCCCATGAGGGGATAGGAATAGCGCCCTACTTCGATGTTCAACGTCGAAGTAGGGACCGTGTAGTCATTGCGCCTCCCGCAACTTCGAAATAGCGGGGTCCGCCATGGCGACCATCAGCTGAGGGGTTGAGAGACGCTCTATGGTCACCGTGGGCAGCAGCCCTTAGCCCAGGGCTTCTGGCTGCTGCTGCGGCAGCTGGGGATGCATGCTGCAGGCACAGGGTCTGCAACCAGTTGTCAGCTCTGTGTATTTTGTGTTGTTTAGTGCAACTGTGTCTGAGAGGGGCCCTTTAAGGGAGCGGCTTGCTGTTGAGTCCGCCCTGTGACCCTGTCTGCAGCTGTGCCTGGCACCCTTATTTCGATGTGTGCTACTTTGGCGTGTAGACGTTCCCTCGCAGCGCCTATTTCGATGCGGTGCCGCACAACGTCGAAGTTGAACATCGACGTTGCCAGCGCTGGAGGACGTGTAGACGTTATTCATCGAAATAGCCTATTTCGATGTAGGCTTCACGTGTAGACGTAGCCTGTGTGTGCAGAGGTACAATGTATTAGAAAAAATTTCCCTCAAAAACCATATAGAAAAATTCACATTACACCTGTATGTCTGTATTGCTTTAGAAAGGTGCAGTATATTTCAGAAGCAGCATGTGTCTCCCAGTATTATGATGCCAAGCATAAGAGAGATACAAGAAGTCTAATCTAGTGAGATATTCAGCAGAATCTTTTATCCAAAAGTGTATGAGAAAATGGCTGCTACTCAGTCGCAAAGAGTTATTTTGTCAATGTTAAAAACCATGTCATGTATGTTTGAATACTTACTTATAAATTGTGTAAAACTCTGCTCTCTTGCCATATAAACTTTATGTTCGTGGGTATCTAATTTATAGTATAAATCCAGATACCTTCATAACACATGGCTATTTAGCAAAGTATGGAAGATTTAATTCAAACGCAAAGGAGCAGAGTGCTCACTGGTACTTAGTGACCTTAGAGGCCTCATATCAGCATACTTAAGGGTTCCCTCAGAATGCAAGCTAACATTTTCCAAACTAATGCATAGTAACAGAGAGGTGGCCATGTTAGTCTGTATTCCAACAAAACAAAACAAAACAGCAGTCATGTAGCACTTTGAAGACTAACAAAATAATTAATTAGGTGATGCGCTTTTGTGGGACAGACCAACTTCTAAATTAATGCATGTTCTCTGTTCATTTCACCAAGAAGAATCTCATCTTGTTTTAGTCTGACTATACCTTTATTTTGAACGATGTAACCTCCCAATGTTCATTGAAGAGTGATTCATCATCTTTGCAAAAAGGACACTCACAGAACTGAGAAACTACAGTTAGTTACATATTTATTTATGAGTCAATTCAACTGAAAATCCATGACTGGGGAATAGCGTATGAAGTGGAACCCACAAGCCTCAATACCAGATAAAAAAGCATGTACCTGGCCCAACGAGCTCCATTATGTACCTTGACAATGTCATGTTTCAAGAGGCAATAATTACTGTGGTCCCATAAATGCCCAAGGACGCTTCTGGGCACAGCACAAAGTAAATAACAACACAGTTTGTTAGCATTAGCAATTTTTTATTTTCCTTTTTTTGTTGCATAGGAAATGCAGTACTTGCTTCCAGTAATTGTATTGTAATGTGAGAAGGTGGTAGCACTAATGGTTGAATACAAGAGTTAAACTAATCCACACCAGCTCAAAAAAACCTGCGGAGATTTAGTTGAATAAGAATGGGTGCCCACAGTGATTCTCAACCAATTACAATTTTTTTCACAGAACACAGTAAAACTAAAATGGTAACTATGAGAGTCAATACAAGTATATGAGAGGTACAAGGGGCTTGTCTCAGAATCATAAAGACAACATGGTATTAACACGGGTACTATGTGATTTTTCCAGCATATCTTTCAGACATACGTTAGAAGTGTCTAAAGGAAAAAATTGAGTGGGCAAGGTATGAAAAGTTAGGTGAATGCTTAATCCTCATTCTGGATCAAATACAAGTGCAGAATGGGACCTTCCACTTTTTGTGTTTCCACAGCAAACCATTTTCTTAATCATCACTGAATGTTATCTTGAGCCACTATTTATTCTGCATTTCTACCATAGTAACAAAACAGGTAGCAAAGAACAAGAGCTTACATCTGGCTTGCACACTCAACTCTGAAGATAACCATTCACCTTATTCCCATTTCTTCGCTTTAAAAAGAAACTTTACTAATTTGTAGAAGAAAGGAGAGAGGAGATTTCATTAAGAAAATCATTCTGTTCTTGCATTAGCAAGGAGTGTTGTGGGCAAGACACGAGAAGTCATTCTTCCGCTCTACTCCACACTGATTAGACTTCAATTGGAGTATTGTGTCCAATTTTGGGTACCACATTTCAAGAAAGACATGGAGAAGGTCCAGAGAAGAGCAACAAGAATGATTAAAGGTCTAGTGAACATGAGGTATGAGGAAAGACTGAAAGAATCTGGCTTGTTTAGTTTAGGAAAGAGAAGATTGAGAGGGGACATGATAGCAATTTACAAGTACCTAAAAGAGGGTCAGAAGGCAGAGGAGAAAAATTGTTCTTCTTAGCTTCTAAGGATAGGACAAGGAGCAACAGGCTTAAACTGAAGCAAGGGAGGTTTAGGATAGACATTAGGAAAAACTTCCTCACAGTCAGAGTGGTTAAACATTGGAATAAATTGTCTAGGGAGGCTGTGAAATCTCCATCACTGGAGATATTTAAGGGCAGGTTAGATAGACATCTATCGGGGATGGTCTAGATGGTACTTGGTCCTGCTGTGAGGGTGGAAACTGGACTCAAAGACCTCTTGAGGTCCCTTCCAGTTCTAGTGTTCTAGGATTCTCTGAAAAGCATAGACTCAGTGGAAAACAGTCTTCCTTAAAACGCACTGTAAAAAGTAAAAAAGTTTACGTGGTATGTGAGTATTTTCCTTTATGATTATTCTCAGTGGAAATCAGAGGTAGCACACCTAACCTGTTTTGCTGTGGAACCAACTAATTCCTTTTGTAATGAACATCACACATAAATATATAAACCCCATATAATGGCCAGAATGCAGTATTGGGCTCTCCTCTCCATTTCCCTTTTCTTTAAAAACTCTTGTGTATTTCAGGTGTTGGACATAACATTCTGTTCCTTGCCACTACCGCATTTTTCTGATTGATTCTGCTCTTTGCGGGACGTGTAGCTCTCACAGAGCATAAAAGGCAGGTGAATGCTTGTGCAAAGGGTTCACTGAAGTATACACTTGGGAAGAAAGAGTTCTCAGATTTGCATGAGAAAAGTACACCAAAATCCCATGTTAATAGCAGATAGTCTTTTATGAATTGGGCCTAAAGTTTGTACAGAGTTTTATTGGAAGGTAAATTATTGCAACTAAATGGCCACAAGAGATTTTTCTTTTTTCTCTTTTTTTTTCCCTAATGATTTCTCCTTTTATAAGAGGAGGTCTGGTGTGAAGAGCAGTCAAGCATGGGTACCTGGTTATATGCTGCCCAGTAAGAAATCACTTGCAACATCAGCTAAGTCTCAGTTATGGGTTTGAGAACTGTCCCTTAAACTTAAACTTTATACATATATTCTCTTGGAATTCTTATGGTAGCTTTTGAGAAAAAAATCTTACCAGGTGTGGATTTCTGGTCTCAACACCCATGCCTCCCCTCTAGGAAAAAGAAAACCCTCCCTCCCACAAATAATACTGAATTTAAGTAAATGTATACCTCCAGAATACTGAAAACACCCCAAATCAAGAAAAGACAGAATTTGCGTTCTCAGTGAAATATCTTTAAACCTATCTGACAAGAACCAAGTCAGAAAAAAAGACTAACATAACTTTGAGTAATATTCATACAGCTCACTAAGCATTATGGAATAGCATGCATTAATATTGTACGGTTATTTTACATCACCTATATCAGAAGGTTCTGACAGACAGCGAAGGCTACCGGTGTAGAAAAAATCTTACTTCAGAAGAGCAATATAATACAGATTTCACAGGCACTACATTTTAATATATCAGGTATTATGCTGGTTTTCTTATAATTCTTTCTGTCCTAAAGCTGGCATTATAACAATGACCAAAAAGGCAAGGATTTAAGTAAACGGAAAGTAGATACCAAAGTTGATATATTCTTTTTTTTTTTTCAGATAGATTAGTGCATAGTTCTCATGCAGATAAACACTGCTATGCATTTACATTGTTGGAAAGCAGAGTGAATTGAGCCCAAGTTGTCACATTTTTGTAAATCATTTTGCCAGCCTGTAATAGCACCATGTAATGGATTTGCATTAAACATTAAATTGATTTCAAAATTGGTGACACAGTATTCACTACAGTTAAGTGCTATGGAATAGCTTCAATGTTACCTGCTATATATCAAAGCAATTTTCATCCCACTGCTTTTTTATTGGAAAAAATAAAAGGAAAATGTACTCGATACTAATTAGACTATTGCACAGCCTTGGACTTGATGATGGCATAGCCGGGTTTACTGTCAAACAGCAATACATGCATTGACTTCAAGACAAAATTGGCATTGTAAGATTGATGCAATGAAAATCCTGCCTAGCAGGCAGCATTCACTTCATGAGACCTTCCTCCAACCGATCTCATGAGATTTGTTTGGTTTTTTTTTTTAGGTGCCATTGAAGCTCTCCTTACATTATCATGCCGGTTGCGTTTTTAATTTTGTTCGATGGAGGCCTTCTAACCAAAAAAAAAAAGATATTTCCAGAGACACAATGCAAAGTACAATATGAACTGACATTCTTTAAAAAAAAATCACCACAAGGAAAAAAAATCTGTTTCAGGCTATGTATCTGGGTTTTTTGCATTTTTCTTGTACAGTAAATATTTTATAACACTGTTACTACAAAGCTGCAAAATATCTGGAACCAAAAAGAAATAGTGAAAGAAAAAAGTTAGAAGGATTTTGCATATTCCTGCGGGCTGACTGAATACTGTGGAATTGAGGAAAAGTTTGTGTTTCCTTTACCCTTCAATCTTTCGAGAGGAGGGCCGAGGAGGGAATAAACAGCGGAGACAAAGTGCGCCATGGCTGCTTAACTTTAGCCTGAAGTTTTATGATAAAGGATGAGGAATAAATAATGGCATTGCTGTGGTGCGCAGCGCAACAAAAGCAAGTACCCTAGTTCCACAAGAGGAGAAGAGATGAATTAATTGGTGGAGTCAATTCACAACAAGCGATTTTTAAATCTTTAAATTGGAGGAGGAGGAGGAGGAGGAGTTGAGTAGGGGTTAGAATTTGTGTAGGACATAACTTCCAGAGAGGGAATAAAAGTTACTTGGCTTATTTTTTAGCAAATTAATAAAACAATTTAAAAGGGGAAGGAAGTGTAATCCGATTCTGAATCAGGGACTAATACTGTCCACCTGAATCTTGCATGTTCTCTTTATTGTAGGCTGCACACCCCAAGCAGCTGTCTCACTCAGAACTCCAATTTTTGCTTTACTTTGAGAAATAAAAAAACCCTGTTTTTTCTCTCTCCATATGTGAACAGAACTGAACTGCTGTGGTTTCTGCATGGTAATAAGATGAAGAAAATTTTAATTTAGTGTGTTTAATACTTTACAACCACCGTTGATTGACACCCTTGACCGCCTACCTAATGTTTTAAAGCCTTTAAAACATTTTTTCTGCAATTCTGATCAGAATTTCCAAACTTTAGTGTCATCAAACTTAATGCGACAAAATTCCTTCAAAAATACAGCATACCTGTACTGTCCATTTACAATGGTTCTTCAGTAGCCTATACTTCTCAAGCATAGGAATATGCTATACCATTGAGAGAAGAAAAAATAACTGTATTTAAATACATACAAAACGGAAACAGGAAAGTTTTTAACTTAAATCCAGTTCCCAAAGGGAAAAACAAAGCAATTCTATGAACGCTGCCTTTATAACGAACAATCAGAAATTCCACTAAGCTAATTTGACAGAAATTTGTCCTCATTTAAACAACATTACAAAAGTCCTGCATTATAAAATAGGGTAGAATAAATCAGTGTAATCAATAAAACTATACAACATACAAATTACATATCATCTGAGTGGGCAGTTTAATTCTCTCTCTTTGCAGCCATGACTACAACATGCTCACTAAAAACAACTAACTGCCCAAACTATTGCTTAGTTTGTTTTGTTTAAAAAAAGGGTGCAATTTTATTGTATATACAACCAATTTACTGGTAATACCTTGGCTTTTAGCAAGGTTCTGACAAAATGTTTGTCTAGGCTTTTTTCCCTTCACTGTGAAGCACTGAAAGCTGCTATTTTTTAAATTTTATTATTTTTTTTAGTGCACATATGTCTTAATAAAGTAATGCCCAGCTAAGTGCTATAGGGAAGGCAAAGGATGCTGGCTAGAGAATGTGATACCATATACTAACAATCACACAATACAACAGAGCAAAATGACTACTCAACCACTTATCAGACACATATGAAAATCCAAAACATTTTATTTTTTCCTTAAATAGAGAATAACCAGTAAACAATTTTCAGAACTTGGAAGTTTAAAAACGTGCATATAAAAATGGGCATTATATACTTTTGTTGAATGTGGCTTGATTGCAGTCTGCTAATAAAAATGGGTGTGGGATCTGAAGAAAAAGGAAGTTTTTTTTTGTTTTTTTTTTTTAAGGCTTGCTTGTGAAAGGAACAATTGTAAAACAAAAATTGCTTGAAGCAGGGTTCAGCTTAGTGCTTCACAGTTTGACTGCTTCTCTAAGAAGAGCCCTTCCTGCATGTGCATTCAAAATCACATAAGTACAAAGACAAACACCTAAAACACACTGCGTCAAGTGCAGCACCAACTTTGGTCAAATAAAAAAAATTAAAAGAAAAATTAATAATTGCTAAGCTTTTCTACATGATATAAGCAGGTATTGCATATTTTCATATATCTGGGAAAAAACAAAACAAAGGAAGACTCCAAATAAAATGTAAAATGCAGCAACATCCAAAAATACTGATAATCTAGCATCTACAGATCTCAGAATAGCACTGCCACTGACCGTACAGGACAATAAACACTACTCCTATCTGCGGAACAACTAACATTCTATTTAGTTCTAGATGTTGAAACTGACAATGGCTGACATAAAAGTCACATTTACAAAAAGTGTCTCCAAATGCTTGACTAGGGAAAAACCCCCTTTAATATAGGAACATGTGCAACAATTCCACAAATAATCGCTATCCAGGGCAAGGCACATTGATATGGAATTTTTTGTTTTTGTTTTTTTTGTTTCGTGCAAATTAAGAAAAAAAACATTATTTCAGGGAAAAGATGAGGAGCAAAGTGTCTTCCCAAGAATTTCAGTTACTTGATTGTATAGGACAGTAGTAGAAACCCTTCTGAAGGGCCGTACAAACATAGTTTAAAGGCAAGTGCCTGGAATAGGGATTACAATATTGTGTCTTAATGCACTCTACTTTACCCTACATTAACTATATAAAAATTAGTTACTAACACTAGAACATGCAGAGACTTTCTCTGATTAGCTGGACTTGCCAACCAGAACGTATATATATGTATAGTATAGGAAACCTTCTTAAAGTTGCATGTGAAGCCAAGGGGTGCTCCGCTGTCTGATAGAAAAAAATCACTTGCACTCTTTTTTTTTTTCCTTTTTTTTTCTTTTTTTTTTTCCTTTTTTTTTTTCATACATAAGATACAGGACGTTTGGGGTCCAAACTTTTTTTTTTTCCAGAAAGTGCCCTTACTTGGAACTGGCATAAGTTGTCACATCAGCATTCATTTATGGGGTTTTTTTTGTTTGTTTTTTGTGGTTTTTTTTTTGTAGTCCAGAAAAAGTACCAGTTCAGGGACACAATAGTATTTTAATTTCTGGACCATTATATATAATCCCAAAGTTGTTTGAGAACCGATAAACCCTATACTGCCGAAAACATGTAAAATTTGTCAGGATTGGCATAATCTATTATAGTGACTTTTAGCTTAGAAAATTAACAGATATTATGATTTAATTTTAGTTATGTACTTTGATAACAGAAAATGATTAATTAGCATTTAATGTAGTTAACATATTGTGGTAAAAGCACCATTAGATTTTTTTAAAATTTTCCTTCAGTTTTAAAGGGATACAAGTTTAACAATAAAAAACATAAAAAGCAAAAATAGCTCCCCTTTTTCTTGCAAGGCTGTTTTTTACCCCAATAATTTAGAGTCCTGGGGTGGAAGGACTTGGAAAACAAAAATAGAATTTTCAACAATCTCTATCTTACAAAGATATTTAGCTATCCAATGAAATTGCACTTTACTCAATTCGAAATTCGATTGTTCTGATTCCTGTCAGTTTCTGTCAAAACAGACCAACTTCCCCATTTCTGTATGAATTTTTGTGTAATTGTTGAAAATTGTTGAAAAATGTTTTTATGTAAGTGCAGCATTTCAACTTTTTTTCTTTTTTCATTTTTTTTTAGTGAATAGTAGTAGTTTGATGTTTTAAATCATTCTGCAACTTGAGTGGAAAAAAGCTGTTGACAATGTTCATATTTTTCATGTTATAGATCTAACTGCTGACTGTAAAAATAAAACAAAACAAAAAAACGGCAATTTTTCCCCGATATGTTACAGAAAAACATGCCCTATGTCCGTCCTGTAAGATTATATATTGCAGAATTCAGCTACTACAAAAGTTATAGTTTAAGTGTGTTTCATGATTTCTCAAGAAGTCTCACACCTGCATGGGAAAAAAAAAATCAATGAAAATGCTGTAAAACAGTTAGGCTCCATATGGAAATTGTGTTACAACAGCGAGTCAGTAAGCAGCAGCAGAGGCTAGTTCTACCCAGTGTCACCTAATACTTTCACTATCAATGAAACACTTCAAAAATTATGAAGCCCAACCATTTCCAGCACCACATGATAAATTACAACAGTCCCTAAGGTGTCCAAAAGAATCTCAGAAAAGCTATGGCCTTTGCCTCTGACCATAACGTTTGTCATTTCCATGTACTATTCGTTTGCTGTTGATATCTGTTCAGCTCTCCTTCCACTGACGTGAAGTAACTGCACTGTGTTGCTGCTGCCTCCATGTTACAGAGCTGGGAAGGAGTCAGGTGGTCTGTCCGGAGGATGATGGGAAGCTGTGACTTTTATCCCAGGTACCAGGACTGCAAAACAAAGAGAAAAAACTTTCAGCTGATTGTAATAAGAGCATCACAAGTTTTGACCTCATTTTCTAAACAGGGGAAAAGAATTTGAGGCCTTGACAAAGTGAGCTAATTGCTCAGATGCAGTACCACTCACCCTGTTAATTTCAGTGCGGCTGATTTTGGCACTCCAAATGTTGTGGCCCTGAATCCAAGGAAAACCAAAATACCCACTCAGAGAAAGCAACTTTTCCTCCACAGGATCCGATTAAATCTAATAGGGCCTGCATGGAATTCTCATTTACTGGTATCAATCAGAGTAGCTTAATTTAGGTCAGTGCCGCTTCATTTTTACTGGGGTAAAACTGGTACAAGTCAAATCAGAAGGATTAACACCAGTGTGAAACAGGTATGAGTAAGATCAGTATCAGATACGGGAACTGAAACTGAAGTGGATTTGCATTTGCCGATGATATATTGCTCTCTTGGAAATTAAACAAACAAGCAGTAACTGTAGTTTTAGGTTCAAAAAGTATAAAATATGAGAGACTTGTTGCTGATTTTCTACATTTTATAGAAGCTCTTGGCATATCATATTACATGAATAGCTGAGGACATACATAACGATGACAAGATTTACCAACTTGTTCCTCCATTCCTTTTCAGCATCTCATTTGATTTACAGTACATCAACCAAAACATCATGTGTTCACATTTACAGAGGGCCCTAAAGAAAGACCATGCTGGACTTCAAGGTCATATATGTTCTTGCCACAGTGGCAGGCTCTATAGAAATGGATAAAATAAATGATATGGTCTGAGAAACCTTGCCAGTCATCCAGTTCCCAATATATTTCATTAGCTAACTCTTCCTTCTGCATAAAGACATACCATTCCCAGATCTCTTTCAACTATTGCATACAGATTTTGTATTCCTATTCAGACTGGCTGTAATTAAATGCAATCATTTTCTTACAAAACATTTATAAACAGAAAAATATTCTTTCAGGGTTTATGTAGCTGTTGCCAATTATTTTATTTTTGCCACATCCCCAAATCCTGCTCTCCTTATTGATTAAACAGCCCCCTTGATTTTGAGTGTTATGCTCACGATCAAAATCAGATAACCAGAAATTGGCCCCTCGGATGGTATCAGAATAATCACAATTTGCAAGTTGTTCTTAACTTCATGTGTGTGTTTTACACTTATAATACAAATGATACAGTTTTCAGGATGGCCCGAACGGACAAGGCTGAGCTTTGGGAAAATACATAGCAGGGAACAAAAGCGTTAAAATTCAGACCTGGTAATTCAAGTAGGTAAAAATCCTTTTATTTCCAAGTTCCAGTAGGTTGCCATCAAGGAGTACCTGATCACATGGATAAACAGCTAAATGATAGTTATTTATGTTGTAGTAAGATTTCCTGGCCTTGCAAGCAGACTTTTATTTCAAAAGCAGTTTTTTTAAAGCACATGATTTCCTGAGTTTTCAGATGTGTGTGATTGTCAACCTCTTGCTTGCCTTAAAGAACTCAGGAAGGCGAATCACTCCGGAAAGTACACACCAGCACCTTTCACTAATTCAAAAAAGTAATTGTGCTATATGTCCAGACTTCTGCTTAATGCAGCATGTTTAGACCTCTGTCACCTTTGGTCATCTCATTTGTAATAGATCAGATTTGGACTACTGGAGTGCTAATAAAGTGGTCTCGCGTTTTAATTACTGAAATGTAAGGAAACCAGTTTGAAATGCCTAATCTTCCTTCAGTGCACCGTTAAATGCAGTATTTCTTTTAGTGGGTCTTAGTGCACATTTTGGACAGCAGGGGGTGCACTTTTCTATACCACATTTCTCCTGGCTCCTCACTGCATTAAAAAAAAATTCTGCAGTGCTTCTGCACTCCTCTTAAAAAGCAAAGTTTCTTCACACATCTTACTATTCAGTGTGTGCCTTGCAGACAAGGTTACCCCAGAGCAGCTCTGTAATCCTTCACTGAAATAGGCTTTATTGATTGCTCTGGTCTATTGTTCCCTTTTCAAGTCCCCCAAGTTCAAGTTCATCCTGGTGTTACATCATGTCTGGTTGCTAGGAGCAACCAGACAGACCCAGACGTGACTATCATTAGCAAGAAACACTCTGCTCTCCTCCCACCAACCTTCCAGTGGCTCTGACGTAGCAGGCCCACTGCAAACACATTGAAGTATTTATTCTGCCTAATTTATGACCTGCACAGCAAGAAAGACCCCCACTCCAAAAACTAACACTGTTGTATATTTAATTAATCTGTCTTTCTCTGGCACTTGGGAAAGTTAGACAAAGGTCTAATTATTGTGTTTCACTCTCCACACTTTTCTTTTGGGGCTGATTATTTGCATGGGAAAAGGAACTACAAGGCTCTGTTCGGCTTCCCCCCACGTTCCCCCCAAAATACCTTTTTTCCCTCCACTGCCCTATTGACATTTCATGAAATACTTTAGCTGCTTAAGGGAATTAGAAAAAAAAATCTGATGTGAATGTAACTCCTTCTGAGTTGGTATTCAGTAACACAAATCAACTCATGACATGTTTAAATTTAAATGCTAACCACACACTCGGAGAGTTACTTTAAAGGTTAGTTTTTAATCAATAGAAGTTGCTGACTCTGGAGTTTTGAGCTGCGCAGTGCAGCTCTTGTGCCTTTGTCTAGCGTTAGGCTTTCAAACTTTTTTTTTTCCTTGAGATGATTTTACCAATGATTTGCAGACACAGAGTGCTATTGTGCTCTTGACTAGCAACATGTCAATAAAGGAGTAGAGTTACTATGCACTGTGGTGTCAATATGACTCCTGCAGACACAGTTCAATCTTAATACCAATGAAAAACTTAATTAACCCTTTCAGTATTGAACTGAAATCTTCTTTGTAAACTTGTGTCCAGTGAGGCTGTTACACAAATTACCTTTGCATAAAAGCTCATTTTAAGAATAAGAAACTCAAATGACAAACACATCAACAGGGTACCGGATATTTTTGCAACTATTCTTTGAGGAAATATTTTAGATGCTGAGACAGCAGAATAGCAAGGTTCAAACAATACACTTTCTCATCAAGATCCTGCACTGCTTTCAAAGTACCATTTTAATTTATATTTCACAGCAGAAAAATACACATGCATAATGATCCTATTTTCCTAGACAGTTAGTTTACTATTAAGAACCCACGTGCCCCAAACAGCACATGTGTGTTTAAATGTTCTTGGATTGTGTTTGAAGAGTTCTGTTATGCCAGGAAACTCCCTCTGCAAAGGAGGAGTAGACCTCAATACATAAAATGAAAAATGTGTATAACACACACAATAGTATATACAGCTCCAACATCTACGATTTGCAGAGTTGTTTGTATGATTAACTGGATTAATGAAACAAGCAAATCCAAATCTACACGTATGGAATTTTTGGTTACTGTTCCCCAATATAATTTAAGCTTGATTATGCTTTTGTCTTTATCACCTACATTTTTTTCCTTCTTTCACGTCCTGCAATCTAATGGACTGCACTCAGCTAGGGAACAAAAGTATTTATTTTCTTAATTTTACATCTCCATTTAAACTGCTTGCAATATCACAACACAATACAGGATCAAATTCTCTTTGTGCATTTTACCAATAAAAGCAAACATTTAGCTTCGATTCATATTTGCTTAAAAAAAAACAACTTACTGGAGCCATGAGTTTAGAGTTAAATGAATCCACTGGACTAAAAGGTCCTAGCTAAGTAAAATCACTTCTATACAGTCATCAGTATTACTATGGTTCTGTAGTAACCTACAGAGTATCTCACTGTCCTTTTCTACCTTTTCTAGTGTTCAAGGTGAAACATCAAAAAGAATTCTGCAGTCCAGTACAGGATCTTAGCTTTCCTTTCTCCAGTCAAATGAAGAAGTAATCTCATCAGGTTGAAAAGTGCTGACTAAGGATTTAATAAAGTGCCTGCAGATGTGTGTCATCTCTAAGGTATTCAACTCATGTAATGCAAAACAGTTCCACACCAAATGTGCTTATAAAATTCCATTTAACCATTGCAGAGCTCTATTTTATTGTTCTCAGAGGAGTATTATCACACTTTCTCCCCCTAATTTACAGCACCATGAAAGTTGAAGCTTTACGCTGCCAATATCTTAGAACCTTCACACTAGTAAGGTTTTATGAACCATAAACAATATCTACTTGACTGAATCCTAAACAGGAAGGCTGAAATGGCAATTATGTTTCTTTGATAGTGCCAGTCTATTTGTTTTATGCTATTCTGAAGATATCACAGACACAAAGTCTTAAGCAACTTTTGGCACTTATGGCCTTTGCACTGAAAAGAACAACTAGGAAACGAACTAAACACTGGCAAATTTACAAGAGAAAAGCAGACAGCTCTTCACTGCCTTCACTCGAAGTTTTGCCTAGGTCAGGAATACAGAATCAGGTCCTGCAGTTTAATAAAATCTCAGAGCAGCCTTCCTGTGTGCTTTATTTTATCTTGGCTCTGAAACGTTATCACAAGCATTTTCTGTGACTTTTAAAACAAAACTAAACAAACAAAAACTTGTTAGAAGTACTCTACCTGTACATTTCCTCAAACAATGAGCCCTTTCACTTAAAAAATAAAAAAAAGAAAAGAGAGAGAGAGAGAGTGGAGGTTGTAAAGCAGCAGTATATGTTTTTCAAATTAAAAAGTTAAACGAAAGTCCTGAAGGGCAAAGTTTCAAGCAGTTAATGCAGAATCCAGAACTGGGTGTGACAGTTGGCTTACTTCGCTAGGCTATATAGGTTATTTGAGGACATTCACACACTTAAATCTCTGATACACTCCACACATAGGAGATTTTTCTTTACATAATCCATTTAGGCCTAAAGCCGTGTCCATGCTAGACCTGTTTTTAAAAACTTCCACTGGTGCTGCTCCACTGGTGTCAGTGACAGTTGAGTGTTGGGGAAGGCAAGACACATTTTAACCCTGTTGTCATTCCTGTAGTCGCTAGCAGTGTTCCCTCTATTTTTTCCATTCACGGGTGGAATAAGTTTTGTCATTTGCATTGAGGCATATGCAGATGTGCACCACCAGCAGAAACACATGCTGCCAGCTGTGGGTGCTCTGCTAATCTGCTAAGCAGCACCCGAATCTCTCCTGGGGGGCCACCCCAGCGCTCAGCGTACAAGGAACACTGGTGGCTACCACCGGAAGAACCATACCATGTGTGAGGGGGAAAAGTTTAGCTAGCACTGATACAGCCTACATGAAAACTATAGCTATAGAACTTGTCTGCCATAGGAGGAGGCTGTTTTGTTAGCAAAACAGAATCTTAGCCACAAATGTCAAACAGTGGTGAAAATTCACCAAAGTGCACAAGGTCCTTGTGACTTTCTAGCATTGATTTAAAATCCACAGGAACACCCTCTTTCACCGTAGGGTGTTTCAAACTACACCAGGACCAAAATCAGACATTCTACGAAACTTCCAAGGGCCCATGTGGGTGACTAAAGTGAGCAGCATTCCATGTAAGCAGCTGATGTGCTACTAAAGGTAATGGGAACGAATTTGCTTTGTAGAGGGCCTGGATTTGTCCCACTGGCTTTAATACGGTTTCATCAGGCATGAGAAGACCCACTAAGTCGAAAATGAAAAGTGACTCTTAAAGACATTTTGTTGTCATTTTTGTGTCCACGGCAGTTATTTTTCTTAGTGCTGGGATTCATTATTTAGTGACTGAATTTTCCAAAACTAAATACAAAAGGGACAGAAGCAGCAAGCTGGCCCTCCCCAAAGGGAAATAAAACAGTGAATCTTCTGGCTGTCCAAAGTCTAAGTAGAGTATAGGCCACTCGCCAGTATGAGCATGTTTGCACAGCCTCAAAGAAAGATAAAATTCCTCCCTTGAGGGGCATAACTCTCTAGGCGAGGTGTATGGTAGCTCTGCATCAAATAACTATGCGAGAATGCCAATTGTGGCAAACTGTATTGAATTATGTGCAATGATTCTGCAATATGGACTTTCGGCTGCGGACTATTAAAAATGTATAGGAGTCCAAACCACTACTACCTTGGGACTAACAGACTTATACAGTTAAGAGTTCTGCTTGACTTCAAACCTCAGGTGGTGAATAGCTAGTGCTTTTATCCACTAAAGTCACCCTAGCACCATCCAAACTCTTTACACACACAGTAAGGCAGAAACTGGTGCTCTTCTTCCAGACATCATTTCAGTGAGTGTCCCAGCTGGCCCCAGATGTTTCTTAAGCATAAAGCAACAATCAGAGCTGCAGACCCCCTGCTTTCTGAACCCAAAGAAGTGCCGATTAAAGGTTGACTGAACTGTGACATTCACATTTAGTCTGAACATAATACAGTTAAGACTTATCAATGGTGAATGTTTGAAACGTAATCCAGCAAGCAGACCAGGCACTCTGAATATGATATATAAATTATGCATGGTAACTTAAGATCTAAATTAGATCTACAAAAAGGAAACTTTCCCCTTTCCTTGACTCTAACAAAAAGAAAGCGACTGCACAATAAATCCATTTTTATTTTATTTTACCGTGGTTACATTTTGCGAAACAGAATTTTTGCCTCACTTCTGAAAACTCAAGACAACAAGCCCATTGCATATTTCAGAGTCAATTTGGCAATAAATCAGTTATCTTCTAAACTTCATATTAAACAGGGAAAGCTAGTCACAGCAATGCTAAACCACAACCTATTTTATAGGGGGAAAACAAGGGAAATTAAGGAGAAAAAAAGTAGTCCAAGCACACGAGAAAGAGAGAAAGAAAGAGAGAGAGAAACAATTCCATTTCGTTTTTTGTTAGTGGGCAGATAACGACATGGAACGGACACTTTACATAAATAAATACATAAATATTTAAAAAAAAATAAAAAACTCCACTGTACACAAAACACAGGAAAACATAAGGAAAAAAGGAGAAAACTAAAAGCAGCTTAGAATGTGTTAACTCTCCCATTCTGTCAGCTTAAAGAGTATTTTATGCTTGATCAACAGCTCTCTTTTATTATGCTTTTCTTTCATTCATTCAAGACATCAAAGAACTGAACCACCAGTGTACCTGATCTCCTAGAAGAACTTGTAAGGGTGTTCTAAAGAAACTGGGGTAGTGGGAGCCAGACACCCCTGCGGACAAGGCAGTTCAAAGAGAATATTTCAACAATGATTACATTTTGTAAATCTTTTTTACGAAAGACAGCTTACTTCCTGCTTTTTCATGAAAAATAAGTTCTATCCATTAAAGAGAGCCCACAGTATGAAAATTACTTGAGATCTGAGGTACAGCAAGGGGATTAAGGCGGGCAGAGATCTTTCAGAAGCTTCCAGTGGGTTCTCTGATATTTGTTGCTACCGTAAACTTTTTTGACTGGAATACAAACAGACTTGCTAATGGTCACGGCGCAGCTAAGACAGTGAACAAACTTTAAACACATTTAAAAAAATATTTTGTCGTATTCTGAACAGTCCAGGCTAAAGTCATCTCAGATCTGTCAGACATCCCTAATCTAAAATACAACACACAAAGCCAAGCCAGCTGTTTACTTTTCAAAGTCTGTGGTGGTTTCTGCATTGATAAACCTCAGACACATAGAAGGGGACACTAACCATGCCACACTGTACTGCCCTGTCATCTTTACATAAAGTCACAGAAAAAAAAAATGACACTAAAGCAAACTCTGAAATATCTTTTGCCAAAAGATTCTCCTTGTGAAACTAGCCAGCATTATTGCCAAAAAGGAGGAGTTTTTTCATCCATCCAATTCAAATTTTCATTAAAAACACTGATTTGACAACTAAAAATGGTTCGGTTGCAGTCAGCAATGACCAAAACACGACCCACCGGACAAATATAGCCTTCAGGTATGTATTAAGTAGCCTGCAGTTGCCTTTGTCTTTAATGCATTTTGGCTTATTAGAGAGTAATACTTCAAGTAAGCAGTATTTCACTTGAACTGAACATAAACTGTGAGAAGTCCTGTGGCACCTTATAGACTAACAGATTTTTTGGAGCATAAGCTTTGGTAGGCAAAGACCCACTTCGTCAGATGCATATATCTACAAACATACTTTACTTGTATCTACATGCATCTGATGAAATGGGTCTTTGCCCATGAAAGCTTATGCTCCAAAAAAAATGGTGCCACAGGACTGCTCGCTGTTTTTGTAGATGCAGACTAACACGGCTACCCCTCTGATACTTGAACAGGAACTGTGCATGCTGGGATCTGCAGATGGTGTCAGCTTCACCTTTATGTTAAAGATGCCTGCAATGCTTGCTTTCATGAGTTACATGGGTATTTCGTAAAAATCTTCTGTTGCAAGGAAACCAAGGATCCTGACCACGGATTTTAGCAAAGAAGGGAATATGTAATTTAAAAAAAAGTTGGATTATAATGTAAATGTGTGTTTGGCAGCCTGGACACACACACATGGACGGACGGACACACACACATGGGGCTGGCTACCCTCTACCTGCCTGCAAGTTGCTATAAAGATTCAACCTTTGGCTTTGATGGATTGGAAACATCTTTTTAAATGCTATTAACTTTAGCTGTTACCTATAAGCTTCCCCAGAGCTTCTTCTGGAGGAGTGCAGTTGCAATTTGCCAAAGAAGAACCACAGTATTAATTAAATCCTACCTATTGTCTTCCCCTTTTGCTAGAAAACATAAAACAATATAGAACAAACTCACAAAGGAGTGCTATATATGTGTGATTACACAACACAATATATAATTTTTTAACATTTCAATAGAAACAATTCTTGGTTCTAAGACCATTATGAGCGTATCAATTACTTAGTTAAAAAAAACACTTGTTTTTTCCTTTTAAAATCACTGGACACCCCCTTACACATTATAGTAGTAACAGAGTGGTAGCCGTTAGTCTGTACGCCAACAAAACAAAGCAGCAGAAATGTAGCACTTTAAAGACTAACAAAATGATTTATTTGGTGATGATTGGGTCTGTCCCACGACCATGAAAGCTAATTACCGAACAAATCATTTTGTTAGTCTTTAAAGTGCTACATTTCTGCTGTTTTACATTATAGAAGGGATGCCCTGTAAATCGTTTCCCAGTGTGATGTAGCGAGAATATCTTTCCAATAACTTTGCATTCCACCCAAAATTAAATAAGCAGGAAATGTTGGGATAGAAAACTACTTTATCCCCTCCCAGCCCTCCCCTTATTGCTGGTACTATATGTGTAGTAACGTGGTTTCTTGTTATACAGATCCATGCTTGCTGTCCACTTCTAGGGAAACACATTTACAAGTTCAAGTTCAGGTTTAAACTCAATAAAACGTTCCTCAGGATTCTATAGCCAGCCCTCATTTACATGTGATCTCTCTGAACTTCTCCTGCCTTAGCCTGCTCTGTTTCCAGGGCCCACAGAAGGAATGTTTTACAGTTAGAGCCTGCAGTGCTTTCTCAGGCATTTAAGACCCAGAGGCCCAAGTTTCAAGCTACAGTATTAAAAGTTTCCACAGTACTGCTCTAGACAGAGGGAAGGAGGGAGGGAGGGAAAGAAGGGGAACAATATCTTCTTAATTATGTCCATGTAGATCTACAGTTAAAGTATTACTTTTTAAAAGGGCATAATTTATTCTAGAAGTACAGTGTTCTACCAGCCAGCATGTACTTTCAACCACACTGTAACCCTCTCTGCTGTTCATTGTGCTCCCTGCTCTTGTTTTCACAAAATGCTTTGTTAGCAAGCCCCTTAAAGCGTGCTCACAGTCTTATTCAATTTAAACCAGGTCCTGCAGTTCTGAGACATGCAAAGCTCTCACTGAAATCTGAGGAGTCATGCCTATATCAGGACTATAGGATCAAAATCCTTAAAATCCACGATTTACCAAAACTGCGTAACTTTGCTTTAGACAGTTAGAGGGAAGCAAACACACAAAACAACTCTGACGCACCCAACAATGGAAACCACCCCACACCCAAACCCCTGTCAGGGCCCCCCACATTACATTTGTGTCATGGCTGGATGGACAGAAACACCCCACACCTACCTCTTGGAGCCCTGTTGAAGAACGAGATTACGTTATTGGGTCAGGAGAATATGCAGTGTCTGCAGGGTTGGGAGAGGCAGAAGCATCTGATGGGGCTGGCTGGGACTCTGTTTGCCTGCAAATTACTACAAAGACTCAACATTTTGGCTTTGAAAGTGATGAGGAGAAAGGCTAGTTATTGCCAGTCTTTTTGAGAACAGAGAGCGTGTCATGAAAGACATGGTTTATAGGAACCCAACCGCAGTATCTGTGGGAAAACACTTTTAGTTTAAACTGGAAGGGAGGGTAAATCTCCTGCATCTCTGTTAAAATCAGCACACAGCTCAAATTCCTCTGAAAACTCTAGATCATATACTCTCTGGGATTGAATGTTGTGTGTGGAGAGAGATGAGAGCACAGAAGGATACTCATGTCTGATACCTCAGCTCCAATATTTTTTAAAAAATTACACTACAGGCACATTCCAAAGCCCTGATCAGGGTCATGGTCTAACTGCACTGAGTACTGTACAAACAGAGAGGCTGTGTCTACACTTGCATTCCTCTTTCGAAAGATGAATGCAAATGAGGGAAATCATAAATGCAAAGGAGGCACTGATTTACATATCTCATGCTTCATTTGCATAATCTCTTTTCAGAAGAGATTCTTTCAAGAGAAAAAAAAGCAGGGTAGTCCGCGCTCGTCTGAAAATAAACCCCATCTTCAAAAGAACCCTTCTTCCTATTTTGTTACAGGAAAGGGTGCCTCAATTTCGAAAGCACCCTTCTTCCCCCCAAAAATGGGAATATTCATATCAGCGCCTCATTTGCATTTTCTAATGGCTGTAATTTACATGCCCCTTGAGAAAGGGAGGGGTAGTGTAGCCACAGCCGTTGAGAGACATGGCATGTGCCCTGAGGAGCTGACAATCTCCCAGTCACATCACCCAGCTGTGTGCACACTCAGATTGTTAAAGAAAAGATCAGTGTACTTTTTTGCCTGGGATCTCGGAATCACAGTGGGTCCTGAAGAGGGATTTGAAAGAGGAGAGGGCTTGTAGACTACTTTAAAAAAAAGGAGCACCGTGTGTAAGGATAACACAGATGAGAGCACAAAGATGGCTGTAGGAAAAGTAGACAAATGAGCAGTCCTGGTTGGCATCACTGAGTGCAAAGGTGGTGTGGATGGAGGCTGGAGGATTACCTGTGGCAGGGTGAGGGGGTGATGGCAGCAGCAGGGGTTCATCTCACCCCCACACTCACCACACAGGCAGTGCAAGTAGCAGCCTGCTCCGCCACTCCCTCTTGCCCGCTGGACGTGCCTCAGACCCTGCCCTGCCCTGCCAACCTGGAGCCAGCCCTGTGGGGATGTCATGATAAGAGGGAAGAACAGAGTAGTGAAGGGGTTTGAAAGTAAGCATGCCAAGTCTGAACTTGACGCAGCAGGAAAAGGGAAACTAGTGCACAGACTCCAAAAGGAGTGGCTGTGGTAGGCAGGTGAGATGATCTTAGCCATTTTGTTTTATTAGGCCTGGCAGAAGGACAATATAGGTGTCAGGGCACCTGGTGCAAGGATGCAAAGCAATCAAGCAATGGAATAACCATTTTAGATGTGTGGCTGGAAAGAAAGGGTTGGATGTTAACAAGGTTAAAGACAGAAAAGCCCCAGGATTTTGATATGGTGTGGGTGTGCTGGGTCGGGTCCAGGAGGAGACAAAGATGACCATCATATTATTGGCCTAAGTGACAGTGAGAGTGGTGAAGGCATCAATAGTGAAAAAGAATTATGCAAACAAGAGGAACTCTGGTGGTCAGTTTTGGCCATGGTAACCTTAATGGAAGTTTTATTTACAAATGAAACTGATTGTGAGTCAGATTGTGACTTGGTGCATCAACACGTAAGGAAGACTGAGGAGGAAAAAAAAAGGGCTCAAGAGGGCAATATATTGAATGAAACCCCTCATAATTGTAAGAACTTCTGATGTGGGCATTTTTCATGCATTGTTGTGACCCTAATAGCATTCCAGTATCAGAGGGCAAAGTCTTATAACTATTATTTTCCACAGGTCTGACCAGTTTTATCTTACCCCAATTTATTAATGTCATAATCTGTATCTATAGGTGATCACTGGAAAACTAGTAACTCCCAGAGACTACCCCAATCATTAATACACTTGTGTGATGTATATATGGGGTGTCTAGTCAGAGGTATGGAGATATGCTGGAACATAACTATAAATATATTTAAGACCCACTTGTCAGAAGAAGTTATTAAACAGGTCTGCCTGAGACAATGGAGTATGTTTGCTTCTCTGATCAGCCTGGCTTGTCAGGCAAAGAGAAACAAAGCTAGCAAGCTAATAAGAGACACAGCATAGCATCTTCACCCCAGCAGGAGACAGAGGATAGTTCTGGGTTTTACTTGTCAAATAATATATGGCAAAAGTTTATTGGTCTATAAAGACAGGCATGGGGGAGGACTAGCTGAACCTGAAATGATAAGCAACTGAATCAACTGATTGTATAAAGAATCAAAGAAGTGCAGGACTGGAAGGGACCTTAATAGATCATCTAGTCTAGTCCCCTTCACAGAAGCAGGACTACATAACATGATTACTAGTGACAGGTATTTATACAACCTGTTCATAAAATCCTCCAATGATAGCGATTCCAACCCCCCCTCTGCAGGTAATGTGTTCCAGTGCTCTACTATCCTAACACGAAGTTTCTTCCAGCCTAAACTTGCCTCGCTGCAATTTAAGCCAACTTCTTTTTGTCCTGTCCTCAGAGGTTAAGGAGAACAATTTTTCACCCTTCTCCTCGTAACAACCATTTTATGTATTTGAAAGCTGTTATCAAGCCCCCACTCAGTCTTCTCTTCTCCAGACTAAACAAAACCAGCTTTTTCAATCTTTCCTCATAAGGTCATGTTTTCTAGACCTTTAATAATTTTTGTTGCTTTCTCTGGACATTCTCCAGTTTGTATGCTTACTCCCTAAAATGTGACACTCAGAACTGGACACAATACTTCAGCTGAAGCCTTATCAGTGCAAAGTAAAGCAGAAGAATTCTTATGTCTTGTTTACAACACTCCTGATAATACATCCCAGAACAATGTTTGCTTTATTTATTTTTGCAAGTGTTACAATGTTGATTCCTAGTTAGCTGGTGAGCCGCTATAAACCTGAGATCTCCTTCTCAAGCACTCCTTCTAGGCAGTCATTTCCAATTTTGTATGTGTGCAATTGACTGTTCATTACTTAGTGGAATACTTTGCATTTGTCCTTATTGAATTTTATCCTATTTACTTCAGGCCATTTCTCCAGATCATTTTGAATTTTAATCCTATCCTCAAAAGCACTTGAAACCCTTCCCAGATTGGTATTGTCCGCAATCTAGAAGTGTACTCTCTATGCCATTATCTAAATCATTGATGAAGATATTGAACAAAACCAGATCCAAGACCCATCCCTGCAGGACCCCTCTTGATATTTCCTTCCAGCATGACTGAGAACCAGTGAGATCTATTTTTGGGGAACAGTTTTCTAACCTATTATGCACCCACCTTATAGTAGCTCAATCAGGGCTATGTTTCCCTCATTTTTTCCTGAAGTCTTGAAAAATGAACCAAAAACCTTACTAAAGTCAAGATATGTCATGTCTGCTGCTTCCCCTCACCCAAGAGTCTTGTTACCCAGTTAAAGAAAATGATGAAGTTGTTTTCACATGATTTGCTCTTAACAAATGCATGTGGACTATTATTTATAGTTGTTTACAAATTGCTTGATTATTCATTCCATTATCTTTCTGGGCGCTGAAGTTAAGATGACTGGTCTGCAATTCCCTGAGTTGTTCTTATTTCCCTTTTTTATAGATGGGCATTAAATCTGACCTCTTTTAGTTCTCTGGAAGAGGAAGAACAGCATGCCATTCTGCCCTTTGAAGCAAGGCCATTTTTGGTGTTCATTGCTAAACAGACACAAGGCAACGAGCACCTGCAAGCTTAGAAAGATGGGTCCTTCAGCTGCAGGAGGGACTGAAGTCTCTGGAAACCAAATACAGGTGAGAAATCTTCTTAGACAAAGATCTTTCATCTTAGGAAGGCAAGAACACCTTGTATTTCTGTGGAAGGTCTCAACAGAGAGAAAGTCAGCCATGGCAATAAGAAGGAAGATAGAAAAATAAATCATCTTGAATAAAGTCTGTACCTTTCTAGATTAACTTTTAGACTTTTAAGTGCACATTTTTACTTTTATTTGCTAGTAATCATCTTGTTTTTTATTTCTTTCACTTGGAATCACATAGCTGATTTGTTACTCTTAATAACTTTGTTTTGTATTACTATAAACCAAATCAGTGCTGTGCTTCCAGGGCACAATTAAGTTACTAAACTGTAACATGCTTGTGTTTCTTTAATGGTACAAGCAAACTTTATTACTACTCTGTGTGGTCCAAGAGACGGAAATACACTTTGAAACAGACTTTTGGGGGAATTACATGACAGAGGTGTGTTGAGCTCACCCTGCAATTAGTAACCAAGGCTGGTGGAAATCAGAGGCCTGCCACTGAACTATAGGAAATCTGCTAGTATCGGAGCTGCTGATCCAGGAATATAGAGCTCCAAGGCACTCACAGTGTGATATGCATCCTTATCTGATGGTGACATACGTGCTTATCTGATTGCTGTCAGGCTGTGAACCACAGCAGAAGAGAATCTAAGGCACCCAGATTTTCAGGTCAGACAGTGACACAATCACTCACTAGTCTAGAAGCAATCCCAAGGCTAACTGGAACAAACTATTCTGAGAAAAGTTTAAGGCCAAGCACAATACCCAGGTTTAATTCCTGGGATCAGTGTTTTGCTCCCTAAGACTGCTCAAACAGTAGGGGCAACATGCTCAGCTTTGCGTAATGGAGGAAGGAATATCTCACATTACACTGCAGCAACCATCTAGCCCACAAAGACATGGCGAAATGAAGTGCTGCGCAGCTCTCCTTGGCCAACAAAGGTCACAATGATTCAGGATCTTGGTGACTGAGATGAAAAAAACCCAACCCTATACTGAAGGCTAAAAGGGAAGGAATCTTCCATTAAAGAACATGAAAGATAAAAGAAATACTGTATTAGGCATGACTGACTGAAGGAGTTAGATTTCTTTCCCATGACAATGGATTTTCAAACATATTATGATGCTCCAGTAAAACTAGTAGCAGATTCCAAGTCATTATAGATCAAAATATGACAGTTTCCAGATTCTTTATTACAGTTTCATAATTTCTGTGTAATAAAGCAGGGAAAAATTAATACTAATTATCGAGTTTAGTAATAACTAATTTAACCATCTCAATTTATTTCATACTGACAGAGAAAACTTATGAAATTACCACTCTAAACACTGAACTTTAAATCAAAGGTTCCTCTTCACTGTTCTGTGAATCACTGCACACGCTGCTCTACAATGCACAGCCTCTCTCTGACACTAGCCCTCTTTTACCCATTAACCAGGCTCCTCAGTTGTCTTTGGAATCCCAGCTCCTTATTTTAAATACGTACAGCATTTACCCTGTGTAGTCCTGAAAAAGCCAGAAATGATGTGGGAGAATGAACTGGATGTTATTCTGGCTTATACAAATATCAACGCAATAGTTAATATAGTTCCAGTTTGAGACAATGGCATTACACAGGTGACACAAAGTTCAGAACTTTAAGACAGTGGAGTTATGGAGCCATAAGTGAGGAAAGAACTTAGCCTGCAGCATCTTTATTTTCTGGATGAACTAGAAAGAACACAGCTTGATTTACAGACCCCAGGCTGAGCTTGCAAGGCTGGTAAGTTAGAATAAAACATCTCTGTACTTATAAACTAAATAAATTTTCTCTCAGATCACTCAGAGATAATAAATGTGGAGCCCCGTGATGCAATTTCTACAGAAACACTTTTCACAGTAGAGCTGCACTCTCAGTCTTTGCCTGAAGAGAAAATGGGAATTTTAACCTTTGTTTTAACTTCACTGTGAAAGATGACAGTTATCCAGTTTGCTTCAGACAATTGGTTGTAAACAGAATATAATCACAGATTTTTTAAAAATCAAGGAATATTACCTAAACTAACACCTACAGAGTTGTGTATTCCAACCCCCAATCCCATTGGCTTCAGTGAAGGAAAGACAGCTCAACAAGTTAATTTATATTTCAACCTTTAACCCAAAAGACTAAAAGTGCTTTATATAAATTTGACAAACCATAGATCAAAATAGCATGCAAATAAAGACAGAAAAAGTACTGTTTGCAAATTGGGTACAGTAGTGCCGAACTCTCTGCACTGCCTCTTACACATCACACTCCTCTCTCCTGTCTTATTTACAACGTAGCAACTAAATCAAATAATAGAATAATACATGTAAATTTGTGTACAGGGGCTGCATTGCACCGATGCATGAAGTGGTTTCCATTTACTGCATGTAATAAACAACATTCTACGAGCATGGGAAAGAAATGGTATTTGTACACAGTGTCAGAGCCCAACGAAAATGAATATACAGATTGCACCTCCCTCATCCAGCATGGCAGGGACCTGACAAGTCCCAAACATGAGAATTTGTCAGATTAGGGAAGATCCAGGGCTTCTGCTCCCAGACAGCCCTGCACTCCCGAGGCTGGGGAAGCCTCAGCCTAGGACTCCCCAGAACGCCAGCCCCAGCCCAGAGCTGCCAGCACTATCCCCCCACCCCTAGGGTGGGGAGCTGGGGGAAGCTTCTGCTCCTCCCTGGCTGCTGTGGGGCTCCTGCTCCCACCACATGCTGCTGCAGGGCATGCAGGGGCTCTGGTTTCTGGCCCCGCACTGATTCCAAGTTTTTGATGTTCCCAAAAGGTTTGTTTACAGCCACCAGTCCTGGCTCTCAGTGTTCTGTGCTCTTATTTAGCTCTCATTAACCTCTAACTGCCTTGTAAGTGTTGGTAACGCTGCTAGACAACACTGACCTCCTATGGTCTGGCAAATTCTCTCATTTGGCACCAGTCAGGTCCTGAGGGTGCCAGACTAGAGAAGTTCAACCTGTACTTTTTTTTTAAATTGACTAAAACAAAAACAGCTGAAGTTTGAACGTTGAAACTTGGCAAAGTTTGAATAGTCCACCCCAAGTACAACCTAGTTATGATAATTAGTTGATTTAACCTAGTTAGGGCCATTTAAGAATGAAGACTGAATATGTGCATTACAAATTGTCTACAGGCATCACTTTCAGACACGGCCGTGGAACATGGATAAAACATGTTACAGGTTCAACCGATTTAATCTGGCACCCTCAGGACCTGACCAGTGTGGGATGAGAGAATTTGCTGGATGACAGGTGGTCAATATTTTCTCGCACGTGACACTGAGAGCCAGGACTGGTGGCTGTAAGCAAACTTCATGGGACTATATGAAACGGCCACATCCATGATAAGTGGTTGTGCAGCTAACTAAGATCATGCTGGATTACGCAGTTTGTCAGACAAATTCCAGATTAGAGAGGTTCAACCTGCAATGGTGCCGGCTGCTGACTCTACCTCCTCCTCCCTACATTTTTTTACATTAATCTGGAGTAATCTGGCTGTCTTGTCAGTGAAGAAGAGGGTTACTGCCTCACCATGGTGCCTTTTTCTGACTTACATTGAGAGAATATATACTAACGTATTGTTTTAGTCCATTCCTGTAGAATCTATCTTAGTTTTTAAGGGCAACTATTTTGGCTGTTAAGACACCTGTAAAGGTGTCTGCCTCAATTCTTGGCCTCCCTGTTGAGACCACTAACAAAAGATGACAGGTGCATTCAGGGCTTTTTTTTTTTCCGGAGGAATGCACCGGAACAGAGTTCTGGTACCTCTTTTCCATTAGAACACCAGAAAAATTTTCACCGCTGGTTCTGCTGCAGTGTGGGGACTGGGGCCAGAGCCCCTACCGGTTCCACAGCAGTGCAGGGACTGGGGCAGGAGCCCCCACACATCCCACAACAGCATGGGGACCAGGGCAGGAGCTTCCACAGCTCCGCAGCAGTGCAGGAACCAGGGCATTTAAACTGAACACCTTAGCCCTATGAGTAAACATCAGAGCTGAGTTCCAACACCTTTTTTCCTAGGAAAAAAGCACTGGTTGCATTAGTGATAGCGTTTGTGATTTTAACAAGTATCAAGTGAGAATGACTGCACATGTGGGCCTAATTCTTTATTGAGGAGGCACTAAACCAGGGATGGGCAACCTGTGCTAATGAATGGGCCGCATGAGTGGCTCTCCTTTATCTCAGTGGGTTGCAAGACTGTCGTAACCAAGATAGTCTCCCAGGACAGGGTAGTTTTGCTAACTATGGTTGCCTAGACAGAATTTGCAGGATGTGTCAATGGATTGTGGGAACACTTTGAAGGGATGCAAAGGGAGCACACAGCTTTGACAGTCATGTTGCGTGCAGTCAGCAGGCACCTCACTTTCTGTGTCCTTGCTTTACACATGTGTCACTTTAGTAATACTGGAAGGAAAAAAACCTACACAGATGGAGACCCGTGGAATCTGACAACCCTGCACATGGGCAACAGTAAACAAAATGTCTTGCAGATCACTCATAGAACCCCAAAGGGCCACAGGTTGCCCACCACTGCACTAAAATGTATGCACGGCAGATGGGAAAACATTAAGGCTCCAGTAAAAGGAAAAGTCATGTATTCAAGTGGTGACCTTTTCTAACCAGATCATAAGTGACATCCATTTGGTTTTGTCAGACTGTGGGATTTATAGAGCACATATAGGTATCAACTGTGAAAGACAAATAGCCACACAATGTCTTTCAAAGACAGTCATTTCCAAAACCCCTTGTGAAAGAACAGTAGGTGTCTTTTTAATGACCTTGTATGTACACATTCTGTATATATATATTTTAAAGACCTCCATTAGCCCTTTTCGTAAATCCCAATCACTTATTAAATAGCAGATCTCAAATCAGTATGAGAGAGGTAGCCATGTTAGTCTGTATCTTCGAGAACAACAAGAAGTCCTCTGGCACCTTATGGACTAACAGATATTTTGGAGCACAAGCTTTCGCGGGCAAAGTCCTGCTTCGTCAGATGCATGAGTCACGATGAAGCGGGTCTTTTTCCACGAAAGCTTATGCTCCAAAATACCTGTTAGATCTCAAATCACTACTCCTAACAAAATGTTTTACAGAAATCAGGACAGGCATATCATACAGTCAAAGTGAACTACTGCCAGGGCTTTAGAATATTCTGAAGATCTCACTTCTCTCTTCTCTTGTGTGTTTCTCTCTGCCTCGCCCCCAAATCAATGGCATTGGTAGCATATTGTCAATCAAGGAAATGCTATTTAGTATTACTCATGAGGTAAGAGAAGGCACAGAAACTTGCTCAAGTCCACACCACTGGAGTGAGATCAGTATTTTCCATAATATGCTTGCTGCCGTGTAGCACACCCTAACTGTCACAATTAATAATGTAGAAGGAGCTGATTAACTTAAGTAAAGTGCTCTCTGCTGTGTAAACACATAAAAATCTATAGAGCAAAAAAAGAAAAAAAACCCCAACAAAACATCATTTTTATTTTTTATGCGGACATGTTCTTGCTTTCTATTCTACTCTTGTAACAATTACTGTACCAGCCACTCTGACAGAGTCAATAAATCGATGTGGGACCTGATGCAGCAGTCAGGCAGACTAATCCAATGCACCATTATCTGCAACGGGGCCTGGGGGCAGGCAGGAAATCACCTAAGACAAACGAAAGCTGCAAGGGGGACATAACCAGAGTCTCACCTTGTGATTGTACTTTTAATATATGCATCTGTTTGACAAAATCTGCACTTTTGGAAGTGGAAAGAGTTTGAGCAGCACACGCGGCATTACCAAAAGTCCCTGTAGTGTTCCCTCAGTCAACGGAATCTGCAATTCAATGAGGATCATCACCCCATTAAAATTAACCATGTCAGCTGTGTATCTGATGAAACCAACCTTCACAAAGTATGTTCTGAAGCATGTAACTTCTTTTGCACCAGTTGCGTTAAATGCTTTTGGAACATCCAATTGATTTGATGACAAGTCTTCCCATCATTCTACTTTCCCAACACCAAATAAACTTAAAAGGTGGTCTAGAAACTTTGGAGGCCATCTCTGTGGATTCTATGCCATTTGTTCATAGCATGCAGCTATGAGCACAGGAATTTATATGCTCCATCAGACTAACGCTGTATGATGATGTATTATGATGTAATGCAGTAGTATGTCTCTGACATTGGCTGGTATCAGAGGAAAATGTGAGAATTCCCATCAAAGAGAATCATGTAATGACCCCTCCATAGGAGAAGTTTCTCCCCCAACCAATTCCAGGCAATTTAAATTCATTTTACATGGCTGGCTATTAGCTACGTTTTTCAGGGAGAAATGTGAGATATTTTTACAGGCCATTTCCTGCTGATTGTAAGACAGAAAGCTGTGTCAGCTCTTTGCAGAGGTTCTTGGAGAAGGAGAAGGCAGGCCATTGCTGCTGCAAAGGCTCTTCGAGGAAAATGCCCCAAATTGTTGCCTTTTAGAGAAACTTTAATTAAAGACAGTTGGCACTCAACTGTTTAACTAAAGAAAGCTTGTAGAGAATACTTCAGACAGAAATTACAGTGCCCCATCCCGTTCCTTATACATTTACATTTCCCAGCTTGTCCCACACATACCACTCTTCCTTCTCCCCTGCTGCACAGCTTAAGTCACACCCATAAAAAACCAAAAAAGGGATATTTCTAAATAAGTTTCCCATTCGTTTTGACTAGAGGGAAGGGGCTGGGGGAAGGCTTATCAAGATGAATGGCTTCATCTGGGAAATCTGTCCTAAATTATTATCCATAATGTTCAGGGGCACTGAGAGTGGAGTGCACAGTCCTAGATTTCCAGAGGGGTCTGTACTGCCCAGTGTGGCATTCAAAGAAGAGGAGAAGGAAGAAAATCACAATAAGGCTCAATCTATACCCAGGATCAATGTCAACCCAGATGCACAATTCCAGCCACGCTATTAGCATAGCTGGAATTGACGTATCAGGATCAACTTTGTTCCCAGGTGTAGATCAGGGATCTTTGGGCTTGCGCTGATGTCCCTTACTCCACGTGTCAGCCTGGAGTAACGGGGTCAATGGCAGAGCCCAGAGAGATCAATTTTACCACATCTTCACACACATGGGAAAATCCCTCCCTGGAAGATCAATCATGGTGCACCAACCTCCTCCCCACCTAAGTACAGAAATACCAATACACTCGTGCTTGGGATTGGGATTTACCCAAGCACTTCTTGACTGGTGTGGCTCATACCTCCTTGGATGACAAAAGCCACATGATGGAACTAACAAGTCTTATAGAAATCTCTATCCTTTTGGTCTAACGAATGCTTCCCTCTGGAGGCATACTCTCTAGATCCTGCAGAGTGAAATGACAGTCCATGCCTCTGTACAATTACATGGGCTTTGTGTGCTGAAATAAGCAAGGAGAGCATGGAGGGTGATGAAACTCACCCTGTATTCATGGGCCAGCAATGCCCCTCTGCTATGTACACTGGCCAAACCGGAGTGTCTCTATGCAAAAGAATAAATGGATACAAATCAGACATCAAGCACAGTAATGTGCAAAAACCAGAAGGACAGCGCTTCAGCCTCCTTGAGCACTCAGTAACAGATGTGAAAGTTGCCATACTCAAGCCAAAAAAATTTCTAAAACAGACTGCAGTATGAAACTGCAAAGCTGGAATTCATATGCAAACGTGACACTTTCACACTGGGCCTGAAGAGAGACTGGGAATGGATAGATTACTACAAAATGTAATCCTCCCCTTTTGGTATTCTCACCTCCTCAACTATTGAGAGTGGTGCCACATTCACCCTGATTGAATTAGTTTTGTTGGTACCGGTCCTCTGCCCAGTAATGTAATACCCTCTTCTTTTGCAAGTATGTACATATCCCTGACAAACTATACTTGCCTCTTCATGCAGGTGATGAAATGTGCCCCAGCCTATGAGAGTTTGTGCCCAAAAAAAAGTTAGTCTTTAAGGTGTCACAGGACTCCTTGTTGTTTTTACCAAAACAGACTAAGTAGCCACCCCACTGAAACTTACCTCTCCCACTTTCTGAGGCCACTTTTGTACCACTTCTGTACAAAGTGTTCTGGGCTAGCACAGCTGCTGCAAAGGCTGGCACACGTGCTACACTGGGGGTTTGTGGCCACACAACATTTGTTTGATCGCAGACACATTGAGACAGCTACTGCAGCATGTATGGACAACACCCTTCCTGCCTTTGCAGGAGGAAGACCAGCTTCCTGCAGAGGGATTTTTGCTGGTCACAGTGAAAATAACCCTTCCAGCCCAAGCAGTTATGGAGCCCCTCTAATTAACGAGAACATAGGATGGTGAAAATGCCTCTTCACACATTCAGTGGCTCCATGTCATGACTTGTTCTCTCTTTCACTTGCTGGACCTCAGGGCAGTTCCAACAGAGCTACACCAGTAGTCTGGGGTTTGGGTCTGCATCAGTGTGCTGGGGCTCAACTCGCCTAAAAGCAATCTAGTGTGTATAACGGCGCTCCAGGCGCAGTGGGTGAATCTCGCTCCCTTTTGCTGGAGTGGGGGAGTTCTCAGATTACTGGTGTGGAAGAAGAGTGGATTCTGGAGAGGAGCTTTCAAACAAGGGATTGTGCTCATGAGACCCGGATGCTTTAAAATTCTATTGTATAGCCAGAGGTAGCTCCACCTGTCATTCCAATTCTCAGTGCAACTTCCACATTGCCTACAAAGGGCTGCATTTGGGACACGGAGCTGGAGGGCAATGCAGCTCCTACTAAAAGGAGGTCTCCCCTCCCTCACCTCCTGTCCCCTCATGGAATCAGGAAGCAGCTTCTCTAATCAAGGCTGTACCTTGTAGCCAACACTTTCGTGGGCCAGCAGCTAATAGGACTTGCTTTGTAGCATATAGAGCTCTCAGCAGGCTGACTGGTGTAAAGACAATTTCATAAATTAGACTTCTCTCTTCTCCCTGTGTGCTTCAGCCCAAGACCTACTTTCAACCTTCAGGACAGGACTCAGACCATGTCTACACTGCTGTTGGAACATCAAGCTAAGTTACACAATTTCAGCTACATAAATACCATAGCTGAAGTTATCACATGTAGGTTTGCTTTCTGCGGTGTCTTCACTGCAGTAAGTAGATAGCTGACACTCTCCTGTCAACTCTGCTTACTCTTCTCTTTTTGGTGGAGTACCAGAGTTGATGGGACAATGCTTGGTGGTCATTTTATCGCATCCATATACAATAAATTGATTCCTGATGGATTGATCACTGCCCATCAATCCAGCCTGCAGCGAAGACAAAATCTACCTTGGATATGAGTAGAATCACCTGATATACATGAACAACAGCCAAACAAATCTGTGAATGCTGCCATGCAATCCAAACAGGACGGGCTTGAATTACTGATGCTTCAGCCCAGGACCTAGGAAATTAAAAGAACTGACATTTTTTCCTGCTCCTTTTCATATCCTCCAAATGCCTCTTGTAATGTAAAATTCACAAGCTGCTGCTACACTTTTTATGAACACAAACTGCTCTGTTAAGCAAAACCATGGTGCAGCTGGTAGCACTTTGCAGTAATATGATGGAATCCTGTGCTGGGGAGTGACCTGAGGCTCCCTGCTGGGAGGGCCAGCAGAAGTTATGCACATTACTGAGGTAATGCACAGCCCCAGGGACTGGAGGAGAGAAGAAGAAAAGGTGTGAGGAGGGAAAGCTTCTCTCTCTGATTAGAGCCCAAGAGGGTTGCTAATAAGCTTCATCATCATCAGCCATAGATAAGACTAGTAGTTGCACTCTCCCTTTTTGTAATGGCACAAGCATGAGGCTCCCCACACCACCAGTTACATGTTTTACTTATTAACAGAAGCATTTTTGCAATGGTTTCTTTTTCCATACCCTGCCAATGGAAATTGGAAACAAAAGAGCCAGGTGACTTTAACTGCAAGAATAACAGCTCTGTAGAACTGTATTAGCTCTGGGTCCATTTAAGATGCTGTCTTTGTTCTGTAAAGTTCCACACAGTTAGGTTCTAGCTCCCTGAAAGGCTGCCTTTCTGCTGCTAATGAGCTGCCAGGCAGCTGAATGCAGCTGGGTCACCTGTGTGACTTTCCCTAGAATTAGACACTGAATGTTATCACTGGAGAGCCATCTACTCTGGAATTTACTGCCCTGGCTTGCCTGACAGTGCCTAAAGCACAGAACACAGTGAAAGGTGCATTTCATTTCTCCAGCCTTTGCTTTAAGATGCAGCCAATGAAAAATTACCAAGAGGGCTTTTTTTTGGGGGGGTGGGTGAAGGGTGAGGAGGCAGGAGAGAAGAAAGCTACCATGCACTAATGGTGTTACAGCTGCATATGCACGAGTCAGAAGATGGACAATATTTATAAAGATAAAATAAAAGTTTTCTTATTACAAAGGTATTCCCAGCTAGTATAAAAGAAACTGAGGCTAACAGAAGACATTAAAATATACAGGTCCTGCTAATATAGCCCAACATATATAATGCCTATCCTGAAGGGAAAGACCCTGCCCTTAATTATCTTTTTTTAGAACAGTAGCCCTCTTATAGACTTTTCTTCCTGGCATGCCTTTCTACCCCTTTAAATCTGGCAATACCAAGCAGCTGTGGACCTAAAATTGCCATTTTGTAAGCAACTGTTTTCTCTCTCTTGTCTAGTAAGTTGTCTTGTTATGTGTTTTCTACCTTATTGCTGGGGAAAAGGATGCAAATTCCTTCTTTCTTCTTTAGGTAGCTTTTATTTCTACAAGCCTATCTATACTGGAGTGCTAGGTAAAAAAAATGTGTGTGTCCTGCTACTATGATTATGTCTTTTCAACAGGCTAGGTTTTGCTCTCTGCTATAGCAGTTCAAATCCAGAGCAGCTTCACAATAGCTAATGGAATTACGCTAGCCTTATATCTGTAGAAGTGAGAACAAACTTTGTTACCTTTGTAGTTGGTTCCACAGGTTGAGCTTCTCTTCTCTGGCAACATAGGTAAACCAGCATGATTTTTAATTATACAGACAACCACATATGGGTGCGGCCCAAGTTTCCTGGGTTCCATAAAGTTTGTCTACAGCCACCAGTCCTGGCTCTCAGTGCACTGTGCTGTTATTTAGCTGTAATTTACCCCTATATCTCTCCCAAGAGCCCAGTAAGCATTGGAAGTGTTGGTAATGTGCTAGACAATATTGACCTCCTGTGATCTGGCCAATTCTCTTGTTGGGCACCGGTCAGGTTTAAGGGTGCCAGACTAGAGAGTTTCAACCTTTACTTGGGAATTAGTGCAGTGTGGGAAATAGGGAAAGATGTACGCTGCTTTTATCTTAGAAGTGGTTTCCTCTTGAGCCAGTATCAGCTTTTATGTTAATAAAGATCAGGAACTGAACTAAGATGAATCAAATGTAAAATGGGGCATGAGAGATATCGGGCAATGTTTTTAAATTTAAATGGTGTCTTTCTTGGAAGTATTTTCTTAATAAGTAACATGGTGGCATTCTCCTTCCATTAAACCAGGAAAGAGGAAGTGCATTTGAAAGTCTGTCTTCTCAAAAGCTATGGAATAGCTGATCCTCCTTGACCAATTCTGGTCAGTTGCCAGTCATGTGAAAACACTATTGTGTTTACTGTATCAGGGCTTTTTAATGCTGTTCAGCCTGCCGGGCATATGTATTACTGCATTCAGATTGGGGAAGTTAGATGCACTAGAGGTGATGTGGTTCAGGGCCTGATTCTTTGAACTGAAGTACAACTTTTAGTGAGCCCTGGTGTGCATTTAGGTAGCTGGAAAAATCTTTGTGTATTAATCAAAGTTTAGTGGACAAGGAGCTGTGGGAAACTAAATTTATATAGTCTTGTCCTAACCCACTAGAATGGAAAACAATTTTTCAGCCAGCCTTACAAGTTGACAAACACTGGTTAAAATAGTTTGCCTACATATATTGGTCTCAAAAAAACAGGTGGCTTGGGTGGTTTTGGTTTCATTATCTAGACTGATTATGATGACCACCTGCTCTTTATTTTCTGCAGCAAAACAGAGAGATGTTATTTGTTTTATTGGGGAGTCATAGCTTCCAGAAGGTTAGTCCCTGATTAGTGTGATGGTACTTTCCATTTCCTCTACCACTTTTCTTTTTGCAAGACTATGCCAACACAAGAAATGTATCTGTTACTTAATCACGTGGTATCTGGACCAGCTTCTTTTTGAAAGAGTAGACTATGTATCCCAGGCATACTCTATTTCTGATTTGCATATGGCAAAGGCAGCTAAGCTAAAGACCTTGTATTATTTACAAGTGAGGCAGCTAAAGTAAATGATTTATCAAGTGAAGGTTACAACACCTGTGCTTTTTTGTCATTAAATAAGGCCCAGTCCCACTCAAGTGATTCCTCTAATAGTCCAAATGGTAATTCAGTTTTAAATAATCCTAAAAATGGGACCACTCTGTGGTGAGCTGCTGAAGCAGAACACTGACAGATGGGGTAAGTGGAAGGAGTGGATACAGATTTGCAAATGTATGAACTGCTGTAAAAACCTCTCTTTTTTTGAAACTTTTTAGTCCTCTCTGAGCTTGTACAAGAACACTTACAGCAACAGTTGTGTCTGGTTCTTCTGCACCAGATTGGCCCTGGTGCAGTAGGTATCTCCATAGCAACTTATGACAATGAAAGAGTCATTTTTCTATTTAAAATGGCTTTCTTGCTGGCTCACACTTAAGGACATTTGGAATTAATTAGAAAAGAGTGTTATCAGAAATGTCTCTTGCTGGTTTTCATAATGGTCACTGAAAAAGGCAAGTTCCCCACTCCTGTTTTTTATGAACACGAAATTCTTCCTGTGCCAGGCCAGCAATGTTATTAGTTTGCTCACTATTTTATTTCACTACTGTACAAGGCCCTCGGACATCAAGGTATGTGAAATGTACGTTCTACAGGTTGAGCTTCTCTAATCGGGCACTCTTTTGTCCAGCAAACACTGTAATCCAGCATGATTTTAGTTAGCTGGATGACCACTTTTCATGGTTGTGGCCAAGTTTCCTGTGGTCCCATAAGGTTTGTTTACAGTCACCAGTCCTGGCTCTCTATGTTCTGTGCTGTTATTTAGCTGTAATTTACTCCTAAATGTCTTCTAAGAGCCCAGTAAGCAGTGAAAGTCAGGTACTGAGGGTGCCAGACAAGAAAGGTTCAACCTATATTAAACAGGTCTTGTGCCTAACAGTGGACACGCACAGTTCGGTAGCAATTTTGATATTGATGACTATGGGCATGTAGTCTTCCACAGTTAAACAGCTGGAACATGGGGAGAAAACACAATGCTTTTGGAAAGTTGCTTTAAAAGTTCTGTAATTTCTCAAATCTTTTATCTGGATCACAACTTTCAGGAAAAGCAAAAGTGTTCAGATGCAGGCGTTTGTTTAGTTTGGGCCCAGTTCTAGAATGGAGATGAACCATTAGACTTAAGTTAGGAGAAAATGGTATTTCTAGATTTATGCTGAACCAAAAGTAACGTTAACATTATTAGCTTGACGCTCAGAAGTATCGAGTGTTCACCTCTCCCACTGAACTCGCAGAATTATGGCTGTTATGCATTTCTCAGCGTTAGCGCATACAATCCTCACCCTCATTACGGACTGGACTGTAAAATTCCTGATGAGAAATAGCAACACCAGCCACTTTCAATATATTAATGTTTCATCTGTTTTTATTTTTGTATTTTGAAGCCATCCTAAGTGTCAGCTCTAATGTCCTGCAAAAATTTCATTAACGTATTTTTTTACAAGAATGTTAACTAAATCCATAACCATTAACTTCAGTATTTTCACCCACTTCTCTGATTTGAATCACGGTTTACTTCAGAGCTGCTAAATGAATAATTTCAACTGAGTGTGGGTTTATAGCAAACCAAAATCCAGTATCGCAGTGGGTCTTAATGATCATGCTGATGTACCCTGAAGTACAGTAGCACAAAGGATGCAGCTGTGGCTAGTGACTGGCAGTCTCCTTAACTATAGCAGCATGTTTTGCTTTATCATGGAGTTATACTGTGGTGTTGCTATCCTGTATTACAGAGAAGCACATACAATAGGGCCAGAACAATACAAGGCTTAAATCATAACTTGCACTATTAAAAATTCACAGTGAACAAATGCCAAAAAGCCTCGTTTGAAAATGCAAACAAGTTTGACATCTTACAGATTCAGACTGATTACATGGTGGAATATAACAAAATCTGCCAATCAGTATTGTTAAGCTTTTAGAAAAGCTATAGCAGTGTTCTCTGAAGAGTTTCAAGTTTCTTGGGCCCCAAAGAAAAAAGGCAAGTGCTTGAAGACTTTAGCAGTTCACCTTAATTTTTTTCTATTTCCTTACTTCAGTGTATTTCTGTGTATTTTGATCCTTTCCAAAACCACAGGAGAAATGCTATGATTTAAACGTTAAAGCACATGAAAACTCGCCTTCTATATCGATTAAACAGGAGGCACAAAAAGGGAGGCCCAAACGTTGAAAAGTGAGATACACAGGCTTTCCTTTACTAATGAGGTAAAGAAATCTGAAGTTGAAGAGTTAACTCCTTTCTCAGCTGCTAGTGTACTTTCTGTGACCTTGTTTAATGCAGGAAGGGTTTGAGATTCAATGGAGTTTAACCTGTGCTGTCGACACAGCTATAAAATAGAGCTCCTAACAAATGGTACAAAAGGAACAGATAGCAAGAAAACAATATTGTGCTTACAGGCATCTGGTCACAGGCCTATAAATGGACAATTTTCAGTAACAAGTTACGCAGTCAAATTACACTGATAGGGTAGGTGTTGATTCACATCACAACATGGATTCTGTCTTCATGCATGTTCTGAAAATGTAACGTATGAATTATATCCTAATTATCCATATCTAGATCTTTCAAATTTTGCATAAGGGGATAGAAAAACAAAACTTTACCTTTGGCTAAATTATTACATTTTAAATCATCACAAGAGTTCAAAACATAAAAGCATGGTAATGTAATCATGCAAGCATTTCCAACTACAAGCTCTAATTGTTCTAGAACTCTAATTCCTGTCATTTTTATGCCACTCTGTGATAATGTGATATTAAGCACAGCCTTAATATTTTTCAACATCTGGCTAAAATTAAACACTAAAAACCTGCCAACAAGTATTTTCTTAATCAATACTAAGAATTTAATTCAGCTTGGAAAAAGCACATTTAAACTGTCCTTCTCTCGATGAAACAAAAATCTTTGCTTCAGCTTCTGACTCAACTATACCAAATTTATGAATAGTCATCCCACCATCACTAGAGTGAAATAAAGTGCTGGTTGCAAACAAGATGCAAGAGCTTTCAATTGTCTAACTTGCAAAGCCAAATTTTCAAAAGATCTCTCTTAATTGGGCCTTCATTGTAGTTGTGAGCATATCTGTTCCTACAGCTCTGGGCCACCCTTCCAAAAAAATCACCTGCAAGTTCAAACTCCCACATGCAAAGGGAAAATTAAGAATTGGATCCTGTTCCCACTAACATGACTTCAGTGGTGCAGGACTGGCAGAGGGCCATGATTACCGATTGATCCATCTGGGTTTTTACATATGCAAATAGATGCACTAGAAAATACACTGGATGCAATAAAGAAATTTGAAAATTTGGTCCTAGAGGAAAAATTGCACACTAGAAGTCTATGCCTAGGAAAGCGACAGAGTTTGGAAGAATTATGGAATGATGGAAGAATTATTATTCCCATATAAGCCAATAAAACACAACAGACAAACACAAATAATGAGTGACATTTTACTGATGTTACTGAGAGCATGTGGGTGAAGTGACAGTGGTCAGGAAATGCGGCTCATTTGTAAGGTGACATTAAAATACACAGAAGAATAACAAGCTGCACTGCATACAGAGAAGTTGAAAGCTGCCCACCTGTGTCTGTTGAGGGATATTTACAAAGCTTGGATCCCGAGGTCCAACACTGACGAATCGGTTTGCGGGGGAGGTGCTGGGTGTCGAGTAGGCTGTGAAGGGAAGGGACACGTGCATTGAGGAAGCAGCACTAGATCACACACAAACAACACCAAAACACACCATCTCAGAGCCATCTAAGCAGATGTTTAACACAGAAATGTGCAAACGTTTTAGAGAGCAAGAGTTTGGTTTTAGACACTGGAAAGGTTTGCTTTAATGATGACTATATAGGCATGTATGTAGCTGGATTCAATGAAAGTAATTCCTTTCAACATACTCAAATAAGATGATGTAATGCATCCAGAAGATGTGCTCAGTTCATCTGAACCATTTTTGTCTTAATCCTGCAAACATGCTCCCACGTATCTTTACTCAGATGAGTAATCACACTGACCTCAACAGAACTGTTGGTTTGAGTGAAATTACTGATGTGCATGTTATTAGGTTTGGGCCCCTATTTCAGACCAGTATAGCTCAGCATGCAGTTAAAGCCCTGATTTTTACATTACAGGAGTCTACATGATCTGAAGTATTTATGTGATCCATTTGACAAACTAAGATTCCCCTGGTAAAAAACTAATGGGTTGCAGTTTGGTCGGGGTGGTAAGTGCAATCAGTCTCAAGGCTGAAAAACTCTCTTTAGAAGTTGGAATGGCTCCCATAAAATGGAAAGCTATTAAGAGCAACACAAGCCAAGATCCCAGATAACTTCCAAACTTGAAGTACTTTAATGATTTTATTGGTGTTCTAAGTCTCTCCATTGCAATAGTACAGAACTCAGGGCAATTCCAACTTCATCAACTTTCAGTATGCTGAGTTTTTTGCTAGTCTGATAATTGCCCTCACAATTTTCTTTTCTGGGTTTTCTGTATATGCTGATCTAAATATGTATCTTACTAGTTACAAAAGTTACAGTTATCTAATTGGCAACTGACTCCCCAATGAAGTGGTAAAAATGGCTGTTTAAAAAAATAGGGAAGCTAAGTATGAAGGTTACACCTCATATTGAACAAAAATAAAGATAAATGAATATATATAAAGTTGTCAGTAAAGGGAAAATGCTCCTGTCTTTTTATAATAGCAAAGTGTCTAGGTGAAAGATAGACCTTTGCAGTACACAGCATCCTACTTGTAAAATGTCTACACGACTACCACTATCGGATGTCAATACACCATTCTTTGAGGATCTGTCCTCAAAGTGATGCTACTACCAACACATGCTGGAGGATGTCTTCAGTATGGATCAGGTCCCCAAACTTTGAGAAACAGACTACTTTCAGCTCCCACTCCAATGGGAGGTTAGGGGTCTCAATACTTTTCAAAATGGTTGCCAAGTTGAATTTTTCCCTCATCTCCAAATAGCTATAAAAGCTTTGTTAACATCACACAAAACATGGCTGCCTTTCCATAATTTGCAGCAAAGATGTAATAGGAACTTAGTGCATTATAGCAGGGTTCTATATTTTTAAGATTAGATGGTACTCATTCCTTGCATCTTACCACATATTTCTAAGTAATTACAACTAAACTACAAATGCCTCAATAAATTTAAATGGAACGTGTAATGCATACATATGTGTTCGTATGTGTTCATTTGATAATTTTTTTTTAAAAAAGCAGGTAATTCACAACACATATCTGTCAATGCCTGTTGTTCAGGTTCTACTGTCCGATCTTTTGAACAATTAATTTTAGAATGTATACATTAACTTTGTTCTTACTTTCCTTGTCTCTCTGTGATTTAACTGCAAAGGACATCTAAAACTTGGTGGCACTCAGAGATATTCAAGAAGGTACATCAGCTCCTCTAGGGCTACATTTACACTAGCCCAAAATTTCAAAATCGTCATGCAAATGGCCATTTCAAAGTTTACTAATAAAGTGCTGAAATACATATTCAGCGCCTCATTAGAATGCCGGCAGCTGTGGCACTTCGAAATTGCTGCGGCTCACCGCCATGCGGCTCATCTAGATGGGGCTCCTTTTTGAAAGGACCCCGGCAACTTTGAAATCCCCTTATTCCTATCTGCTGTTTCGAAGTTTTGGGCTAGTGTAGACACGGTATAGATGTTTGCCTACTTTTACAACAGGCCACATAAAAAGCACTAGCAAAGTCAATACCAATTAAAATTTCAGATAACTTGATAGTGCTCCATACAGTATAAACTCTAATATAAGTACAGTATTTTATATTCCAATTGGTTTATAATTATGTGTTACAAATGAGAAACTAAGCCTTTGTTCAGTGATGGTGTGCTGGGACACTTTTGTGTTTTTATGTCTTGTATTTTATTTTGTAAGCCATTAGCTCTTCCTGCATTAGCAAGAGTTGTCTCAGAGCTCCAAATTGATAACAGGCTCTTCAGATATTCATCATGAGCAAAATGTACTCGCGGCACCTGTCATGTCAGTGGGTCTTTGTCCAGAAAGATGGAAGAAAAGGGGCATTGCCTTTTCTGAAGGCTACCTTACAGGAGGCGGCAGAAAGGGGAGAACTTAACCACGGTACATAGTAAGGATGGACATTATATTAGTTGCCTTTTCCTGGGCATGGGAAAGCTGGGAAGGCATGTTTCCCCAACCACTCAGCTGGGGTGGGTTTTTTGCTTTCCCTGCAGCTGGTCTGCTATCTGATAGCACGGAGCGTAGGAGGGGCTAGGTTATAGGCAGTAATGTAAGTAACACTCCTGGCACGTTTGGTACAGGTACTTGATACGGATAAAACAGATTTGGAAAAGGATTTGCAGGAGAGCATCCCTTGAGGAGCTGAGTAAGCAGGTTTTGGGGTTCCTACATCTTGAACAGCAGGGACCTGACCTCCTTCCTTTCTGTACCCACTTTAAAGGAGCTGAAGAAGCAGGGTTAGGGCCACCTACATCTGGAACAGTGGAGAACTTTCCCCTCTTCTTGCACTGTACCATTTGTTGCAAAACACACCTAGACATGTTAAGTGAATAAATTTGCAGCCTAGTTAAACCACATCCATGGCCTCCTGTCTCTCTTCCAACATGGATGGACAATGAGTGAATGGACATGCTCTGGAGCACCAAGAAAACAGCTAATGGGTGAAGGGAAGAAACACTGATTGACTTTCCATTTCTCAGCCATTGCAGAATACAATACAGAACTCCACTCAAGAAAGACTTGTCTGCATTGTAATTTGGATGGTTTCAGGCACTGATGAATGGTGGGTGAGTGAGATGAGGAATAGAGCACATGAAAAATAATTTCTTCTGAACTGAAGAAAACTACAGAGATGAATAGGATGAATTCTGTGTTTGGGATTACATAGCACTCTGTAGTGTTATTTCCATTCCAAATAATGCCTTATGGGAAAGTAATGTAATGGCCATCGCAGAAAGCTGTGGTGGTGATAAGATTAGCGTCTGTTATGTTACAAATGCATTTGCTACAAATTTAGACCAATGGGCAGCTACAAAGCATTTGTACATATTGTGTGCTTTGTGTAACAGCCATAAAAGCTTTAAACTCTCACATTTCTTGACATACAAGAGCATTCTGGAAGTTACGATATTTTGTTTAGGTACTGACAACTTCTCGTTACTAAATTTTATATGCCAGCAGAGTTACCCTTATCAAGCTTTCCATTACTTTCCCTATCTTAATTATTTGTGTCAGTTCAAACAACTTTCATCCAAAGGGATTTGAAGGCACTTCATAAACTGTGTTCTATATGCAGGAGTTACTTCAGTCAGCCGCCTCTGGGGTGGAATGTGTCTACGTTCGGTGTAGCATTTGAAACCACTTTTACTTCACTTCCTGAAAATGCTTGGATTTCACGTTGGTGGACCTTAGGCGCAAACAGCAACACTACCAAAGTTTATGGGTGAAGAATAATGAAACTACAGGGAACATCTATGGGGTGAGAATGTAATTCCTTAAATGGAATTTTATCAGGAGACTGGTGCTAACAGTCATACTCCCATGTAAAGTGCTACAGAACTAAAAATGGTCAGCCTGCATTTTGTCTCATTCAAAAGGCTGAATGTTTAAGAGCAGTAATCCCTATTACCATGCTGGAGCGTTAGTTTGGTAAAGGGAAAGATACTGGATACGAAAGAGCCAGTTAACGAATCCCTGAACCACTTTCTGAATATACCGGTGTTTTCATAGAAATTTCCCCCCCCCCGAGTCCAGTAGAGTTCTTCCTGCTTGATGCAGGAGGTTGGGCTGAGCTAGTTCTGGAGATCCTATAATTGGGCACTTTTTTCATTCCCCTTTTTCCAGGCTAGGCCCTAGGAAACTTCACTGGTTTGCGAAAGCTATATCAAATTGTGTGTTTCAAATGGCTTCCTTTAAAATATAATTCACATACTTCATTTTAGAGAATGGCCAAACCGAGGCACAGAAGAAAATCAGAATAAAACATTAGTCTTCTGATAGTCAGTCCTGTGCTTTACAAGATCATCTTTTCCTCCCTTCTAGGTGCTTTGTGCCACATCCTGAGCTAATGTATGTCTGCAAACTTCCTCTGGAAGTGAATGGCTCTATGCCAGTTTACACCAGCTGAAACTCTGGTCCTTCATGTTCAAACAAGAACACTTTCCTGCTTTGCCCTGCCTTTCTTTGTCTGGAATCTGCTGTGGGGAATTTGCGATGGCATAGCCTGTAGCCATGGAAATGAGTGTGATGCCACCACTTTTCTAAGAAGGGTCACTTTTAGGAACAAGCAAGAGTGAAAGTGCTGGCAAGGAAAGAACATTCATTTGCCCACACAAACTTCTTCGATGTTTAGCCAAAGTAGCAAGAGAGAGCATGAAAGACAAGAGTAAACAATGTTAGGAGGGTGATGCGTTTTAAAGCAGTACTTCCTGCTGCAGAAAAAACTTCTACCTCGTACTTTGCTGAAAGAAGGGTTGCTACATGCAAGGGTGTGCAGTATACCTTCTGGTTGTGAACTAACAAGGATGACTGATGGCTGGCAAAGCAGAATTTTAGTCAATGCTAGCCTAATATACTGTGAAATTTCTCCTCTGCAGACCAGGAAGAAAAATAGGCACATCTACATTATATAAATAGCTACACAATCTTGTAACATGTCTAGTATTGAAGTTTTAAAACTGCACTCCGGGGGGAGACAGACATGACAACACGTATAGGAACACACATAAATACAACACTGGGCATGGCAGCAGCCCCCTCAGTCTGATGATTTTAAAGCACACTGCAACACTAACACATTAAGCAATGTTGGTAAGTGGTCATCATTATCACCCTCTCTTTTTGGGAAGCTACAGCACAGACAGCTGAAGGAGTGTGCTCAAAGGGCACACAGAACATGGATGGGAGAGTGTAAGACCTACAACCCAAACCTCCTGACTCTCAGTCCTGGGCTTTAGCCACAAGATTACTCTTCTCCTCCTACAATTTAACATGAAAGTTTCTCTGTACAAGAGCACAGAAGCAGCAATCCTCTTGCCCTACAGGACGAAAAGAAAAGAGTCTTACCTCTGTGCACAGTTATGGAGCATCAGGAAATAACCTTCACTAAAGTAAGTCATTTTAAAAAATGTAATGGGGTAACAAGGTGGGGAAAAAACCTTAGAGAAGGAGTGGGCAAGAAGCAGTCCATGGGCTGGTTGTGGTTCACCAAGGTTAGCCCCCAGTGGCTCTCTAGATGCTTTATTTACCTAAGCATCCATGAGTACGGCAGCCTGCAAATCCCACGGGCTGCAGTTCATTGTCCTGGCCCATGGGACCTGCCGGAAGCAATGGTCCAGCCTGTGTCACTTCCTGATGCTCTCAGTGACCATGAATGGTGAACTGCGGCCAATGGGATCTGTGAGCAGCCTCACATGCAGATGTGCAGGTAAATAAAGCATCTGGTGGCCCGCCAGAGACTAATGCTGGTGAACTGCATCTGGCCCACTCCTGTCTTAGAGCCTGTTGGGGAAAGAAGCTTTCTGTGAGTCATTCTGGGCTCAGATGCTAACACCCTGGAGAAGTATTGCTTAGCCATTGGGGTAGTAGAGCCCAATGAACTCCAATGAGTACATAATGGAGGAGGTGTTTCTTTGGGCAATAGCCAGTCAACTCCAGGAACAGTCAGGCTTTGGAAACAGCTTAGGGTAATGTGTATGTTGAGTTGGTTTCTGAGTTACCAATAAAACCATCTCCCTGAAGTGGGAGAGAACTGGATGCTAACTCAGGGTCCATGTGCTGTGTAAAGGATATGTTACTCTGAAGCAAAACCTGAGCCTGGCGGAAACACTTACCTCCAGGAATGCTATGAGCTCCCATGTCCACTGCATCTCCTCATTTTTGCAAATGTATTGGAACCTCCAGTGGAAAGTTAGACCCCAAGTCTGTGCATCCCTGACCACAGGGCACAGAGGTCAATACCCGCCAATGGGTTTTCCTTTCTTGAGCAGTGTGATATGGTCATGCTTTCCACAGGCAGTTAATGCCACTGTTGGAGAGTATTATGGCTGTTCTGAGAATCATTAACCACCATGACATTGTATTAGAGTCTTAAGTTCTACTTCTCTGGAGACCATGATATATTGAACAGCTGCTCCTGGCTTCATCACCCCCTTGGAGGGCCATATTCCAATATCTAGTAAAGCCTCAAAATGTATCCTTCTGCAGAGGCCTTTCTACCAGATTAAAGGAGTGAAATGGCACAGAACAAATTTCAGACCCTATTTACCTATTTCCTTCCACACAGCAAAGGGGAGTCCGGTCAAATGCTAATCTTTCTCCTGCACAAGCATTGCCTCTAAATGACTTCGCTCATTATAATGTCATGGACAGTGATAAAAAAGGGATGCTTCTAGCACTGGTGCCTTGGAACTCTCTAACCACAGAATACATCTCTTCGGATAATTTTGGTGATTCTGTAGAATTTGTGTTCTAATATTAAATAAAACAAACCATCCCACACCCAAAAGCAAAGGACTTCTTTCCAAGGTATGTTACTTATTCTGAGCCTAAGGATGCAGATACCAATGCTCGTTGACAGTTTTTACACTTCATTAAGGACCATGATAATCAACAAAGTCCACGGTAAAATGGGAGCAAGGAACAGATCGGGATCCAGGAACATACTGACTCTGAGTTAATGATGATGGACATCTTCTGAAATATGCCAGCTAAACTCCCTAGCTGTCACCTGGAGAAAGATGCTACATGTCCTTCATTTTGCAAGACAGTTCTAAATTTGCACAATGTTGTGTGGATGGATTGTTCAGCAACACAAACATATAGGCTATGGTTACACTAGCAAGTTTTGCCATCAAAAACCGGGTTTTGTCAACTAAACTTGTGGAGCACGCACGCACACACATCATGGGATTTGTTGACAGTATCTTGACAAAACTCGGCACTTTTTCCAGAAATGCTCTGCCTTGAAGCTCTGAGGCATAACACTGCTGTTGACAGATTCTGTTGACAGAAAAACTGTGGTGATGCTCTGGGGGGGCCTTCTCTCGACAGACAGCGCATCCACAACAACGGGTAGCCCTGTGTGCTGTGCTGTGCTCTTTTGTTGAAAGGGCAGCTGGGCAGTGTGTTGCTCTGTCGACAGAACGGAGAGCTCTCCCAATTTGCTTGTGTGTGTGGCCACACTCTGTCAACAGAAGTTTTGTCAAGAAATCTCTTCTGACAGTGACTTCTGTCAACAGAGCGCTGTTGTGTAACCATAGCCATAGAGGATGGCCCTGCGTGTTTACTATATTCTGTGCACCTATGCTGCTGGAAACAATGATAATAAGCTTGCTACAGTGTGATTTGAACTCTCTTGAGACTGTTAAATGAATGTTCCCTCATGGAAAAGTCCTGGAACTTTATCTTGCTGTACATGATTCAACAAGCTCAGGTATGCAAGCGATATATTCTTCTCTATAAATCATTCACATAGTCCACAGTTCCATCAAATGTGGACTTAAATTGTATTACATACATTTGTAAACTCCAGTTCACTGTTCTGTTCAACAGTCATGACTTATCAAACAGAAGGTGAATGCTTGAAAATGTACAGAATGACTAATTGCCAACAGTAATTATTTTTCCTAATCTCTTGTTTAAATACCATTAACTAGCTGCTCTCGGAAAACCCTGGATTATCTTGACAGCTCTTGGTTGAGGATTCCTTGCCACAAGGCCAGATTGTCTGGTAGTATAAATCAGTATAGCAAAACCACTTTCAATGTAGGAAAGCCAGCTTTCATCAGTTGAGAATCTGGCCAAATAAACATGTATATTTGTTCATAAATCCAAGGCTCACATAACATAAACATTAAGGTAACTGTTAAATGGTTCAGGAATTTTTTCTTTTAAATACCACAAATTTCCAGTAAATTATGAGCTATAATTACAAATGATGGTATGTACGGTATACTAACTTCACATTTTCCAACTCTAAAGACAGGGAAATACTGAGATACCTCAAATACCACTTACCAGTGAGTACGTTAACTTTTTCGTGGCCTACTACCAAATCTTGCTAATGAGTTAGAACGCATTAACTGATACCTGACATCAATAGTGATACGGCAAACAGGTTCATGACATAAAAGTGTTGATCAGACATGTCTAGAAAACTGGGAGGTGGGGAGAGGGAGGGAAATAATCAAAATTTCATTGACAAATTTTCTGAGCAGTACTAGCAACCATGACCTCTCGACACTTCTAAGTCCTGGGCCCATCTTAGCTTAAATTTCATAGTCTTAAATTCCAACTTCCCCCACCTTTCTGTCATAGTTACAATTCCCAAGTAAGCCACACTATTCTCAGCCTGAAACACAAACAATCCTTTCTATTGAAAAAATGCCACAAAAACACAAAAAACTTCAGGACTTTGTAATGTCCTATGGAACCTACCATGTCAGAGCCACAATACTAGGTTTTGACTAGCCTGAGCTGTGCCTGAAGTTTTAAGAACTTGAGGTTTATATTTGTTGAATAATACATGCCTCCTTAGACATAAAGTAGTGACTGCATGCAGCATTTAAAAAATATAGACCTGAAAACATTCATAGGGATTTGCTCCTTAGCGTACACAGATATTTGGGCATCCTCCACCTAATTTATCTCATGTGCTTCCTCAGTGGCCATCTGTGAAACTCTAACCTTTCAAGGAGGCTTTTGGAATAAAAAATGTTTATCATTCTAATAACAGCTTCTTCTTGGACTTTATCTTGGACTCATTTCATTGGGGACAAAGTCCCCCTGCCATTAACACATTGGAAACTTTGTTTTTAAATGACAACTTGAGCACAGTTGCATTAAATCAGCCACAATGAACTTGCTGCATACCTAAAGTTTTCAAAGCTTCAACTCCAGCTACACAGACTTGCTTTCTAGCAAAGTGAATCGAAAACGATGGCTCCAAAGTGCCAGTAGGCATTTGCATATTTGACACGTGGCCACACAAAATATTGGAGGTCTGTGTGGGTGGTGAAGAGAGCATTACTGCTCTACCACTCAGCAGAAGAAAGACCACACGCTACCTGCCCCAAATGCAAGGTCTGCCAGGGAGCTGGTCACAAGGGCACAGTCTGAGTCATCTGGAAAAACTTATTCCCCAAGAACTATAAAAGGCTGAGCTCCAGGGAGTTGTCATAATGGCTCTGTACAAGAGATAAGATATTTTGTGCAGTCGGCCCCTGACTTCTATGTAGTCCCTAGAGCACTGATTGTAGAAAGTGGAAGACCAGCAGCATAGCTTCTTCATGAAACTACAAAGCATCTCAAATATCCCAGCTCTACACCATATCTTAGCTGATGGCCTTGAGTTTTCTGGTGTGTTACTCTGTGCAGTGCCAGCAATATTTCTTTAAAATACCGTTATGGTTTTCATCAGTCTTATGCAATTGACTGTGAAATTCACTTGGAGCAGTCTCCTCTTCCTCATTGGTGAGCAGAGGAAGCATGGTAACTTCAAGAGTCTGAACCTGATTAAACTCCCTCTCTCTTGTTGCTTCTGTACTTACTTGGTGAAGTAGGAGAGGTGGCACCTCCTTCTGTTGATGTAGTTGGAGGTTTTGTGTCTGGCACGGGCAGAGGCACAGGCCTGGCCATTGGTGGCGGCGGCGGCGGTGGCAACATTGGGGTAGGAAGGAATGGATTGTGCACCTTGCCTTGGCTGCTGCCATTGGGCTGCCAAAAAAAAAAGACATTAGTTATTAGCCACCTCCAGGTAAACAGGTTGGAAAGAAAAACTGCCATCTTCTGGTCTTAACTTACTTCAATGGGCTTTATATTGCAGCCCACCTCAAAATCTTGGAATAATTGTAAAAGACTCTTTCCGTGCATTTTTAAGTACGGAATTCACCTAATGAAGTGAGTAAAACTGTTTCTTCAATGTTAGCAACTGGTCAGAATCAACCCCAACCAAATTACACTTTGGCACTGTGTCACTACTAAGTTACCTACAGCACAAATTTAGGCAGAATTTTGTCTGCCATTACACTTTCTGCATTCAGACATCTACTATTTCCTTAGGATATCTATGCCTGGTACATAAATTTAAATTTATTAGGAAACTGCTCATTAGTGAGAAAAGAGTGAATTTTGGGAGGGTTCAAAAGTCAAGCTGGTATCTTATTTCATTGGAAAAAAAGTGAATGTATTTTAAGCAAGCTACGCTCTCACATTCCCATAAAATTACCAATAGCACAGCTCGCAGTTCAGTTGTCATTAGGAATCTGCTTACAAAGTACAGAGCTTACATCTGCTTAATTTTAAATATTAGAAAGTACAATACTTTTTTTGGTACGTACATAATCAGAGACAGGAGGGGTCTTCATACTCAGCTATGCTATTTCAACTAATTACTAGGAAAACGCCTGTCCATTAGTAAATAAGCTTTCAGAGTCACAAAAAACAGGGACTGGGTATGGAAAATTTCAATATTAATGTAAAACTGGCTTACTGAGAACCCTGCCCATTGATGGCAATAATATGACAAAGAAAAAAGTAGGACAATCTGTAAATCAAGTGTTCTGTTTTAGTGACAGAAATGACAAGATCAGTTTTGACAGCATTCCACAAATTGATCCTAAATGCAGTTCTTCTGGCACTGAATGTCCCCTTTTCCATTGATAAAACCTCAATTTTAGATACAGATTCAGAACACTGCTGAAAAAGAACTATACTCAAAATCTCTGCTCAGGTTTCCACAAATGGGAATTATTTAGGACAAAGGCCCAGTCCTAGAACCATGCACAGATTCTTGTTTACACTAAAGACACTTTACCTATTATAGCAGTGCCAGGACCAGAATATGGGTATAACTGTAACTTCCCCTTCCAAAGGTGTAAAAGGGCTATACTGTAAATAAGATAATTTGTATATGTATGTAAATTCCAGTGCAGGACTAGTACTATTGCCTTCAAGGGGTAGGTCTACACATCACAGTTATTTCAAAATAACTAACCTAGCGTCTAAATAAATTCAAAATAGTGGCCATCTTATTTCAAAATTGGTAAACCTTATGTCACAAGGCATATGCTTTTTCAAAATAGCTAGTTTGAAATAGGTGCTCTTAAGACAGGGAATAGAGTCTAATTTGAAATAAGCCATAGTGGCCGTGTCTACACTAGCCCAAAGCTTTGAAACAGCCATGCAAATGGCCATTTTGAAGTTTACTAGTGAAGCGCTGAAATACATATTAAGCGCCTCATTAGCATGCAGGCGGCCGCGGCACTTCAAAATTGATGCGGCTCGTCCAGACAGGGCTCCTTTTCGAAAGGACCCTGGCTACTTCGAAGTCCCCTTATTCCCATCTGCTCATAGGAATAAGGGGACTTCGAAGTAGGCGGGGCCCTTTCGAAAAGGAGCCCTGTTGGGATGAGCTGCGCGGCGGCGAGGCGCGTCAATTTCAAAGTGCCGCAGCCGCCCGCATGCTAATGAAGTGCTGAATATGTATTTCAGTGCTTCATTAGTAAACTTCGAAATGGCCATTTGCGTGGCCATTTCGATGTTTTGGGCTAGTGCAGACACGGCCAGTATGTCCAATGGCTCTATTTTGAAATAGGGCTATAGCCAGAGAGCCGATCTCAAAATAACCTATGCAACTCCCATTGTTCAAATTGCGTAAATTATTTCAAGGTAACTTATTTCAAACTCAGTGATGGCCACACAGCACCAAAGTCGGAAATAAGTGTGTATTTCAAACTTCCTTCTATCCCTCTCATGACGAGGGGTAGCGGGAATGAAATACAATACTCAAAATAGCCCTGCTATTTCAAGTGCAGTGTTTGGCCGCAGGGTTTTTATTTTGGGATACAAATGTATCCTGAAATAGACACCTCAATGTAACCGTAGCCTGTGAGTTAAGATAATGTATTTCAAAATACCTAAGTACTATTTCAAAATGCATTTTTGCACGTAGCAGTGTTATTTTGAAATAAGCTATTCTGGAATAGCTTATTGTGGAATAAGGCTGGTGTGTAGACATACCCAAGGAGTGTTTGGGATTGAGGCCTTCGTCAAAAGAGATATTTAGAGAGGGATTTATTGTTGAACACGCAGCACCATTATTTAATGGATATATTTAAAAACACCTTTAGAAAGCTTTCTTTCTTTACAGTTAGGCCACTTTCCTACCAAACAGACCTTTACTATATGTTCTTTGTGAGTGTACTAATAGTTCATAATGCAGAATGGTTTGGGCTAAACTAAGCAAATAAATACTCAAGGAAAAAGAAATGCACTGTATCGATCTGTTGTCTAGACATAAATGTAACTGCTAACATATTGTAGTCATTATTCAAAACCTGTACTGGCTGCGTTATGCAGACTTAGATTCTTTTTGGTAGGAAAGGGGTATTTGAAGAAAAAGTAGTTTGTTAGATAAAATTAATGCTAAGAATTACATTAACTCTTCAGATCCATTCACATTTTCAATGGTACGTATATAAAAAACATGACAATTTTGCCAGACATTACTCTGGTGGTAGAACACAATTATATGCATTATACTTCATGAAACATTCACAGCACTATTGTAGACATTATGTAAATAAAGTTTCATTTCTGTGTTTGGTTGGTATGTTGTTTCACTAAAGTGAAGAAGATGATTCACTTTAGTTGATTGAATAATGAAAACACATATTTGAAGCACTGGAATACTGCTTAATTCCTCATAGAGATAAGGGGAAAGATAACAGCATACAGAAATAACAAACTGTGCTTTTAACATCTCGGGTTCAAGTACTGGTCAACTTGATCTAAAGTGCAGTATGACAGTATTTTTTTAAATGAACTTAGCTGATCTGAAACATCTGTTTCTCACCCTCCCTTTTTTTCTCCCCCAAAGGCGCTCCAAAGGAATAATTAGCAAAAAATTATTTGTATTTTGTTAAAAGCAGTGAAACTGGCGTTCAAATGTCTGAAGCTGAATCATCTATATAAGGATTCCAGAAGGACACTGAACGACCAGCCTTTTCTGAAGATCAAAATACATTTAACACACCATAGCATATGTGTGTTTTCCTGTTCTTAGTGGTCTTTTAGTTTGTTGCTGTTAAGATAATTCCATGGTTATGTGACACAGGACAAACACTTCCGAAGAAATAAAAATGCTTCCTTACATTTAGGAACCCCACCTGTCCAGCCTGCTGACCAGCATCCGGGCAGACAAGTTGGACAAACTCTTTCAGAGTCTCCTGAGGATGATAGCGGATTGCTGGATGTGAGAAGTATGGCCCAGGCTGCTGAATAATGGGTGACGTTGGAAAATGAAGAGTCGATGGTGTTGCATGTGGACTTGCTACAGGAAAAACAAAAACATAAGGATCAGATTTTTTGCATTAGCTAACCGTTCAAGTCTATGCAGCTGAATTAAACTATAGCTCTACCTGTCTCCTTAAAGATGAACACTATTATTTATACAGTTGGTGTTCATAATCGCTGTATCAGAGCACTTTGCAGCCTACAGTCACTTCAGATACACTGCGGAGGGTAAATTGAGTCAAATATTTTAAACCAACTTTCTGTGTTTTTAGTGCACATATAAAAGAGAACCAGGAGTCCTGATGGAAGTGACAACTATTCATTACCTTAAGAGCCTTTCTAATGAATTGAGCAATAAAAACTGTGTTTGAGAGATTAGAGTTAATTTAACTGACATTTCAGTTAGCTGTTTTGCATATATGGATCTATTTTTATTTTGTATTATAAATGGACAATGTTTTAATGATGCTGTTGTACCTCATACACATCATTTTTTTCACACTGCTTTGGAAACATTCTGAAGTGATCTGTTTTCATGTGATGCTCATGTCCAAAGTGGCAAGCACATTTTGAAAATGACATGCATAGCTCTCTTAAACAACTTTGGAATCAAATCTCAAACCAGCCCTTACGCCATGTTCACGAATGGTGTTTAAGGGGGTCTAAAGTGGTGAAGGCACACACCAAAAATCCACATGAGAGACAGAGGACAGCACAAAAAGCTACTAACAGGACAGCCAAGGTGTAAATTAAAGGAGACCCTTTTGCAATAGGATTGTAGAGAAGTAACTGATAAGAGAAACAGACCTCCTTTTCCCCTCACTAGAGACAATATCTTTGCCCTGCCTTCACCTTGCAAGTTGGAAGCTCCTAAACTCATATCCATCTACATCCTTCCACACTTCATTGTGTAGGTAAAGCCATCACGTTACATGATCTGGAATTCTGAGCTCTTCTTTAGAATGAGATTTTACTTTCTCTGCACATAAACTTACTGAATTTTTCTCTCATAGGTTTATTTCTCTTAAAAAATAAAAATTATATCATAGTTGCTCCGTCACACACTAGTCCTATTAGACTTCCATCACTTTCTTTGCCCACGTACCTCATGGTGCACTATGAAGAACTGATTTGAGGAAAGCCTTGGAAAGCATTCGGTATCTATCTGAAATTCTTGCACTGGACTTGGAGTGTATTTAAAACACGGGGGAAAAAAAAAACACAGCACAACAGGGATGTACATAATGGAAACCACCTCGAGCCAGGGAGTGCTGCAGCACCCTCATATGCCTAGTTTCAGCACCTGTGAAGCACAGGCTTGTTTAACAGTACTTGAGAAAGGTTGAAGTGATGCAGAAGAACAAGCCAAAATCCAATAGGGCAGAAATAAGCATTTATTTCTCAGCTGTATTGTTGTAAAAGGACCTTAACTAAACAAAGGATAATTTCTCTCACTTTATGCTTGGTAATTTGATCACATATTACTTTTCTTTACTAATAAATCTTTACTTGCTCATAAAAGTTTGTACATTCTTGGAGGCTAACGTCATTCTTATATATAGTAAACTCTTTCATATCCAGCATTCTCTTACCCAGAACTTTCAAATAACTGGTATTTTAACCATAAGTAAATTTTAGTTACATGTTCCGTAAGTACAGTTTAGTGAGACTAAATACAACTAAATACAGCATAAGTTACAGTGTACAATACTACTGTTGTTGGTAAACAAAGTACTCTGCAAACATTTTTGTTTGTTTCTTAATATCTAATCTTGGGTGTTTTTTTAGTGTTATGCATGGTAAGGTATACCTTTCTATTATCCAGAATATTTGAATATCTGGCAAACTCCCAGTCCCATGGCTGCCAGATATGAAAGACTTTACTGTACTTTTGGGGGTTAATAAAAAAAGACCCCTAGCGGCTTTGTTTTTCCAGCATCCTATTGGACTTATATTAGTGTTTCTCATAAAAGTGGGCTGAGGGCCTCAGTGAAGTATAAGGAAGGGATAGTTTATCAAAGCAGGCCTCTAAACTACTTACTGTGGTGATGTGCTAAGTACTTCTGAGTTTTAGCTGTGTCAAAGTTTGAGAGCTCCTGGGCCTGAAAAGATCCAGGAACTAGAACCCTGATCTGTAGAGCCTGAGGCGGCTGATAAGACCACAGAGCTACTAGGAGGTCATGCAGATGTATAGCCAGGGAGTGATGTGGACAGTAACAGCCGCACAGGAAGTACTGCCCATGAGACCCAGCACCCTGCCATCCTCTAGTTGGCCAAGTGCCTCTACTTACCCCAAGGAAGTTTTCTGGCCTCCCACACAGATCTTGGCCCCTTCAATGCCTTGCTTCTGATCTCTGACTCCAGACCGATTTTGATTCTAACCTGGTACTGTACCTGGTCTCCAACCCCAGCCTGACTCTACCCTGACTCTTGCTTGTAGGACCAAGCCTTGTGATACCTTGAACTTCAGTCTGGCAACTCCTAACCCTGGGGGCCAGACATCAGCCCTAGCTGTGATCTCTAGGCAAGAATGCCTGGGCCCTGATCTTTCACAGAACCACTGCTCTGATCCTCTGTGGTTGGTCCTGTACTCCAACTAATTCCAGGCAAGGCAAAAACTGGGTTTACAATATATATGCCAAAAGGCCTGCCTCAGTGAAGGAAGACATAATTATGCAATTTGTGTATCTGAATGTGTAAATCCTCATGCACATTTTTATTCAATCAGAGGATACCAGGTAAAACAAACATGGGCTATTCAAATTCAAGCTGATTTTTCCTCTCCTCTGATCCCTTAAGATATTTCACAAAAATCCGTACATTTCTTTTGTTTTCTGTTATCTTCACTATTCCAGCTGACTCTTCATGATATTTAACACAAATTCCTCCCTCCCTCCCTCCCTCCCTCTGCATTTTTCATTAAAGAAAATGTTAGACAATTGGTATGTACTCAGCTGAGTCACACTGATATTAGTTAACTGCCTCTTCCCTGTTCGCTGAACTATTGCTGATTTATACAAGTTTGACACAGACTTAGATTCTTTTCATTTTAGTTGTTACTTTTGGCATCGACCCTTTAGATGGATTCACAAATCTGTGGGAGGATCCCAAGAAAAGCTGTCAGAAGAGCTATGCAAATAGGAAAAACTAATCTTCCCTCAGGTAAAGCATGCTCTTATCCAGTGTTATATACACTCCTTCCCCCAGATGCATGAAGTATCACAACTTAGTCTCGATTTTGCAAAAATTTACCATCTCAGCTATTAAACCATAATAACCCAGTTGCAAAAACTATCTTCTTCACTCATATGTCTGCACTATTAAAAGAAAATGACACTCATTCGTCTGCACAGATACAGGAAACCAGCTAATAAATTGCACCTGAAGTGAGAGGCAGCGTAAAAGTCTCAGGAATGTGTATTCCCAGATAAGGTTTTTTAACAGGTCAAAGATATATGAAAACTCTGCACCAAACACAGTGCACTGAAAGTCATTCATTTCCACCTGCAGTAGGAATGCAGAGGTTGGAAACTCCAGTGCTAATAAATCTTTTGTCCATCTGTGGGGGAATAATCCTTCTATATCAAGGCAAGCGTAAATATTTCAAAGCACATATGACTCTAATTCCATTGAAGCTCAATTGAATCATACCATTCTTTTCTATTGAAGAAAATGAAATGATAAGGTATGGTGGCCAGCAACAGATATACCCGTATTTTAAAATTGCTATGGCTGGGCCAGGTAATTATATGCTACAGCTGTTGCAGACTATGCTAGCTTTTGCACTGTTTTATAGGTTCTTAGTGCTATGCAGCATAAAAGTTAGAGGATTTTTTTTTTCAGAACACTGAGTTCAAATGTCTCATTACGAAGGCCAATCTTGCCTGACTTTCCCCCTCCTTGATTTGTAGCAGCCAATCGCAAACTAAATAAAGAATAAAGCAAGTCAGACTCATTGATTATATTAGCACTTCACGTGTGTTGGGAAAATGAATAAAAGATTAAGTTATAAATTGTAGTCATTTGCATAATCAGATAATAAAGAAACAGGTAATTTGAAGTGGAATATAGTCTATGTGGATACACAGGGCCAAACTGGGGGCTCTTTCTCACACAGGTGGGCACTTACCACAGTAGTTCTAATGTACTGAATGGAGCTTCTCTGGTAAGTGTCTGCCACAGGGTGAAAGTACTTCATAATCTGGCCGTTGAGTGATGAAATCAATTCCTCCCACCTCTTCCCTCAAGGAATAAGAGGATCCCAACATAGGTGACACAGACATCCTGATCCACTTATATTTTCCCCGCCCATATACCCTGACTTTTCACCAGCCATCCTTCCAGCCAAGCTGAATACATGAAATTTCTTTTCTCATAATGCTGCTCTGATAGGGTCACCATTGATATGCAACATTCCTCATCTCTGACCCAGAAAATGTTTTTTTTATTGTTCTCCCCAAATTCCAGTCCAAGGAAGCAACACACTGGATACTCAAGCCCAGTTCTTATGGATGGCGGAAGACTGCACCCAGCCAAAGACCCTCAGACTAGACAAACAGAGTATTGGTTTCAACAGGGCACAATGCTAAAGATAGCTATTGTGTAAAGTGATCATTAAGTTTACTACTCACTCATCAAACATAGATTATTCTTCCTCAAAATAGCAACAATATAATCATAATGAAACAAGAAGTATTTTCATCTGGTTGTTTTTGACTTGATTTCATTTAAGAAAGTAGTATTCAAAAGTTGAGAAATGTTATATTTGCAGTTTGTTCTCTGAAACATTTCCATTTGGGATTTTAAGATGCCTTAACTCCCAGCATGCTCTGAGCCTTCTCACAGCATTAAAGTGGTGCAAGTGCCAGTTCAAATTATACAAGAGGTATCCCACCCTTTGTACCCCGAAGGTACTTACTCTCAAAATTGACCATATTAGAGTACTAATTGGCTAAGCCACCATGCTGGCTGATGTGAAATGCTTTCAAACACCATGAAACAGCTGTGTTTATCAGAAATATGAAGAGTGACTTTTTAATAAGGGAAGCTGGCAATAATCCAGATTTGTTGAAAAGAACTCGCACTTCTGTGGATAATACAAAGCAAGACGTAAAGAAGAGATGATTGAAACAATAGCTTTAAAACACACAGATTTTTGTGATGAAAGCACTGACTCCAAACAAGAAAATAAATTGAGAAACTTGGGCTCAAATTTTTAAAGGCACCTCTGGGAATTCATCAATGTCCTGTTGAATTTCAATGGGAATTGTGTTCCTAACATCCTTTGAAGATGTCAACTTTTCTTACTGCCTGCTGGAAAAGGTTTTGGGTGACTAAACATAGACTGCTGACTTTTTGATTTTGGCAAGAGTTTCCCTCATCTTTCATATAGAGATACTGACCACAGAAACTACAGGTCTGAGCATAGCGTCTACTCAGTGAAGTGAGTGGAAAGCCTCTTGAATCATCATGGTGTATATACACCATACACATATATATAGTACATTACTGTGACCAGTCTGCCCCAGGGTTGGAGTTCATCCAGGACAACACAAGCCCTGAGCATTTCTGAAGTCCTACATCACTCTGCAAAACAGATCTTAGGTTAGGGAGTTCAGTGGGTTCCTGGCAAGCTGTCAGTCTGGCCTAAGGATGAGTAAAACTGGATAGTCCTTACAGCAGACGCTGTGCTTGTTCTCAATGAAATCATTGGGAATTTTGCCTTCAGTCAGAATAAGAGCAGATGCACAAATGACAGTCATAAGAATGGCTGGGACTTGCATATCACTGGTCTTTACTCTCTCATCAAGTAGATACTTTTTAATTGTGTCTCCAAAATACAACCAAAATAGAGTTCACCCAACATACTGCAAGATCTTAGGGGTAAGGACTAATAATAATATAATAATCATGCAAATGATATACAAATACCCAAGCACGACAGATGGAGGGACTGATCCTGCTACCATGGAAATCAAACAGAGCAAGTTAGGACATAGAACAGCTTATTTTCAGAGATGCTGAGTACATTTCTACTATTGCAGTTACACAGTGCTTTGGGCATTCAACACTTCTGAGATCTGGACCCATAATGCCCTCACTTTTGGGCAGGGATCTGGTCCCTTTATGCTAGTCCTGCATAATAAAGTGCTGCAAACCATCTGGAACTTCCGCTGGGAAATAGTCAGGGTGTAAGTTAGATTTCCCAATAGCCTCACACAGGCAGAAGGGACTTGCGCCAATGCTCACTGATGTCCACAGCACAGGTTGTACCTGGGGATTGCACAGGTAGCTCGCTGGGGCTGAAATGTCTTGAGCTCTGCCTACTCTGAACTGCTATATTTAAAGGCCTTGGGGCCAAACTAGAAAAGCCAAAATTTAGGGCTAGAGTGAAACCCAGGACTGGGACCAAGAATTTGCTCTTGGAAACATAGTGACATTTTTCTATATGTGCTAGATTAGAATTACTGAAGGAATAGTGCAAAAGGTATAAAATCTGAAGCATGCCTCTAGTTCCTACACAAAACCCAAAGGTCTTCTCAATGGCTAAATCTACCATGTAGGCTACCTGTGGAGTGCCTAATTCAAACTGAGTCCCAGAAACATTTTCATGGCTTTTTTATAAGCACAATGTGTTCAGAGATACAAAATGAAAAATTACCACTAGGGAAAGATGCAGTGGTTATTTCATAATGAAATGTAGTTAAGAGGTTAACAAAAGTAATGCAAATTCTCTTTTAAAAAAAACGACAACCTTCATGTGTGTGATGATATAATTCTGCTTTGATACTAGAAAGGGCATGGTAATGGAATCTGTGACTTTGGAGTGATATATTGCTGTTAAGTTAATAGGGCTCCATGTTCCCATTTCTAATATCAGTGTTTTTTCCCCCTCTTTCATTCTGTAGATGGTAAGCTGATACTACATAAACATTGTTAAAGCTATAGTTCCATGCTACAGTAATTCACTTAACTTTAACATGATTTATGGTTCTGTCAATAAGGGAGGTTGAAAATCTCAAGCTCTGATGCTTAAACATGGGTTCCATATTTTAAAGTAATAATGTGCTATTTGTGTGTGTCTGAGGTTACAGCATTTAGCATAAAGCAGAGATAAAAAATATTACAATTGAATGCACTGTTAAAACCACAGAGTGTAACTTCAGGGGTTCATCAAAGGGGGCAATGAAACTAAACACATCATCAATGAAAGAGCAGGTAAAATACTTTGGACCTTCAGTGCTGTAGTTTTAAACTATTTTTTAGATTTACATGAAATCTTGTGTTTTATACCCTTTTTCCCCCTTTTAAAAATTCTTCTGCTCAGTTAGATCTGTCCTTTTTGTCAGAGTGAGTTTAAATCTAGGTCCATTTCATTAATCCCCCCCTCCCCCCATTATTCTCTTTAGCATTTCCCCTAAGGCATTTTCCCTCTTTAAGAGATTAAGCGACCAAGTCATCGTGTTTCTCTAACATGTCCTCACTGGAACAATGTATTAACACAATTTCTCTGCAAAAGAGCCCTCTTTAGAAGTTTGCTGCAGGGATGACAAATTAACCCAGCATGGTGTCCCACACATTTATCTCAGTACAAATTATTAGTGTAATAGAGCTTTTAGTTATGCATTTATCTAGTAATTATTGAAGGGTTACACAAAACGAAGCTGAGCAATCATGGCCCTTTATGAGGCAATCTCAGTGGGTGGCCTTATAGTTAATTTAGGATGGTAGTCCTCTACGCAGTTCACTCACTCACAAATTAGCTAAACAGTCTGTTCCTTTAAATATTTCTTATGTCACATGGTAATGCTCTATAATACAATAAAGGTAGAGTTTTAATTACATGGTTCCTGAGTTTTGTTTAAGCATTAGCAAGCCTCTCCCTTTTCAGCTGGGATGTCAGAAAAAGCAGTACTTGGGTGGTGAATATAAACACAGTAGACCCTTGATTTACCGGACTTCGAGAACAATGGACAACATCTTTGTTCCCGAAGTCTGTTGGGGTCCATTAAGTCCTAGCCCCACACTCACCTCAAAGTTAAGGGCCTTACCACTGCCACCTGGCGGAGCCACCACCATCGCCAGAGCCGCCACGCACTCCTCTCACCCGGTGTAGGGCACGTACGTGGGCAGATGGCACTCGTGTACATGCCTCACTCCTGGTGGGAAGAGCGCATGGCAGCTCCAGCCACACATGGCAAGGCAGCTCCAGCCATGCGTGGTGTGCAGCTGGGTGCCTCCTGCTGCAGTCTGGCAGCCTCAGCCAGGCAGAAGGCCACGGTAGTTCCAGCTCCAATGGCTGCAGTCTGGTGAGTTCCCGGTCTTTTCTTTTGTGGGGAGGAGGGAATGGGAATTGGGGCTGGAGGAGCCTACTGGGGGTGGGTGTGTAGTAAACCCTCAGATTTAATGGAATTTTTGGATGAACGGACACCCCTCCCCCTGATTAGTCCGTTAAATTGACGGTTTACTGCATTACTATACCCTGCCTTGGAGACTCTCTCTCCCTGGCCGTGTCTACACTAGCCCCAAACTTCGAAATGGCCATGCAAATGGCGATTTTGAAGTTTACTAACGAAGCGCTGAAATACATATTCAGTGCTTCATTAGCATGCGGGCGGCCGCGGTGCTTCGAAATTGACGTGCCTCGCCACTGCGTGGCTCGTCCCGACAGGGCTCCTTTTCGAAAGGGCCCCACCTACTTCAAAGTCCCCTTATTCCCATGAGCAGATGAGAATAAGGGGACTTTGAAGCAGGAGGGGTCCTTTCGAAAAGGAGCCCTGTCAGGATGAGCCGTGCAGCGGCAAGGCGTGTCAATTTCGAAGCGCCGCGGCTGCCCGCATACTAATGAAGCGCTGAATATGTATTTCAGTGCTTCATTAGTAAACTTCGAAATGGCCATGTATGGCCATTTCGAAGTTTGGGGCTAGTGTAGACATGGCCTCTCTGTGAGAAAGTTGCTTGTCCTCTGCCTTCCATATTATCTGAAGTTGGGCTGAAGTCAAACACTTGGCACATACAGTTGGCTACACACAGTTATAATACCGTCTATTTTTCATTTGCCTCGGCAATTTGGTTAAGTGTCACTGAGTAAGGTAATCTGTGCGGGTTGTCCAGACGGCAAAAGGTGCATGATTTTTTCACTTGATGGCACAGTTGTTCGGCTTGTCTTTAATGTCTTACAGATCAACTATTAAAGTGTCTTGCTTTGGTAGGTTTGTAGTTTTACCCAAGGTTCTGGGAAAGGGCTGGGCAATACAGCATACAATAACCAGCAATCTGAGGGAACTTCTAGGGACAGCTGGAGCTATTTATTATTATTATTATTATTATTATTATTATTTCACAATAGTGTATGTCCAATGTCCCCTCTAATTTTTTCCATCCATATGTGGAATAATTTTTGTTATGTGCACCAAAGCATGTGTGAAAGTGGACCACCACTATAAACACAGGCTGTCCCCTATTGCCAGCTGTGGGTATCCTCCTTATCAGCTGAGCGGCATTTGAGTCTCTGCTGGGTAGATGCCCAAGCACAAAACTTGCAGGGAACGCTGTACATGTCACTCACTCCATTAAGTCTTGGCTGCATGGTAGTTTAACGGATAACCAACAGGCACAGTTTTGAAGCACAAAACCACACACTGGTGACCGTCCAAGTCTCTGAGGAAATACTGTACTATAGGGGAAAACAATATGAAGACATTAGGCTCTCCCCTAGTACTTTTTTTCCTGCAATCCTTTTTTCTGTCCATATATCCATTGCTTTGTGTTCCTCACTTTTTGCCACATCCTCTGTTCTATTCATTTGTGTGCTGCCTTCATTTCTCCTAACATACCATTCTTAGCACTCTTTTCTTTTCTTTTCTTTTAGCCTGAAGGATCTATGTCATAGTGTGAGAAGCAAGGCACATATTGACACAGGGGCTACATATACGTGAGAGAGTTTGGTTGACAAAACCAGGCTTTTGTCATCAAAACCTGTGGAGTGTCTGCACACAAAATGAGTGTTGTCGGCAGTCTGTCGACAAAACTCAGGACCTTGGCCAACAGCATTCTTCTTCTCTGGGATGAGGAGGAACACCTTTGTTGAAAGTTTGTTGGGTGCTCTGGGGGTCCCTTTTTTCCACAGAGCGGTCCTCAATTGGGTCAGCCAGCTGGACATGGGACGCACGCTCACCACTGCAATCACAACCCTATGCTCTCTGTCTCTGGCTGCTCTTAAAGGTGCAGGGAGCCCTGGAAATCCTGTGGTAGGAAGCTGAGGGTCTTCAAACAGCAGACCCACCATGCTGCTAGCTCCACACCCTCACAACACCATGTCCCAAGCCCCCCATCCAAGTTGACATGCCCCCCAACCCCTCTCCCAAGATACCCACACTGTACATATATGTAAATAGTTCATTAGAGAAAAAACGTTTATGACATACGTTTATTTTCATGTTAGTAAAAGTTCTGTTTTCCCCACCTCCTGTCCCTCTTTACTGGGGAGGGGCCAGGGGGCTTGAGGGAGAGAAGGGAGGTTTGGTGGTGGAGATGGCCATGGCTGCAGACCTGAAGCACCCTGAGGAGGGTCACTCTGGGCCATTGGCAAGGCTTTCTCCTAGGGCCTCTTGCATGTGTGCCCTGTCCCTGTGTGCCTGGCAGGACGGAGCTGCGCCTGGCTGCTCATAGGTGCCTCCACCACCTGCCCTCCCACACCGCTCTACAAGTAAGGTCTCCTTTTTCCCCTTCACAAGATTGTGGAGCGTGCAGCAGACAGCCATGACATGGGGGACATTCAACTCCCCTACGTCCAGCCGTGTCAAGAGGCAACAAAACATTGCCTTATGGTGCCCAAAGGCGCACTCAACTTGGTTCATACTCCGCTGAACTGTTGCTGGGTGGGGTCCAGGTGACCAGTGTAAAGCCTCATGAGCCAGGGCATGAGTGGGTAAGCCACATCCCCTACCACGCACAAAGGCATGTCCACGTCGCCAATGGCTAGCTCCTGGTGGGGGACGTAAGTGCCTGTCTTCCACCTCTGGCATAGGCCTGAGTTGCAGAACACCCTGGCATAGTGGGTCTGGCCAGACCACCTGACATAAATTTCCAGGAACTGTCTGCAGTTGTCCACCAGGGCCTGCAGCATAATGGAGTAACAGCCCTTCTGCCACAGGACTTCTTGTTGTTCCCTTCTGACTGATATACCATGCTGCGTTGTGGTCCAGGGCCCAGATAGGGATGTGGTTCTGTCTATTGCCCCAAAACAATTGAGGAAGCTGAGGGCATTGAAGCCTCCCGCGACTGCATCCAGGCTGGTGATGCACATAAGCCTCCAGAACAGAAGTGTTTTAATGGCCCACACTACCTGCGAAGGGAGGAGACCGGACATGCGCATGAGAAACTGGGGGAGAGAGCACCCCAGGACCTTGGCAGGCTCCCCTGCCCCCTCCCATCCTCTCACCGAGTCTCCCTGGGAGGCCACCCCCCCCAGCAGCAGGGCTGAGTAAAGGTGGGGTGGTAAGGTCATGTAGGTATGGGGCTTCCCCTCAGCCCCTCTCGCAACCCAGTCCCTGCCTCCCAAGGCTCTCCCTTTGGTGGGACCCTCGTCTCCCTCCCACCCTCTCCCTTTTCCCCCCATGCAGGGCCTGAGGCCCGGGAGTGCCTTACCTGCATGCGTATGGCCCCAGGGCTGGACCTCCTGACACCGAACTGGTTGCCCACAGAGCAGTAGCTGTTGGGGTTGGCCAGCTTCCATAGGGTGATGGTGACTCGCTTCTTGAGGGGAGAGGACAGGCCACATGGGGGTGTCCTGTCATTGGAGGGTGGGAATGAGCCAGGTGCAGAGCTCCATGAAGGTCTCCTTGCACATCTGTCAATTTTGGAGCCACCGTTGGTTGTCCCATTGCCCCATGACCAGCTGGTCCCACCAGTTGGAGCTGGTGGGGTACCCCCAGACTCACCTGAGCTCCTGAGGGGGAGAGGGCAGGTGGGGCACTGGGGCACCATGGGCATACTCCACGGCCCAGCTGGCAGGCTCATCCCCCCAGATGTTGTGGAAAAAGGCCAACAGGATGAGTGGCAGGGCCTGTCTCTCACAGATGGCTAGGAAGCCCTGCAACAGCTTTGCTTTCCCTCAAGGAGGTAGGCAAGCCTCAGCATGGGCAGGGAATGTGGGCTGGGGTGGGCCCCTTTAAGGGCAAGCCTGGCCAGAGGTCCCAGAAGGGCTTGTCGTCCATGCAACCATGTCTTCCGGGGTTACAGGGCCAGCTCTGTTGACAAAGTGGCCACAGCGTGTGGCCGCTTTCTGTTGACGGAACAGATTGACAGATCACTCTGCTTTTATGTGTAGACACAATCTGTCGACAGAAGTTTTTTCAGTAAATCCGTCCTGACAGACACTTCTGTCAACACATGCTTCTAGTGTAGATGTAGCCAAGCTGTTGTATGAATCTCTCTGGGATTTCATGATCATGGTCATCTTTACTTAGTAGCCAACTCCAGGTGGTAAAGTCACTGTAGCGTAAGGGGCTTTTGGGACATCAGTGTGCTTCTCCTATGCAAATGTTGCTTTTTATTTTTTTTTTTTGTTCGGTATTTTGCTGTCTGGTAGATTGCAAGCAGCCTAATGGTTGGGAAACAGCTTGACTTTGCAATGCATAATCACTGTGTTGGAACACACTGACAACCACCACAAAATGTTACCCTCATGTAATGAGAGTATATCACTTAAATAAAATCTATCTGTTTGAATTTTCAAGACTTTGTAATTTATTTTAAAGCTGATAGTCATTTCAAGACTTACAGCTAAGGCTATAGGTAATGCAGCCTAGCGCCAGACATAATCTCTTAGTTAAAGTCCTACATATCTTGCTGCAGAGAAGCTCAAGTGTGTGAGCATGGACTCATGCCAAGAAAAACTCCCCTCATTAAGTGGGGATCCCTGAATCACTTTGGTAGCTTAGAATCTGCCAGAATATGTTGGCAGTAGGGAACAGAAGGGACAGTCACTAAAGAATGAATGTCCTTGAGCCAGGACTCACCGCACATCTGATCCTCTGGCCGACCCCAGATTTTGTCAGCTGGCCACTGCATAGCCGAGTTAAGTGCTGGCAGCAGCACCAGCATGAAGAAGCTGCCACACACAGTCATCCCTCACACAGCATAACTGCTTACTTCAGACCATTCCATGGGGTTTTCTGACTGTTTCATTCAGTGGAACACTTCGCAAGAGACACATCCACTTTTGGACCAGCTTCCTAGCCTTGAGCCCCACAATGGCTTTGTCTGCACAGTGTTTCATTCTGCAGACTGCTAGGAAAGGCTCAGTGCATCCTTAGTCATTTGGGGTGTGTCTACACAACAAAGTTATTTCAGAATAACAGCTGCTGTTTCGAAATAACTACACAAAGCCGTGTCTACACTAGCCAAAAACTTCGAAATGGCCATGCAAATGGCCATTTTGAAGTTTACTAATGAAACGCTGAAATAGATATTCAGCGCCTCATTAGCATGTGGGCGGCCGCGGCACTATGAAATTGATGCAGCTCGCCGCCGTGTGGCTCGTCCAGACGGGGCTCCTTTTCGAAAAGATCCCGCCTACTTCGAAGTTCCCTTATTCCTATAAGCAGACAGGAATAAGGGGACTTTGAAGTAGCCGGGGTCCTTTCGAAAAGGAGCCTCGTCTGGATGAGCCGTGCGGTGGAGAGCCACGTCAATTTCGAAGTGCCGCAGCCGCCCACATGCAAATGAGGTGCTGAATATGTATTTCAGTGCTTCATTAGTAAACTTCGAAATGGCCATTTGCATGGCCATTTCGAAGTTTTTGGCTAGTATAGACATAGACCAAGTGTCTCTACAATGCCACCACTATTTCAAAATAACTTCAAAACAGTGAAGGCCTTATTTCGAATTTGGTAAACCTCATTCCAGCTACGCCTAGATTAGCCCCCTCCTTTTGGAAGGGGTATGGTACTCGGGGAGTTTGGATGATGCTAATGAGGTGCTGACATGAATATGCAGCATCTCATTAGCATAATGGCAGCTGTGTGTGATCTGAAATGCCACTTTTGGAATGCACACCGCCTGTGTAGACAGTGGCCTTTGAAAAGACCCCCCCCACTTCAAAAGCCACTTCTTCCTATAGGAAACACGCGCGGCCACAACTATGCTAATGAGGCACTGCATATTCATATCAGCACCTCATTAGCATATTTGAACTGCCTCATTACCATGCCCCTTCCAAAAGAAGGGAGCTAGTGTAAACATAGCCTCCATGAGGAATAGCGTCTATTTTGAAATAGATATTTCAAAACAGGGGCTATGTAAACAGGGACTAGGGGTTATTTCGAAATAAATTATTCTGGAATAGTTTATTTGAAATAACATTACTATATAGACATCGTATGTTGGATTACAGCCAGGGCCGCTAATCCAAAATAAACTCTATTGTGCATGGACACATTACTTCAAAATAAGTTTTGCTTATTTTGGGGCTTCCCAGTAGTGTAGACGAGTTTATTCTGGAATAGTTTATTTTGGAATAATAACTCTGGAATAAGCTATCCCAGAATAACTCTGTGGTGCAGACATACCCTTGCAGACTAAGTGCACTGGATTAGTGGTCCAAGGAATAATTGGAAGGCTGTGAAAACTGCAACTTGCAGAGTGGAGAACTTAAGAATAATGGGCTGTCAATGACACATCCCTTAAACATTCTCCATACATTTCTTTTGTCTCTATTTTGCACATGTTGTGAAAATAATTTGTATTAGTATTAATGTGAGATATTTGTATGTTCACACATATCCCCGAAAGGAAAACAGATCCTAATTGTTTAGTTAACTCAGGGAGTTATTCTGACTGTGACCTACTTATATACAAATTCTTTCTCATTGATTTTTCTTGGCAGCATGGAAACATTTTACTGCACTGCATTCACCCCAAAAGAAGACCCAAAATATTCATGATTGATTGCCGGCCACAAATACATGATATAAGTGAATTCATGAAGATTTCTCACCATACAAGGTGAATAGGCAGTATACACTAAATTTTAACTTGGCGTTTTGCCACTAAGTTGTGAAACCTCAAATAACTAGTATTCTATAATAATTGTTTGGAGAATATATGAATTCATACAATAAGGTTATTGCTCCTTAAGTGTCATCTTCTTATGCTTGAAAAGCTTCTCTCCTCCCTCTTCTGCTGCTGATTCTAATGTACACTTTGGGGGATTGAGCAAAGGTCACAGTCTGGATTTGCAGATGGTAATAAAGAAATCCACCTCAGAACAGAATAACGGTTGGAGAAGAGGAATAAAGACAGCCAGTGATCAGTGGAAAGAGAGTCCTGGAGAGCAGCCACCTATCCAATGAAGATTCCAGTTTGGAACAAGCCCCTTCTGGTTGATGCTCTTAGAAAGGCTCACAAAGAAAGGCAGATAACAGAGAGTAGGATTTTCTTGAAAATCCACAAAAAATACGTTAGTGAGTGAGCCTCAAGTGGAACAAGAGCTCACTGACTGAAGCTGAAAAAAAAAGGCTTGGTTTTTTTTTTGTTTAATACACGAGGAACTATGAGGTTCTACAGAGTTAGCACACAGTTTTCTTCCAGCATTTAAAAATAAAAATTGCAAAAGAGAATCATTATAATTTAATCTTTCAAATTCTGTGCACTCATATAGACAGTCTCCTCATACGAGTGGCAGATTTCCCCGACTGCACATAACATTTCACTATAGATATGGTAGATAAATTTGAACAAGACTTGCAAAATGACACATTTGTAATTAAACCACATGACATGTAAAATACACTGGGTCTAAGCAAGGATACAAAAAGGTGAATATTTGTCTGGTATATCTTAATATAAATAAAACAGGTATAAGGTAAAATTTAACTAAATACTGCATAAGATTTGTAAACCAACTAGTCAATAGTACAGAACTAAATGGCAGAAAGTCTAAGAGTATTACAAAGTGGGAATTTAAACTCAGCTGATGTGCAGCACACCATGTTGTTAATGTAACTTTCATTTCTTTCGTGATTTCTTATTATCACCAATTATCAAGGTTTAAAAAAAAGGTGTTACTTGTTTGTCTGGTAGCTTAGTCCTCACAGGAAAAAAAATATTTTTGTATGGTTAACAGCCAACAAGTTGACTCCTCTGATTAATCCAGAATGTAAATTTCTAAAAGTGCAGAAGAACCATTAAGCCTGATTCTAAACTCATACCAGTTTTACACTGATGAAATTCTTAAGGCTTCAGCACCATTCCCTTTTACTCCTGCTTACACAGATGTAAGCAATAACAATAAACCTAACAAAGACATCTTATAAAAAAGGAAGATACCAAATGTGGACTTTCTTTTATCAAGATATGAGGTACTTGTGAGTCTTCCACATCTCACTTCAGAATAATAATTACTCTGAATAAAGCAAAACTCTATGGCAAAAAAACCAGTTATAATTATTTCATTTACACTTCTATATTGCCACACAGAAAATTTGCTAAATGATTAATTCATTTTTGGACAGCACTGTGCATGATTGTGCTCTCTTTCTAATGTGAATTGTGTATCACATTAGTTTTTTCTAGGTTACTGTGGATATAACTTTCTAACACATGTGTAAGTACATGGAGACCTGGAGGACATCTGCTTTATTTGAAAAGCCAGTCAGAAAAGAATGTGAAGAAAACCAGCCAAAGTATTGTAGTAACCCATCTATAACTTCAAAGGACTACACCAATGAGGGCAGTTCTCCAGCACACAGATGCCAATAGCTTGAATACAAAATGACATGCAATGAAAGCCCAGGATGTTGAAAGGAGATTAGCACAGTTAGACATTGAATGAGGCATCTCCTCTTAAGCAGCTATATCATATATATTGATATGGACAATAAAAAGAGAGAGAAAGTAACACATTGTTTAACTTTTCTAACGGAACCCCCCCTCCACTTCTCCCTACAAAAAGCTTTGCAAAATTGTTGAATTGTCATCAGAAAATTTTAACAAAGTGACCACAGTGAGCACATTCATTTCTCAACAACTGAAACCTTCAGGCTACTGGCTTTGAAATAGGAAAACCTCTTATCATGTGTGTCACAGGCTGATGGTGACTTTCAGGAGAAAACAATGCTGATTCAGGGACTGGAGGCTAATGTTTAAGATGATTCGGGGCTCTTGGGTAAGGCCTCACCTCTGGGTCCTGTAATGACAGGTCGATGATGCTGGGTGAATGCTGTTCCAAGGGAGGAGGTCTGCGAAGGCGAGGGACTGCTGAAACCAGACTTCTCTGACTTCTTTAATGTGGTTGGCGATGGCATTCCTGGCAAGAATGATTGATAAGTGCAATTTAATAATGCTAGGTCATGGAACGACAGCCTATGCATTGTGAAGGAGGGGGCAGAAGCAGTTAAATAAACTTAAAGGACAAATAAAATTGAATACAACAAGCTGAAAGCTCACTTTTATTTATGATCTTTTGGGGGCAGGAATGACCCTGGTTTGCTCTGCATAATAAGCACTAAAATCCAGCCATAATTTTCTTTAAATCTGAAGTACAGATAAAATGCAGCTTATTTGTTGTTGATATTATTATTCTTGTTGCTATTATGAACGCCTATCTACACTTTTTTCTTTTAAAAACCTGCTATAGTGATGGCACTTGGATTTCACATGATTTTTAAGAGTTAACTGTGATGATCTCTGTTTAATTCATACTATTTTATTAGATTATTGCACATGGATATTTTAAGTGAGATGCAAGGTCAATACACAAGAAGAGGAAGGAGGCTCACTTCAAACTCCAAATTTTCTTATCCTGCCACTGCTAGTGGAGTCGTAGTTCAGACTCAGTTATTTTAAAAGCATTTATTTGTGTGGTTATCCTTTCTTTTGTTCTTTTTAAAAGAATGTCCATGTGTATTAAAGTCACAATTATTTTGTTTCAGAGCAGTTGCTATGAATGCTATGAACTCATGAATATATAGTGGAAGCTTCCTGTGGAAAACAGAACTGTCACTGGGGTGAAAACATTTCTACTGCTGTTTGGACTTGGTGCAATGTTAATATGACCATTTGGATTTATTCTTCCATGTGAGCCATTTTTGTTAATATATCAGCCCTATGGATCATTCAGCTCTGATGCACTCTCAAAAATATTATAAAATTGATGTTCTGCAATAGATTCACTAAAATCTGGGATGTTTAGTATGCTGCCTGTATTAGATACATGTGTAGTGTTGTATGTACACACACACACACACTCATGCACACACCTACACACATAGTGAGTGTCTGTGTGTGTGGGGGGGTCAATATCTGTATTACTGCAGACAAACATGCACGCAGGTTCAGAGGGTCTATACCGTATTTATAGGTTATTTACGGTATATCTATTTATGGATATGCAGAAAAAATAAGGTCAACTTCTTTGGGCTGCTGTTGAAATAGCACAAAACAAAAATGATTATTCTTAATAATGGTAGCTTTATAGCCCCCGAGACATTAACTTAAAACACAAAGCAGTGTGCTTGTGCATTGTATGTTGCAGGACTAGAGTTTTAATGGTTCCAATTAAGTTTTCCAGCTCTCTAAAGTGGGGGAGTAGAAAAAATTCCATCTTGTAGCAACTAACATTTGTCCAGAAAGTGTTTTGTATTATTTTTTTCCCCTGGTGATGGCTGTTTCTTCACAACAGGAATAAGTTAATAATTTAATTATTTTTTTAAGATAAAAGTTTAGAATTGATGGACTATGGCATAATGCAACAGAATAGGATCAATTATTTTCTCATGATTTTCTCCAGTCATCATACGGCCTTTTCGATGGGGCAGGGGCGCGTGAAAGTGGGTTAAATTGTGATGTAAGTGAATGAAATATTAACCACCTTTCGAATGGAATCTCTCCCAAAGTATCCTGCTAATCTACTGGCCAAATGGCAAGGGAAAAAATGCACATTGTGATGTCACAAAAAGAATAGCGCTTAATGAGGAGATAGTAAAAATTTTATCAGACACCATCAGGGCATGGATGGAAGGGAGTTTTCAATCACTTATAACTTTAAGTGTGTCCATCCACAGCAAGCAAAGATACAATAAAATGATATTAAATACAATGGTCAAGTCACAGTCCAAGTGACAAGTTCAAATATTTGTGTTGTTTCCCTGCAGGTGTCCATCCCTGTGCATCACATGTACACCAGTATAAATGTGTGCACACTCAGCATACTACAGGTCAGACTGTCCTTGAGCTTGCACAAACATGCTACGGGGAGAAGGGTTTATACTGAGTCATCCTCTACTGTTGTGGCAAAGGGCAATTGCAATATTATGCTAATGAAAGCACAGGAATTGCTCATTTGGGACAACTGTGAAATCCAATCTGGCATTCCCCAAAGGGGACAGGACCATGATATTCCCTCTGCACTTGTCCACTGAGCTGTGGATGCACAGGGGGAGAAGGCTGCACTGTTTTAGGGCAGGATGCAGATCACACATTTCCCATGCATGCTGGGGAGCTAAAGGGAGGTACTGAATACAGGGAAAAGACTGAAATTTCTTCCTTAATCTGTAGTGCAACACACTGCGGTGCAATTCAAAAAGGCCACGTGTACACTACTGCAGTCTTTCGAAAGATGATCTTTCAAAAGATCTCTTCTGGAAGATCTTCTTTAGAAAAGTGCATCCACTCACAAAAAAGCAGATTGAAAGATCAATCCACTCTTTCGATAGAGTGCGTCCACACAGACCCCCACTCTTTTGAAAGAACAGGCCAGGGATTGAAAAATCCGGCACCATGAGGACTGCTCTTTTGAGAAAAGGGCCCATAGAATGTCTACGCATGACTTTTTTTCAAAAGAAGCTTTTGAAAAGAGGCGCTCTTCCTGATCCGGGAGCATACGATGGTTTCTGGAAGAAGATCCATATTCTTTCAATTTTGGATCAAATGAGTGCATTTTGTGTGTAGATGCTCAGCGTGTTCTTTCGAAAAAGGGATGGATTTTCCCAAAGAACTTGCTAGTGTAGACGCAGCCCAACAGAGGAAACAAGCCCTATTCATGCTCAGAAATTTTCAGAGTAAGATAAGTTTCATTATTAAGTGCTTATGTCCACATTAAGAGCACATCCTGTGTCCACATCTGGGCATACAAGGCCCCAGATGCAGTGGCACGTCTACGGTTCCTCTGTGTAGTGAGGGCAAGGAAGCACAGAGGCCATCAGTGGCAGATCTCTGCACTGAAATTCAGAGGAGGGGAATGAGCGTTTTAGGGTTGTAGCAAAAGCATGCTCAGTGGGACTGCACAGAGAGCAGTTCTAATGGACCATAAACTATGTCCAGGTAGCAGCAGTGTTCCTATATCTCCCACTTTTCACCATAGCGTCTAGTGTGGTGAAACTACAAGGAAGAGCCCATAAACCTTCTTCTGCTCTAGTGATATGTAACAGCTTAACTGATTTAGGACAACTTTTTATTTAAAACATAATTCTCTTCTGGGCTCAGAACATACATGTACCAATCCAATGCAAATTCACATGTCTGACTTATAAACACCTAAAGCTGAGGATTTGTAATGAAAAGGTCAAAAGATCTTGAAGTATGGAGTAGTGCCACTATCATATGGGAAAAGTTTGTATAAGCTTAAGACAGCCGTAATGCACAGAGATTTTTTACTATAAACTTAGTTATGAAATAACCAATGAGTGGAAAAATAATTAATTGTTTCCTATTATCATCCTCATAATCATTTTAACCTACCACGGTTAAAAGGTTTGGTTTGTGAAACAACAGACGTTGTTGAATTTTTGATCTTGTTTATTTTTGATGTTAAATTATTAATTATAAGGGACTGTATCCATCAGATTTCAAGGGAAGAAACAGCTGTTTCACAGTTCATCAGACTATGCAAACAAGATTTTGGTTAATTTAAACTTGACGATGAATAAAGCAGGGGATGAGCTACCAGCTCAGTTCTGAGCATCTTTTGTCCTTTAAGATAGAAGGGGTGTGGCAGAGAGTTAGAAAATGCAAAGCAATTAGCATCATTCACCTTTTGTGGTGCACTTGCATGGTGCCCTAGCAGCAAAATTCAAACATTCTATGAATGGGTTAATAAAAGAAGGAATACAGTCTGCATGCAAGAAAAAGGTTTCCAAGAACAAGCCAAAATATGTCCCATTCTTCTAAATTTATCACAGCCATGTGACATCATCCCCAAGACTGCCAGAAATTACTTTTTTATTTTTCAATTTAAAAAAAACCCTGTCTCACTTAGCACCATATGTTTGGTTGACGTGCCTGATATATCCTGCATATTCTTTAGTCCACTTGTTTCATAGATTCATATTTTATTCTATCACTAAGTCATTATTTTTCGGTGCTGGCCAATTCTATTGTAGCTTCTTTCAGGAAAGCAAAAACACGTGGGTCTGAAGCTCATTCATGAAGAAAAAAATGGCTCAGCTACTGAAATTCTGACTCAGTCCCACTAATTTCAACTGGTGATGCGGATTCTCCACACCTCTAAAAATCAGGCTGCTTATTTAATAGTACTTCCTTACCTCACAGGGATGTTGTGAAGATAAACAGATTAAAGGCTGAGGTGTTCAGGTACTATGATAACAGATGTCATCTTTCAACCTCAGAGAGATGAATAAATATGATTTAGATGTCCAAATTTTGGCACCCATGCCTGAGAATCATGGCCTGTTTTAAAATTCTTCCACTCTGTTCCTGACTGCATAGTAGTTTCAACATGTTAAGGTGTAGATTTCAGCAGGAGGGACAGCCCTGAATAAGGGTTGGTGGATAAGCTGTACCTTACCAGAGGGTACTGGGATGTGAAATGACGATTTATTCCTCTTTTCCATATTCCCCAGGGCAGCAGCAAATTATAATGTTTCCTAAACCAAGTGAGTTGTGCCTTTTAGCCAGTGAATACAGACGGGAGCCATGGCACCACCCATTCTCTGTCTCTTTCTAGCTCCATGCTCTGAGGAAGAAGCAAGCAAGCGCTGCCTGAGCTCAGGTCTGTCTAGCTCACATGGGGTCCAAGGGTGGTTCTTACTCCTCCCATGTAGCCATGAATCCCAAACCACTGAAGAGCCCTTCATTTCTTGTTAGCAGTCATGGATTTCATAAAGACTGGGCCAGATTCTCCCTGAAAGTGAGTGTAACTGTAGAGAAACAGGCTTGCAGCACTTTTGCCTTTTTTCACAATTTTAACTGCAGTGTAAAAGGAAAAGGTAACTGCCAAACAAAAAAGGATAATCAAAGGGTTTTGTAGCATAAAACACAGGTGGAAATCTAACCTTAGACCAGGGGTAGGGAACTACGGCCCATGGGCCACATGTAGTTCAACTGGATTAGCCACTGTTTGCCGGAGCATCCACAGGCACAGAGCCCAGCAGCTCCCACTGGCCCTAGTTTGCTGTTCCCAGCCAATGGGAGCATTGCAGGCTGAGGTACTACTTCCCATCACTCTCTGGCTGAGAACACCAAACCAAGTTACTGGAAGCTCTAGAGCTTCAGGTCTGCATACTGTGAGGTAAACCAACTATATGGCAGTCTGTCAGTGTCCAATCCTGATGAACCATGTGCAGCCGGTGTGCTGGAGGTTCTCTGCTTCTTCTGTAACTCACTATATTTTAACTCTTGTGATTATATATTAAAAAGCCAAACATATGGGGCCTCAGCCTGCTCCCATTTGTGAAAGGTTTTGTTACTGCCTTCAATGGGAGCAAGAGCAGGCCCATAATGGTGCTAAATGGAACAAGATGTGGTTTTTTGAAAGCAAGCATTAATTCTTCATTGGTTTTTTCAGTTAAAAAGGAGCTTAAGAATAGAAAGTTCAGACAATAGAAATCTTGAAGCTGCCTGTAACGATATTTTCTCCAAAGAATTTGGTCACATTTTCAAGGTTAAGGCATTCTGAATTTTCATTAATTTTGCAATTTCAAAACACAAAGCTCTATTTTGTTCATTCCAGATCATGCATCACACCCTTCTGCTCAGTGCACAAATGCAAGCATAAATGGGATCCTTGTCCTTCAGTGCTTCTGGTTACTGGAGCCATTGAACTGATGATGAAGTCTCGCAGTAAGACCTTCCAAAACTCTGCACTTCGCAAACCTCCAACCCAAATTTAATCCACGAGTGCACAGGAATATTTCACGTTCACCATCTACTGAGGATAACTGGAGCATTGTGATATTTTAAATTCCCATACCTCGTGATACTTGCCAGTACAAGTGCAAAAAGGCTTCCTAAAGTACATCCAAAGAGTCTTAAAGTTTCCATGTAACAGACTGATGGTTATTAAATTAAATAAAGAAGGATGTATAAGAATTCGGTCAATAAAAACCATTCTCAGAGTACACAGATATTCAGTAGCCTACTGTCCACACACTCCATGGATCATTCTCCTCTCACTCACATTGGTATAAATTAGGATTAACAGGAGGGAAGTAATGGAGTTACATTAGTGTAACAGGAAACTGACACCCTCTCTCCACCTAGGGAGTTATATATAGTGTAACATCCATCCACTTTAGTGTCGTCCTTAGCCAGTTCACACTCCTGATAAAACACCAACATAATATATAATCTACACCATAACACACAACTCAATATCACGTTAGTCATATTTGTGTTAACTCACTTTCATCTGAAAATAAGGTATTACCCATGTAGATAGCTACCAAAACGCTCCCAGAAGCTGCCTGACTTGTGGAATCTTGATGGGAATTTCATACTAAAGATAAGTGTGCAGTAGAGCCTTGAGCTTTAATAACTCCTTCAGATTCTATAAAGAGGAATCTGTGAGGCTTAAATGTTAATGGGATGTGGACAAAACAAAACATTTATTTCAGAAAAGAACAGTGATGTACAAAGTTAAGTTGGCTGTTGAATGAAGGCCTGTTAGCATCTGATATGTTGGAGGAATTATTCAAGGACTGTTCATTCTACCATGAAAATGACTCCAGCAATGCCAATGAGATCAATCAGAATTCTACAAAAGTGTGCTCATGTAAAATTGGTACAGGGAAGCTTCAACTTGTCCTCTTGAATTTCCTGTAATTTTGATGATAATGGCAATGTCAGTCAGTATATTTGTTACGCTTAGTGCTAAACAAATAATATCAGTCATCAGCTAACACTGGATCACATTTAGTGACACAGGTCAGTTTACGACAGATGTAACTCCAGTATGCACACAACACAAGATAATTGGGAGTTGTTTTTTCCCCAACAAGTGTATTTTAATTTGGTTTAATTTACTTTAATTAACACAAAAATAGTTTGAATTTCTACTTGTGTGTTTGGGATGCACCCACAATCACTGCTCAGCTCATATCAATGAGTGTCTTATATCATAAAACAAACTTCAGTTAAATGAACAATGATAAATAAAACAAATAAAAATAAAGGTCCCCATTTTGCCATCTATTAATTTAGTCTACTCTATATAAAAATGAGTTAATACATTATATCAGTTTCCTCAGAGGACTCAATCTATCTATCTATGAACCCATCAGCATGGCACCAGAGTTGCTCCCAAATACTTAAGACAACAAAACAAAACAAAACAAAAACTAACCGTTCAAAAATGTAACAACTTAAATATTCCAGATATGCCAGTAAAAATATGTAACAGTGATTGTTTCAAAGAACCGCTAAAAAGAGATTGATGAAAAATAAGAGCTAGGATTTTCAAAAGAGCCTAAGGGTTTTAAATGGGCAACTCACAGTGAAATTCAATGGGATTTAGACACCAAACTCCTTTAGGTCCCTTTGAAAATCTTAACTAAATCAAGTCCAAATTCTTGTCCTACTGAAGATTATGAGGGTCAAATTTTCTGTTACTCTGAAATGATGCCATGCATTTTACAACAGAGCGGCAGGAAGTCATACTGGCAGAAAAGTTGGCCCTGACAGTTATGCAATCTGCAAGAGGAGTTTTACCATCAGTTTTAAAGTAGACAAGTACCTACTGAAATCAATGAGGGGCTTTGTCTAAAAATCTGGGGTACAACATGGCTTGCAGAAAGGAGAACAGGAACCTAATTGTGTCTACCGAAAGCTGTTGTGGACGTTCCGGGGGGCCCTCTGTCAACAGGGCTTCCAGGACACCGGATAGCCTTGTCTGCCGTGCTTCTGGTTGGCCATTCTGTCACGAGAGCGGCCAGGCAGTCCGGCCGCTCTCTGTCTACAGAGCAGATCACTCTTGTGATCTGCTTGGCAATTTGGCCAGATCTGTTGACAGAAGTTTTGTCAGAAGATAATTTATGTTGACAAATTGCTGTAATCTAGACATAGCTGAAATGATACAAATGGGTTTTAACAATGAAAGACAATATGGAACAAAAAATCTGAGTCTACTTTCTTAAACACCATTTGCTCCACATTTGTTGACCTTAATAGATCAAAACCATCTGAAGTCACCTATTACAATGATGACTACTAACTTCACAAACTATGATATGGAGAAGGGTAAAATATGCAGATTATTTAGACCTGTGACCTTAGCTATTGCGTGGTAATGTTTTAAATTGACTTTTATGATGACAGGAATAAGTTCAATGTTAACATGGCTTCTGAAGACCCCCTTTCTATATATAACCATTTAACATACCATTCAATTAATAAAAAGTCTGTACTTACATTGGCTCAAAGGTAAATCGTTGCTATTTTAACAGTCAGATAGACTGGCAGGTCACCTGATTTCTGCACAATTCAGGGGTGAAGAGTTTATTCACTCTTCCAAAGAAAGAAATTAAAGCAATATGGGCATGTGCAGTATATCAAATTGTGAAAATGGATTTACAGTCATACAGGTCATGAACGCACTCCAGAAACTATTATGTACTGGTGCTCAGTAATACTTGCAAAGTTGGAAACAGGTCACACCTTAATAGTTTATATTAAGTCATAGGATGGCAACAGACATCTTCAGCTACATAATAAAGATGGAGTTTGTTGATGACAGCTGGTGTGTTCTTTTATTTGAGAAACTAAGTTCCAAACTACACCTGGTGCTCTTGTGTTGGGAAGGACAATTTCATCATGATGCTGCCGTCGCAGACAGTGCTACAAGAAGATCTGGCCACTTATAAAGAGGAAAATCAAGGAAACTTCCTTTAAAAGTCCCCAGTTCTCTGATGCAGAAGAGTCTGGGAGGGGAAATCAAACAAATTCTTCCATGTTGCACAAACCCTCCAAAACTCTGGAGGAGAAAGGAGCTCCCCGGAAGGATAGGAAAGTTTCCATGTAGCGGTGACAGGACTGACTTACTTGACTTAAAACCCTTGTACTCCAAGTGGAGTACAGGTCACCTACAAGTCTCCTCCACTTCACTCTGTCTTGAGACACAAGTGCAGCAGGTTTAATAAAAGAGAAGCTGCACACTGTAAGGACAAGAGAATGCAACGATACCCAAGGTTTATGGCAGTGGAATGGATCCTGAAAGAAGAGTGATTTTCAGTAGTGAATGCTGTTGAGTACCACTGAAGAGAATGATTTATGTGAAAGAAATTCCCACAATAGCAGCATAAACAGATCACAGCAAAGAGAACGCAGAGCATTTATGATTAATATTTTGAATTTAGCAGATGACAGCAGCATACTCTGATCATGATAGGTGTTTTCTCTTTCATCCTATGATGAAGACTGCTCAAAGACTGTAGGAATAAAATTGTATAGCGTGGTTGTGTGTTAGCTAACCTGCTGTATTTTTTCTTTGAAACCACTGTGATTCCCAGGAGATTCCAATTTATAAAGGAAATTAATAAGTGATGGGGTGGGGAGAAATAGTTTTTAAAATTTGTTGCAATCTTAGAGCTACTAAGTGAAGTACTAGTCCTGCTGAAGACAGCGGGGCTATGTCTAGAGAGTTTTGTGGCATCTATACACTAAGGCTATGTCTACACTAGCCCAAAACCTCAAAATAGCCATGCAAATGGCCATTTCGAAGTTTACTAATGAAGTGCTGAAATACAAATTCAGTACCATATTAGAATGCCGGCAGCCGTGGCACTTCAAAATTGATGCGGCTCGCCGCTGCGCAGCTCGTCCAGATGGGGCTCCTTTTCGAAAGGACCCCAGCAACTTTAAAATCCCCTTATTCCTATCTGCTGTTAGGAATAAGGGGATTTCCAAGTTGCCAGGGTCCTTTCGAAACAGAGCCCCGTCTGGATGAGTGGTGCGGCGGTGAGCCACGTCAATTTTGAAGTGCCACGGCTGCTGGCATTCTAATGAGGCACTGAATATATATTTCAGCACTTCATTAGTAAACTTCGAAATGGCCATTTGCATGGCCATTTTGAAGTTTTGGGCTAGCGTAGACACGGCCAAAATGTATTTTGTTACCAGACACTGTTGTCAAAAAAGCTGTGTGGACACTCCCAGGGGCCCTTTTGTCAACACAGCAGATCAAACGATCGATCTGCTTTTATGTCTATACGCAATTTGATTACAGAAGGTTGTCGAAACATCTCTTCTGACAGTAATTTCTGTAGACAGATGCTTCTAGTGTAGACGTAGCCCTGGGAGTTTTGCCAATGGTGTCAGTTGCAACAAGATTTCATACGCCCCCTCTATGACTTGATGAGCTCTAGTCTATGTAGCAAGACAATATAAGAAATGCTTATTACACTGTCTCAGCCTGGTCTCACGCACCAATCCACAGCAGCAACAGCAGTTTCTCTGGAAAGTGCTACAAGGGAATTATAACGGTGGAATGCCACCACATGCACCACGTAACACCTAACATTTAAAGTAAACTGTCAAAGAGGTGGGACAGAGAGAGGGATGACTCAGTGGTTAGAGTATTTATTGGCCTTATAAACCCAGGATTGTGAGTTCAATCCTTAAGGGGGCCTTCCAAGGTTTGAAGGCAAGCTATATTTAAAAAAAAATCTGTCAGGGCTGATGATAGATCCTGCTGTGAGTGCAGGAGACTGGACTCAATGACCTCTTGCTGTCCCTTCCAATTCTATGAGATATGTATCTGCTCTCAAGAGGTAAGTTAAGAGTCACTAGAATTTTGCTCCGTGAAATTTTGGCCTGTAGCTGTTACATCATTTGAGAATCTGTTTAAATGTCACATGAAATGGGATGTAATCTTTTTTTTTTTCCTTGTCCAGGTATTGCCAACAACTTGCTTTCTTCCATTCTCCTGACATGAATAAATGCCACTAGCACAGACAGGGCCTGAATGAACAGAGGTGGAATGAGGGAAAGTTTTTGGGTTCAAGGAAAAACTTGTGTAAATACTGACTGCTAGTCAAGCTTCCAACATCTTGGAAGATGGCTGCATTTAAGCTTTATCAAGCTGTAGCACAGATGGCTGCAAAACAGCCTATACATGCATAAGGGAGAGAAGGAACTGGTTTACATAACTTTTAAAAGCAGTTTATGTAGGTCCATTGAGGGGATGCACCTTGCCATTTGACCAAGTAGTTGGTGTGGGTTTGACATGGGACAAATTAATTTTTATTATTAGACACTATGGCAGATAGGAATATGCATCACCAGAAATCTGCTATCAAATATGGAGTGGCAAAATATGTCTACATTGTTTTGGATATTTTTATTTGAAAAGGCAGACCTGGGAACTGCCTTAGTCTGGTTGACTTTGCCACTCTTCAGATTTATTCTCCAAGATGTTTTCATTAACCACATCAGAAAGAAGGACTGACACTTTGGTGCTGAAAGGTCTGATGTCCCTGCCTCTAAATGCAAATATATTTAGCATTAGTGCTCAACACTGAAATATCCTGACTCCTCATGCTTGCAGGTTAATAGCTTTCAAACACAATGACTATATTCAAAAGATCATTCTGCATTTTTACCTGTATTAAACAAGGTGTCATCTGTGCTGAAGTGGTCTAAATTTATACATGGTTTGGGTTTTTTGTTTTGAACAGGAATCTGGCTTCAGATTTCACAACATAGTACAAGGCACTAGAAAGCACATTAGACAAGAATAAAAGAGATAAACTGACTCCTTAGATGAGTGAGAGTCAAAGGGAAGTTTTAGAAAACTATATGGCTCTTTGGGGATCTGCATGCAACTCTCATGGTATCCTAGGCAATGTTCTGCACAGCAGTGTTATTTTGGAATATGCTATTCTGGAAGAGCTATTCCAGAATCATTTATTCTGAAATAATGCAGCTACACAAAGGCTGGGTCTACCTGTGCCCTTCCTTTTGAAAGGGGCATGTTAATGAGCAGGTTCAAAAGATGCTAATGAGGCGCTGCAATGAATATGTAGTGCCTCATTAGCACAATGGTGGCTGCGGAGATTCAAAAGTGTGGCTTTTCGAATGGCGCGCCTCCCGTGGAGATGGGACCTCCCGAAAGGACCCCCCCCCGAGTTTTCGAAAGCCCTTCTTCCTATCTGGTGATTGGAAAAAGGGCTTTCGAAAACTGGGGAGGGGTGCTTTCAGAAGGTCCTGTCTCCACGGGCGGCGTGCGATTTGACAAGCCGCACTTTTGAATCTCTGTGGCCGCCATTATGCTCATGAGGCGCTGCATATTCACTGCAGCGCCTCATTAGCACCTTTTGAACCTGCTCATTAACATGCCCCTTTCGAAAGGAAGGGGCACGTGTAGACCCAGCCCTAGGTTGAGTCTACACTAGCAAATTTTTTTGGAAAAGCCAGGCCTTTTATGAAAAAACATGGAACATCTACACACAAAATGTGCTCTTTCATTCTGAAATCAAAAGAACACGGCCTTTTCTCCAGCAGCCTTCTTCCTCTCCCAGATGAGGAAGAGTGCCTTGTTCCAAAAGAATCTTTTGGGGGGGGGAAAAAAAAAGCATGTCTAGATTCTCCGGCTACTTTTACACTTGCATTCCTTTTTCGAAAGAGGAATGCAAATGAGGAAAACTGAAAATGCCAATGAGGCATTGATTTACATATTTCAAAAGAAAAAAAGCCGTGTAAATGGGGATCTTTTGAAAATAAACCCCATCTTCGAAAGAACACTTCTTCCTGTAACAAAATGGGAAGAAGGGTTCTTTCGAACATGGGGTTTATTTTTGAAAGAGCCCTGTTTACCCTGCTTTTTTTTCTTTCGAAAGAATCTCTTGTGAAAAGAGATTATGCAAATGAAGCATAAGATATGTAAACCAGTGTCTTCTTTGCATTTTTGATTTCCCTCATTTGCATTCCTCTTTTGAAAGAGGAAAGCAAGTGTGGACACAACCTCCATGGGCCCTCCTTTCAACAGAGCAGTGCTCATGGTGCCAGATTTTTCGATTCATCACCTATTCTTTCGAAACAGCAGGGAATATGTGGACATTCTCTATTAAAAGAGCAGATCAATCTTTCAATCCACTTTTTTGTGTGTGGATAGAATCTTTCCAAAGAAGTTTTTTTGGAAAATGTCTTCCGGAAGAACTTCTTTCAAAGGACTGCTGTAGTGTAGACACAGCCAAAATGTGTATCGAAATAGCACTCAGCGATTTCAAAATAGAGTGTCCAGACGCAAGAGAATGATTTTGGATTAGAGCACTCGGACGCACTATGGATTATTTTGAAATAGCCCCTATTCCAAAATATCTATTTCAGAACAGGTACTATTCTTCATGGCATGAGGTTTACTAAATTTGAAATAAGCCATCCACTACTTTGAAAGTAGTTCAAAACAGCAATTGCATTGTGTAGATGCTCACAAAGTTATTTCAAAACAGTGGCCGCTGTTCAAAAATAACTTTTCTGTGTAGACATAGCACTAGGGTTTGACAAGTGATTCCACTTTTTCCAGCTAGAGAAAGCTGAGTTCAAACACAGAGGCACTTCCTGTGCTATGGGGGTAGGAACAGGGGAGTGCTGAGCACACAGATGAGCATTACTCCCTCCCTGTCCATCTAAGTAGCCAGGAAGGAATTGGGGGTAGAGGCAAGAGACAAAGAAAAGAGAAACCCCTACTTCTTCCTCTCAGGAGCCAGGCTAGGAAAAGGAGGAAAACTAGACAATAAGACATCCACAACAGTATTGCAATGAGGTTTCCTGAAATTCTTTTATGATGTTACATCAAAAAGCCATGACAGCAATAGGTCACATAGCAACACAAACACAGTGATGCAGTGTCAGAATATCACATTCTGACCATTTTATGCCTTGCTATTATTCTCCTTCATGATTTGACTCTCCGGATATTTGTGATTCAGTGCAAACACACAGGATGTTTCTTCATTAATGCTAGTGGAAGCTATACACACAAATCCTACATATATCCTTAAACTTCACAGTTACATATTTTAATGATCTTTTTAAGTTGGAACTTCCTGTTGTTTTAAAATTTGCAATCAAGTCTGTGCCCAAATATTAAATTTGACTATCAAAGGGGTAGCCACATTAGTCTGTAGTTTCACAAAAAACAAGCCATCCTGTAGCACCTTAAAGACTAATGAATTTATGTATTAGATAATGAGTTTTCATGGGTATGACCAACTTCTTCAGATCTGAATTTTACCTGAAGTGAAATTGACCAGTTCTATAGCACCTTAAAGACTAGAAAAGTGATTCATTGGGTGATGAGCTTTCATGGCTAAGACCTACTTCTTCCGATCTGTTAGTATTTAAGGTGCTACAGGACTGGTCAATTTTACTTCATGTAAAATAATCAGAAATACGTTCCTGTATCACCATGTAATTTACTGATGGCGTACTGTCTTTACAACTGTCAAAATGTACAACAAACATAATACAGAAAACCTGTAATTTTATTTAAAGCAAAAATTTAAAAAGTGATTGAAGAGTTTACAGAGGAGTGCAGAAGTATAATTTTAAGCTTCTTAAAACCATCTGAACTGTGAAATCAAGTAATGAACACTAGAAAAGGTTCTGTCAGCTGGAATCAAAGCTTAGACCAGTCAGCATTTTCTTTCTAAACCTTATTATGGCAAAGCATTTGATTTTTCATCTCTGTACTGTGTTCATCCCAACAAGTAAACCGGCTTGACCTCCACCTGTTACTTAGAAGTCTTGCTGTCATCTTTGACTAAAACCTATTCTTTCCCTTCAAAGACTTCTGAGCCGCTGAGAAGGTGGGAAGATACAGCTGTACACTGATCCAAGCTGATACCAGTTCATAACCACACTGGATTTCACAACAGAAATTACAAGCAATGGGGGGAAGAAAGGAAGGTAATGCCAATGAATTCTGGAAGGAGGAAAACTTTTGCATCATTTGAACTTGGAGATTATTCACAGAAAGAGGCTCCCTTTTGCGTGATAAGTTACAATTCAAGCCAAGCAGATTTTTGCTTTTTCCAGAACAATGGAACGGCTCTAGTGCCACATATGAAGATTCAAAGATACACTGACCTGTCAAACAGAACATAGGGAAGCCCATTTATGCTTCTTTGATGGTCCTTAGTCTAAGGCTACGTCTACACAAGCCCCAAACTTCGAAATGGCCACGCAAATGGCCATTTCAAAGTTTACTAATGAAGCGCTGAAATACATATTCAGCGCTTCATTAGCATGCGGGCGGCTGTGGCACTTCGAAATTGACGCGCCTCGCGTCTCGTCCCGATGAGCAGATGGGAATAAGGGGACTTCGAAGTAGGCGGGCTCCTTTCGAAAAGGAGCCCCATCGGGACGAGACGCGCGGCGGCGAGGCACGTCAATTTCGAAGTGATGCGGCCACCCGCATGCTAATGAAGCTCTGAATATCCATTTCAGCGCTTCATTAGTAAACTTCGAAATGGCCATTTGCGTGGCCATTTCGAAGTTTGGGGCTCATGTAGACACGGCCTAAATGTGTTAAATATTTCAACAGCTCAAGATACATGTAGTTTTCTAGACTTAACAACAACTCATGGTTATGTAATGTAAAGTTTACTAGTAAGAACACACTTTTAGGCACATCGAACAGTAAGAGACCTCATCAGGAAAACTAAGCAACTACAGTCATCATTTCTTCAAATATTATATTTGAATCATTTCCTCACAAATAGTGTAAGAACCTTTCTAACACTGACATATCAGAAAAACTCATCTTGTATGAAGTTGGACTTCTCTTGATGATTAATGCTACACTGAACAAAGGAGACACTATCTGTCTAATTACTTTAAATGCTTATCTTCTAGGGATTAGTAGGGTGTTTCTGCTCAATGTCACTCTTCATGACAATGTAATGATAGATCTGTTTACTTACGAGTGCAATTAGTAAGAATTGTACTGTTTTCTTAACTGCCCTCATATCATGAAAATATTTGATTAACACTCTGTAGGCTTATCTAGTACTCGAAGCAACATATTCTGCATAGTTTTCTATCTCCCTGTTAAAAGAGCTAGATTAGAGCTTTAAAGTTTTTCCCTCCACTCATACACATTCTAACTTGGCATAAATAAATAAATATAATCCCATCCTGTGGTATTTCCCTCTCATTTCAGCACAGCTTTTCGAAATTTTTAATACCTAGCAGAAGCATTCAGTTTTTGTTTTGTTTGTTTGTTTTACTGAAAACTATATACAGTCATCTCATGAGTCTTTCAAATACAGAGAATCACATTACCGACTCTTCGTGATACTCATGCTACTATACCAAAATACACTAAAACACAAACTTCTAGAAGAATGTACCTAGTGAGAAAGGTTTGTATAATGAACAATATAACCTTACAAAACAAGAAAGAGATGTGCTGCAACCTTCTACCGATACATAATATCTATCTGGTATTTACTTAAGTAGGTTCTCAGAATTCTTGGGAACACAGGGGACTGACAAGAATTGACAAGGAAATTAAGTCAGTAGCGTACGGCACAGTAAACCCTCGATTTAACAGACGCCTATTTAACGGACTTTGGAAATAACAGATGCTGTCCATCAGAGCTGCCCCCCAAATAAATGCAGGCGGTTCACCACAGCTGATGGAGCCACCGCCACCACCACCACCACTGGAGCTGATGCAGCGGCTGGGGCTCAAGGAGCCACTGGCGCTGCCACAGCGGCCAGGGATGCCATGGCAGCTGGGGCCAGAGGAGCTCCCTAATGTGCCTTGTAAGACGCCTCCAATCCTGCAGATTCAGATTTAAGGGACTTTTGGCATTAACCAACACCCCATCCCCCCATTAGTCCATTAAATCTAGAGTTTGCCGTACTGATTATTCTAAACCCAAGACAATATAGCTGATAACTGCATGTGTGTCAAAGCATCTCAAACTTTTAAATATGATCACAATAAAAGAATGGATTTAGAGCCTACAGTGTTCCAAATCTATTCACATTATCTTTTGAGGAACAGATCTCTCCTTCTAAGCAACAGCGCAAAGTTGAAATTCACCCAAAGCGTTGTCATTTTATTAAAAAGAGCGACATCAAGCTGCAACATGACCAGTTTCTGAGTTTAGTGTCCCTGAATATTCTTATTTCTATTTACAAACATGAACAGTGGGGCATTAGTTCGTTTAGACATAAGGAGACAAATGTAGGCGCCATTTTGTGACAGCCCCATTGTGCCTCACAAAATGGCAGCAAACATGCATTAAATACCGACTCAGATCACACAACTCAATATAGCATACAGTAGAAGTAAACAATACTTTTTCTAATCAATTATAAGTGACTGTTGCCTGCTCTAGTGAGTGAACAACAGTGCTGCACGCTGTCGTGTTTGGCACTCCATATTAGTAATGGATTTAGAATTCCTAGAGCTATGAGAGCGTGTGGCACGCCTGCAATTGTCTATATACAAATCTGATACACACTATTCTTCTATCAATGTCATTTTCCACAGTAGCCAGCAGATTATTGACAGCTTTGTAATATTCCAGGTGTCAAAGAAGAATCAAAACTGGAACAATTATACAAACAAAGGGACAAGAGATGGCATACATTTGTGAGCTCTGCATATCAATTTAGATATGTGCAGCTTGATGATGCAAATGTGCTCAAGAGACAGGCAGCAAGATATGTGCCTAAACACACACCCCAGTCAGAAAGATGGCAGAAAACAGAAGCAACAGGATTCCAAGCTCAGGATGCATGTAGCAGACACACCAGCTCAGTGAAATGATCCACCAGTTGCAGAGAATTCTGGGAGACCTGAGACAGGGTCAGGTCCCAGACAAGCCAGATGGTACTTTCAGCTGGCAGCAGAAAGTAGGATACAGCCAAAAACATTACGGCATTTTCCCAAGAGTCTGGCAAATCAGTTCTGAACCATTTTTAAAGTTATGTGGTCATCCTAAAAATCACATCTAGTATTTCAACTTGCGAGATTTTACAATACACTTTGGATGACAGCAGCCCTAAGAGACAACAGAAAAAAATATTTTCTCAATCTTTTCAGTGTATTTACGTTGTGTACATCAATATCACTGGTTAGCTAGTACAGTCAGTGCTCCTCCTTGTGTACGTGCCTCTTTCACATCGCCACACAGAGAAAAACATTTTAAAACTAAGAAAGTGTTACTGTAAAATCAAAATGGTTGGCAGAGGGGATCAGTGGCATGTGTAGTACAAATGGACTGACAGGAGGGACAGGGTGTCTATTAATGCCAAAAGTCTGTTATAGCCGAATAGTTACACTGTATGAAGATGCACTGACCTTCCCAGCCCATCACTCACTCCTGTCCTCTGACCCCCTCTTCCTTTCCCTGCTCCTGCCCCATTCTTCCCCTCACACCTCCACCTCCCTCTCCCAGGAGAGGAGCTGAATGCCAGCCTGGTTCCTTTCGCCTCCTGCAGCTCTCAGGGCTGCAGCTCCTCCAGCACCTCAGCTCCGAGCCACCCTTGCAAAGGTAGAGTGTGGCTGCCCTTAGCCTGCCAGCGGGCAGCAGCCTCTGACACCTGGGCTGCTGCTCAGTGTCACTGCAGGCAGCGGCGGCTGGGCACCGACATCCTTCACATACACGGGGCTGGGGGAGGAGACCTCTTGCGCCCCACTGCAGCCCCCTGCCCAGCTCCTCTGCCCCTGGTGGCCCCAGCTGCTGTGATGGCCCCTCCAGCCCCAGCAGCTCCTCTAACCCTGGCAGTGGCATTTATGGGGGGAGGGGGACAGACAGCATCCATTATTTCTGAAGTCCATTATATCAGGGTTCATTAAATCGAGGGTTTACTGTATTTAGGACTACTTTAGCTTCCTCTCACCCCTCACTCTTGGTAATTAGATTTCAAGATAATGGGTTTGTATTCACTGGCCAAACTGGCACAAGAAGTGTCAGCCGGAATACTTGAAAAATATATATTTTTTAAATTCTCAAAACACCATAGAAGCTGCATGTCAGAACCCATCACAATGCACAAAGAAGCAAGAGGCTTCTCATGAGTCATTCTGAAATCGGATATCTGAACTCTGTACTGAGATTGAGAAGCACTTTCACTGAGTCATAGGAAGTTTAGATCAAGTGTGTCCAATTAGTTCTCAGTCTAGAGGGCTGTGGTGTGTCTTCAAGGAAGGGAGAAGTAAGAAGAGAGAAGGCATGAGGTGGCCAGTCACTACCACAAACACACATCTAGGAACAACCAGGTTCAGGTAAAGGTTCAGGATGAGGTTTGTAGTTAATTGTTCCCTGAAAGAACAAGAAAGTGAAAACCCAGGATAGGGTTAAATTAAGACTACTTCTAAAATACCTCTTCTGTTCAGAGCTAGGTAATGCATTAATGATACAGTAAACTCTTCCATATCCAGCATTCTATCAGCCAGAACTCTCAAATAACTACCATTTTCACTTTAGGTAAATTTTAGTTATGTTTTCCGTAAGTACATAAGAGAAAGAAAATACAAATAAATACAGCAAATAGGGTATAAGTTTACAGTGTACAATACTACTGTTGCTGGTAAATAATGTACTCTGCATACATTTTTGTTTGTTTCTTAATATCTAAGCTTGTTTTTCTTTAGTCTTATGCATTGCTACATATGCCTCTCTATTATCCAGAATATTTGTATATCTGGCAACATCCTGGTCCTGGGGCTGCTGGATATTAAAGAGTTACTGTATGATTACAATCTGCTGCAGACATATGGGCACCTAAAAAAGAACAGGATGTTTTGCATCACGCATAAATAAAAGGTAATGTATACATATATCATTTTTTTTAATTTCATTGGTTGCAAAAGCTCCTTACTTTTAAAATACAACATTATTCCTCCTTAGACTGATCTCCATTAGTCAAATAAAAAGGCTCACCTAGATCCATCACTCACACAAGGAGTCACTCTGACGTCACTGGAGCTATTCTTCCTAATAAGAACTACCAGTTAGGTGTGACTTGGGTGGGGTTTCCAATATTCTGGCATGTGTGCATGGTCACTGAAGGCTGTGTGAATGTATGAGAGTTTGTTAAACCAGTGTTTCCCAAACTAATTTGGCCATGGAACATTTTTGGAGTTGGAATATATTGACAGAACACTTATATGCTGGTTGGGAGGTGGGAAAGGGTGCTGCAAGGAGGGTTTCATACCTAAAAATTGCCACATGTAATGCTCAAAAGTTGATTTAAAGAGTTAGGGTGTTTTTTTAAACAAAAAACAACATGAGGAAATCATCTGAATTAACAACTAATGCCCTTCTGATAGGAGGATGGTTAGCAACCCTATAATGAATACAAAAATTAAAAATTAAGCACAACCCCAAAATAAAACACCAATACAACAGCTGAAAGAAGGATGGCTAGTGTTGTTCTTTTGTACAAAAATAGAAAGTACAATATTGTTAAAAAAAAAGGACTGTCCTTCCTTAAAGCTTACAAACGTTTTTTTTTTATGAAAAAGAATGCAAAAGAAATTAGGTATGGTAAATATTTTTAAATTTTGTGGTTTTTATACATTAGTTATTTTGATAGAAAACTACTGGAAAATAAAAATAAGTAACATTTGACAGTTTTTTAAACAGGAAGAATGTTCTTGCATCTTTTGATCACAAATCCACTGAAAATTAGGAACGATGTTGGAGAATTGGATCCTCATATCAGGTGTAGCATTACGTGATTTCTTTGAACATGACTTGTGACAAAACAATCTGAACCGACTGCTTCAGTGTTTTGGCATGAGTCACAAAATAACAACTATAATCACATAATAACAACTATACTATTATGAATGAGTTATAAATATGAATACATCTACAATCTAAATAGTATTCAAATACCTTAGTATTCTGATATACAATTTCATATGTAATATTTTAGAAGAAAAAATATTGCTAGCATCAACATTTTCTCACAGAACACCTATTCACATCACATGGAACAGTTTGGGAAATGCCGTGTTAACTAATTACAGCTTCTGAACCACCAGGGTCTCCTATGCATATGTGGTGAGTTATACTGGCCTATTGTGTCTGGGCACCAGGAATGTTCCTGGCCCAGAGGCCCTACTCTTTCAAAGTTTGGGGTCTGCTGCTCCACTGTGTCACCCTCCTCCACCCCAGTGTGTCCTCTGCCCCCCAAGAGATTCAAAAGGGCCCAGGGGCCACCGCTGCCTCCATGTGCAGACCAGCAGGGCTAGCGTGGCTTCCTGACTAGCTCCATGCCGCTGCTGGCATGGTCCTGCAGACCTTCAGGGCGAGGGGTGTTTCCACCCTGAGTGCCTCAGAAGGCAATATGGGAAGTGGTGGTGGGAGTGCCTCTGGACAGCAGAACATGGAGACCCCTCCCACCTTGGCACCCCATGTAAGCACTGTATGCCAGTCCTCTCCCTCTGCATCCCCTCAAGAAGCCCACCACCCACCAGAACCCCCTCCCCAACCCCCTTTTTGCTGCCAAACTGCCCCATTCCTCCCAAACTCCCAGAGCCTGAACCCCTCGTTCCCTCCTGCCCCTCCACACCCTGCCCCAGCCCAGAGCCTACACCAAGCCCTCATCCCAGAGCTTGAACCCCAGATCCCTTCGCACATATATATTCCCTCCAGGAGACTAGACCTCCTCCTTACAGCTCAGTCCTCTGCCCCAGCCACAGCCTGTACCCAGCCCTTCTCCCGCCCAAATTCTTAGGTAGGTGGGGGAGGTGCGCTGAACAGGGGCATGCTGGGTGCCACAAAAATTTCTGCAAACCAGACACCCCTGCTCTTATGGTATGTTTTTTGTGGTCTGTCCCATGAAAGCTCCTAACTGAATAAATCATTTAGTTAGTCTTTAAAGTGCTACATTTCTGGTGTTTTGGCTTTTTTCTTTTTTAATACTAAAACTATGACAATCAGTTTGGTGCAACAGAATAAAGGAAGTACCATTTTCACTATGTGGCTGTCTATTCTGCTAGATAGATATTTGGAGATGTGCATCTCCTAGAACTGGAAGGGACCTTGGGAGGTTATCTAGTCCAGTCCCCTACCCTCTTGGCAGGGCCAAGCACAATCTATTTGCTCCAGTCCCTAAATGTCCTCCTCAAGTAATGATCTCACAACCCTGGGTTTGGCAGGCCAATATGCAAACCACTGAGCTATCCATCCCTCCCTTCCTCCCTCCCTCCAAAGGGGAGATCAGTAACTGCCTTTTAAAGGGAGTGCTGGGATTTTTTAATACTTTTTGATGCTTTTTTGATGTTACTTATTTTGACGTTGTAATGTCTAAATAAGTAATGTTGGAAAAATGAATTCACATAACCGCACCATTGTGAAAGGGAGCATTCTCATTTACAGCCACAGCTCACAGCCACCGCAGTGCAAAAGCAGCCTTCACATGAGACAATAATAGCTGTGTGTTATTCACACACATTGCTTTTCGACCTGGGGGAGGGAGGGCTTGGCAAAAGTTATTTGTGGACCTGAAGTAATTATTTTGAGGGAAAAGCCCTCTTATCTCGAATTATCCTGCTTGGCTGCATGAATGCTTTGGAGGGTTTTTTCCCCCGGAAAAATATTTTTTTCCTGAAAAAAAAGAGAAAAGACCCACCCTCCTCCACATCAAAACAAAAACAAAAAACAAAATGCATAAACAACCCCTATATATAAAAAAAAGTGTGATTTCTAGGGCTGACGAGCACCTATAGCTACCACTGAAGTCTATAGGAACCGTGGGCATGCTGAATCATCTCTGCATTATAGCAGAACTACCACTGCTCTTGCAGTAACTCACCAGCAACCATGGGCTGCAGATCGGAATCTGACACAGCCATGTTGTACTGCAAGTTTGCATGGCACTATAGGACAAAAGAGAATGAAAGGTGTTTAAAGGCTAAATACTGCCTCCCCTGCTCTTGTTACAGAAAGTCCTAAACACAGTGGAATTACTGAAGAGGAGTCTTGGCACTCTGGGGCTTGCACAGGTGCACAGGCTTAAACCCTCCAGGTTGGGCTGTAATGGCACCTACCTGCTCCTACAGCCCATATATTATTACAAGGCAGCTGTGCAACTACTCCACCCCAAGCTGCCAAGTTGAAGGGGGAGGGTTCATTCCTTCCTCTTGACGTTAGCTCACCACGGCTAAAGCCCATTAACCAGGTGGGTTGGGCAGCACTTTGGATAGCTATGTAGGTAAGGATATTACAACTGGTGGACAAAATGTCTGGGTGGCAAATAAAGTGAGAGCTGAGGAAAAGGAAAAGAGCAATGGGTCCCTAGACTGATAAAATAAAAAGCCTTGGATGATTTCATACATAAGCAGCAGATCAAGAAGCAGGAGACAAGCACTCCGAAAAGAAAAAAAGGGAGACACCTTCTCTTCTCATTCTGGTAACATTCCCTCTCTTCCTGCCACCCCAACCTCGTTGGCCATTTCGATTTTGGAAACAGGTTTGCTTAAAAAAATAAGGCTTGCTTTTCCCCTTTAAAAAGAAAAAAAAGATGAAAATATGTGCATCTGGAGTACAGTAGCTGCACTGTGAGCCATGCAATACAGCGAGGGTTGTTTTGGTAATGGTAATAAACAGAGCACAGAGCAGAACTTCTGGGGGGGGAGAAGAAAAAGAACGGATGTGTGTTACACCTTTCCAGCTCTTCCTTGCCTCACACAATATTTACACAGCTGCATTTTGTAAAATGTGCCATTTCTCTCTCTCTCTCTCTCTCTTTTTGGAGGGGAAGGAGGTAATCTATTTACCTAAGATACCCTACGACTGTTTTGTGGTCTGGTTCATTCAGAACGTTTCACAGATGCCTTCACTGATGTAAAGGATGCTTAAGAAACTTGTGGAAGGATCCTACAGTTATTTGTTCTAACCACTAGACCACCCTGTGTTTCCCTTCCCCACCTCTGTAAATATGAATATTCAGCTCATCTGAGCTTTGCTCTGCCCTCTTGGTAGCTTCTCTGTTTGGACATATGTATCCTGAGGGAACAAACTGTGTGAATATTTTAGTTATATTTTTTATAAAAGGCAGCAAGGCCCAAAAGGTTGAAACCACATGCCCTGTGTGTTGGCAACAAAGCTCAGATTTGCCACCAGCCCCAAAACACACCTAGATAAGTCCTCACAATCTTTTCTTCCCAGTAACAGCCTGAGGAAGTGAATAATAATACCTCAGGCCCTGATGGGTCTGTACGTCTGAGCTCTTTTGGACCAACACTCCACAGTAGAATGCCCTCTACCAAAAAAACAAAACAAAAAAAAAGAACCCTCTGCCTGTTTCCTACCCATTCACAGCCCAGCTGTCAAGGCAAACCATGCTATGCAATCCATCACGTTCTACACAAGCTGTCATTTTCAAATGTTCTTCAAGGGCAGATACACTGCAGCAGTCCAATTTGGAGTTCATAAAGCAGCAACATCAGTGACAAGTTCTGAATCAGCAAGAAATGGCCATTAATGTTCAGCTAAATTCAGAGGGAAGAGGGTGTTTTTGCCTAGTGCTGGTGCCTTTCAACACTCCTTCTCAACAGCCTCCTGTTCTGATAATAAAGAGTCGTTAGGCTGTAAACCAGCCACACAGTAATGGAATTGCAGCCAAACCGTCTTACTGTCTCCCCAGCAAGCACATCTGTTAAACAGAAGGGGGTGGCAGAATAAAACTTGGCCTGTAAAGAAATCTAAAGCCTTACTAGGTCCACAGATAGCTCAGAATGGATTTATGTCACAGGTCCTATACCATGATGGGAGCAAAAGTGAATCTTGTTTTCATCTTGGGAGAGGTACTGATTTAACCCTGATGTACCCATCTGAAAGTAAGAGTCAGAACATGCCACTTCTCTGTGGAGCCAGAAGGCATCTCAAATAGTCCTATGGCCACCATTGTGCTGATGAAATCTATTGTTCACATGGATATTGAGGTAGTTCACCATATATCTGAATGATCCATGCACCAGGTCAGTCAGAAATTCAGTTTATGTTGGAAATCTTATCAGAATCATTCTGTCTGTAGCCTTAACCTGGGATTTCTATACATGTTGGCCACTCTCAAATGAATCCTTGCTTGAAATGAAGCACCCCATATATTTTAGAGCCAGATGTAAAAAGCAGAGCTACAGAACTTCATGGATTTACCTTTCCTGGCTCATGTGCAAACTGAGTAACTCTCTGAAGTGAATTAACAAACTCTAGGTAAGTGCTACAAGATAGACACTTCACTATAGGCTGAACCTCTCTAGTCCAGCAACAACCATGGTCTGGCATGATTTTAGTTAGTCAAATGTCCACTTATCATGGGTGTGCCCAAGTCTTCCATGTCCCAGAAACTTTGTTTATAGCCACCAGTCCTGGCTCTCAAGGTTCTTTGATGATATTTACCTCTAATTTACCCCAAATGTCCTCTACGATCCCAGAAAGCAGTGGAAGTGCTGGTGCTAGACAATACTGACATCCCATCATTCAGTGAATTCTCCCATTTAGCACCAGTTATGTCCCGAGGGTGCCATACTATGGAGGGTCAACCTGTATTATTATTAAAAACATCCAGGGCATATTTAGACCACATCACAACAAGGATATCCTAAGAAAGGCTGACAGCGCTCTTTGGTGAGTTATGGAAACCCAATAATTTAGGACTCTTAAATATATAAACTCAGGAATTCACAAAAAATTACTGGACTGCAAAGGGAGGGACTGGATGATCCAATAGGTTTTTTCCATCTCTAATGGGTATGATTCCAGAGAGAGAATTCTAACTGAATGGAATATGGTCATAGAATAATGAATGGTTTCTTGCTGCATATGTAGCAGAAGAAAAGCTGAGATATTAATCCAGTGACTATTTACAATAGCAAACAAAGTAAATATTTACCTCATGAATATTACTGAAAAGATATAAATACCCAAAGCTTTAATACTGCCCTGCTTTCCTCTTCTACGGGCTTAGGTTGAGTTCTGGAACTTCTGTTGACCTCAGCCAATCAGACTCTAACTTATCCATAAAAGTGCAGGTGTGGTAAGACTGCATTTTTTAAAATTTGTGTCAATAGCAACTCGCTAGCCATGCAGAAGTCCCATTCTAATTGCCTGGCACAGAAACACATACACTTATCTGATAAAACATCTAAAAAGTGCTAACACAATCCTGTATCATGTAGCACCTGTGAGTGATAGATTGTGATATCAAAGACATCATGCTAAGTGCACCTACAAACACATTAAACTTATAACAGCAGGAGCTGCAGGTTGCTGATATGATATTTCAGAAAAAAATTGATAAGAAATATTGATTTTAGAAGTAAAGAAAAAAATTACATTCTTGAAAGTCATTGGGAACTTTAACAGTAACGAAGGGTCCTGTGGCACCTTATAGACTAACAGAAAAGTTTTGAGCATGGACCAGCATCTGACGAAGTGAGTCTTTGCTCACGAAAGCTGATACTCAAAACTCCTCTGTTAGTCTATAAGGTGCCACAGGACCCTTCGTTGCTGTTACAGATCCAGACTAACACGGCTACCCCTCTGATATTGGGAACCTTGTATTTTGATGAGACACTATTACACAAATAGCCAGAATAAGGAGGCATCCGTATACTCACTTGCATAGTCTCTGTGATAATGCATGACTTTTCATGCTGTTGGTGAACACGACAAACAGCATTGAGAAAACACTGAAGAGTTTGTCCTTTGAAAATAAAAGTATCGGTTCTGAGAATACCTGAAGACTGCTTAACGTGGCTTAAGGAAAAATATTGGTAAATGAATCATTTGGTTAAAATGGAAATTCATGGGTACCTTAGGCAAAAATACAGGATAGGTATGAGTAATACCTTATCCTCGTGAAATACTGTGGGAGGGATTGTCACAAGAGCTTGCACTTCCCCAGTTTTTTTCTGACTGATGAGATTCCCATGAATAGTACAGCTCCATAGATAGGCACAACAGAGAACAGGGTGACAGGGTTTCCAATGGTGGGGAAAGGGGCATTAAACTTGCTAGGAGCACAGTAAGGAGGAGGAGTTTGTTAGGCTGACAGAAATGCATGTAAGGCTCTTTGGAAAGGCAACAACAGTCAGATGTGTGTGAGGGAGAACTGTAAAGCTTTGAATAAGGGTGGAGCAAAGAATGTGATACGGAAATGTGTGTACCAGGTGGACTTCCTTGGCCTAATTAGAAGTCTTTAGAGAATGCAAATAATCCAAATTAGCAGGAATGTGGGAGTCACTAAATTGCAGTTGTTGTTGCTCACACCAAATTCCATGTCTTTCACTTAGCAGCCCAAGTTAGGCTGATGGAGTTCTTCAACTTTGAATGAAAATGATCTGGATAGCTGAGGAACATGATTTTTCTGAGTTGGATATGCAAACAGTAGTTCAAGCTGCCCTGTCAAGGAAGACTGAATTTGAATGTATTGTATTGCTACTGCCCTACGATATTAAGTCCAGTAGAACATGTACGGCTTTTGGTAGACAAACTGATCTGGGTACCAAAATTATCGAAGGCAGGTGCTTACATGATGACTGTGGCAGTGTCGTCTTTGAACTTTCAGCGCAGACTGGAAGTCAGAGGTATTGGAGGATAAGCACATCACGTCCCTAAGCACCACTGAGTGAACAATGTATCCAATATTGATCCTGATGTATCAGCTCCTTTAAAGCAGAAATTTAGAAATTTCTTGGGTTTCCAAATATCGAGGGATGATTTGTCTGAGGCAGATGTACTTGACTTCACAGTTCTTGATCATCTCCTCATGGGGCGACAAAAATTGTCTGGTCAGAGTGTCCATTGGGAAAGTAGTTCTATGGGATATACCTGGTTCCAAATGAATCAGTTCTGTCACTGAACTGCTCCCAGCATAAAGGAGAAAATGGGACTCCCCCATCTCGCTGACTTATAAAAAATGGCCACTGTCATAATTTAAATTGTCAATCCTCGGATCATTGGTAGGAATGTAGCATAGGGTAGTGAACTGTCTTGAACTCTAGTATATTTATGTGCAGTTGAGTCTCCTCATATTCCCACAGACTGTGTGCTTGATAATGATCAATCCATAACTAAGGTCTTGGTTAGAAGGAATGGAAAGAAAGGTACTGTGTGATTGTGCAGAGACTTTGTACGTACTTCATTCATGCAATAAAAACATCACCCACTAATACTCTGTTGCTGCTGCTTTGCACTGAATGAATGTAAGTGAAATTTGGATTGCAGTCCAATCACTTGCTCTTTCTTAAATTTGACGTATCTGCACAGAATCCCTGGTGGGTGCGAAACCACAGGGGAAGAGCTGTGGAATGGGCTGCAGTTACACAAAATGGCAAAAAACATCCTTTTAACAGGAGAGAGGCAGAATGCAGAGCTGGTATGTGGTGTTTGAAGGTAGATTTGTTGTTGATCCAGTGCATCCCCTTAGGAGCTGAAACCTGCATTCTCCCCATCAGAACCCCAAGGAGTTCAGGAGTTGGAGTCAATGTCCTCTGGGGAACAAAGAAACAGACACAGGAAGATGCAGGTTGTTCTACCCTTTGACGGCAAGGCTGGTTATTTGAATATTGTGAGGGTTACACTTGAATCAGCCTTCACAGTCCCTACTCTACAAATACAAGAAACTTGACTGAGAAATTTGAAACCGAAAATTGCTAACATACCGTAAAGTACACCACAGAAATGCCCGATAAGGTACAATGGCCTTCACATCTGTACTGCATTAGAGAACACACCAGCAAGCGGAATACATTTACCTGTATTTCAGACTTACAGGGTGCATTTTGATTACAACAGAGCCAAAGAAGGAAGCCGCAAGCATTTACTTGTAATTATGGCTATAACCCAGTTTAGAAAATACTGCTGAAACAGAACTGAACAAAAGCCAAAGCCTGTACCCAAGTCCAAAGCCTATCTGATATTTCCTGGGGCTTTTTACCTATCATCTTTATCTTCTCTCTTGCTCTTCTTCTCAGTTAACAAGAGTTATGTTCTGAAAGTGCTGAGATAAAGTAATGGTAAGGAGAATACTGCAATAGGTATTTGAAAAGCAGAAGTAATTTACTACATGTCTGCTTTATTTTACTTCCCAAGCCTTCCTGTTGTAAAAGGAAATTCATCTTTCCTGCCAGACTCTAGTCTTCTCAGAACTCACAGCTCCCCAGAAGCACTCAAGTGAACGCAAAGGGATGTGAGACTCCATGAGTACACTACAAGGAATATGGGATTAATGTTGGTTTTTGCTTTGGCTGTCATGTTGGAAGTATAAATCAAGTGACATAAGCTTCTTTGTGAGTAGTACCCCAGACGCAACACACAGAGTGCTTTGTGCCCTGGCCCTTTCTTGGGGTGCATGAATCCCAGAATGCAGTGGCAATGCCACGCTGACAATGATGTGGGGGGAGTCCTGTGCACAGGGGACTGTGTATAATGTACGTGTCAAGGAGCCAAGAGCCAGCACAGGCATTTAAAGCAGGATTGTGGATGGTCAACACGTAAGCTTGGTGGGATGCGTATGGCATAGATCCAGTCATCCAAAGCCTTTGGGAAGCATGAGGTACATCCACTGTCTGGAACAGCTGTCTCAGAGTAGCTTTGCGCTGTTTTCTATAAAGTGGGAGCAAGGCTGTTCTGATCCCCAGAATTCTGCAGGCATCCCCTGAATCCATTGCACACCCTCAAAGGACTCTTTCACAGGTCCAAACACAGAAAAACAAGCCCAGAGGGACCACAAACAAGCACCAAGATATAAAGAGCAAACGGACAGAAAGGCAGAACAGCCAGCCGTGGTTATCACGAGGCAAACTCCTACCTCTAGCGTGTACCCCTTTCAGAAACATCAATAAGTTTGTTATTTATTGCATCCCTTTGAATCACCACTTTCAGCATTCATATTTTTACTCCTCTATTCTCTCACCCTTGCATTGTTCTCTGGTCACTACACAATTTTTCCTTTCCTCTCATTTGCATTTCATTATCTCTGCCTTTGTCTTTTTTCACTATCATGTCTCTGTGATGGTATAATTGTTTTTTCCTTCTCCCTTTCATCTTTCTCCTCACTGTGTTCCTTTCCCTCCTTCCCCATTTCAATCATCTCGCTATCATTCCTTCTCTCTAGCTTGTCAGCCCCATTCCGAACCCCTGTCAAACCTCCCATTCTTCATCTTCTACCACACACATCTGCTCCCTCCCGCACCAAAAACTTCGCACACATTCTCACCTGCTCTCTCCTTCATACTTTGGATCCCCAGATCACTTTCATGCACAGGCTACTTCCTTCTCCTCAAAACTAAGTAAATGCCCAAACACACGCAGATTCCTCCAGAATCTACACAGATGTGCAGGCTCCTTCTACTCCTAGATTCCTTGCAAGGAATATACCATAAAAAGTTGCCTGTAGTAAGTCTCCTCTGTATCACCTTTTATGTGAGTCCTCTGGGAACTGTGTGTGTGAGTTGGTGACTGCTGTCTTTAACTCCTGTCTTTTTCCTGAGGGCACATTCAGGGCTGTTCCACCTCCCTCTTTCCTCAAGGGAAATAATCTACATGTGCAGGAGTCTGTCCAAATGTTGATCATGCACAGATCATCCAATAGGATAGGTTTTGATGGGATGCAAGAAAATCTTGCTGAACAAATCACTCCTATGCTCCTGTCTGGCAACACAGGCTTAAACCTCCACAGTGACCAACCTCAATTAATAGTACTGGAAATAAGTTGTTTTATGGCTTATGGATGGTCTGAAACAAAGGAAGTGAGAGGGAGACAGCTAGAGAACTGGTGGTCAAAATCTCATGCTGAGGCTGACCAGCTGTACCGTAAAGATTTTTTTAACTCCTATGTTATGGCTCAGCATGAATAACGAGAAAATTATTTATTTCCATAACAATATCCTCAACATCTGACAGCAGATTTGTTCCGGATGACAAAGAGTCTGGTACATCTGGACGGTTTCAGCTCAATAGCTGTCTGAGTCCCTCCTGTTGTGAGGAAATTGCTCTTCAGCAGACAAAACTGATCAAATTAAGATTGGGCTGTTTGCTTCTATGCTGATTAAGCCACGTCTTGAGGGAACAAAAGCCTCATCTCCTCCACTGGAGTTTCAGCCAGCGATACTCCCTTAAGTATTGTACCTGTTGGGAGAACTTTGTCCTGCAAGCCCTTTCTTGGATACATATCCTTCCTCGCTGGGGAAGCCGACTGGGGAAGTGCTGGTTTCTTTACTTGTGGAGATTGTCACCTCTTTTAGAGGGGACAGGATGTCTACTGTTTTGGAAAAAACATGGATCCAGTCTGTGTTTAAGACTTCAGGATAAGGTGCTGACAATCTTTCTAATTATCAACAACTTCACATCTTCCTTTTCTGGGTAGGGCTGTGGGAAGGTTGTGACAAGACCATTCTCACAGTATCTAGATGCCTGTGAGTTCCTTAACCCTTGTCAATCTGGGTTCAAACCTGGCTAGACACAGAGGCTGTTTCTACAGAGGCCGTTTTTGGGAAGAAGAGGCCTCTGGACAAAGGACTTCCTTCCGGAAGACCCCCCCAGGGGCCGCGCTTCTAAACGGTGTTTTGGAGCCCGGAAGAAAGGTCTTCCGGACTCCAAATCACGTGACATTATGCTAATGAGGTGCAGGGAATTTGCACCCATGCTTCATTAGCATATTTCAGGCCGTGTATTACCCTGCGACTTTTGAAGAAAGTGGCCTGTGCAGAAACGGCCAGAGAGTGATGTGGTGCAATGGTTAATGATTGCCTCCTGGCAACGAATGTAAATAGGATTCTATGCCAGTATTGTCAGATCCATCAGCTGCCTTTAACTTAGTTGATTGCAAGGTGTTGCTGACTTGCCTGAGGACTCTGGTGGGAATGGACGAGGCCACTTTTCAGTGGTTTTGTTCTCTTCTCTCCGCAGGTAGTTGTGGACAATTGCTCCTCCTCCTGATGGCTCCTCTGTGGCATGCTGCAAGGTGGCATCTGTCACCTCTCTTGTTCAACACGCATAAAAGGCCACTAGGAATATTTGTCAGGGGGAGCAAGTTTCAGCATTTCCGTATGCTGATGATGTCCACCTGCATGCCATTCAGCACTTCAACCATTATCCCAGTGAAGCTGGAAAACGAATGAGAGCAAGCTGACGGGAGCTTAACCCAGACAATGCTGAGGTGATGGAGGCAGGCTGGGAGACGTCGCTGGAAAACAGGGAGGAGGCCATATCAACCCCTTCCACTGAAGGAGTGTGTCTGCCCAGAGCTGATAGTATTCATGACTTAGGGGTGATTCTATAGCCCTTGTTACTGTTTGATGATCATGTTACAGCAGTGACCCAATTTGTGTCTGTATAGGCGGCTGAAGCCTCGCCTTTCAGACACAGACCTTGCCACTGTTATCTATGCTTTTGGTCACCTCCAGATCAGACTACAGCAATGAAATTCACATGGGGCTATACCTTACAATTATTTGGAGACTAAAGCGGGTGCAGAATGTACTTGCTTGCTTACTGGACAGGACATTTCACTGGGGGGACAATGGGGGAGGGGGGAAGTGCACATGACCTGAATGATTCAGGATCTGAGCTGGCTGGCCATGTGTCTCCACATAGAGATTAAGGTGTTGGTTATCATCTACAAAACTATAAATGGCTTGGAGCTGGACTACCTGAGGGACTGCCTTACTCTCCTTGCTATTATTCCTCAGCTGTGGTCAGCAGAAGCGCTCAGTCTGGATCCAGCTCATTATAAAAGAGAGAGGGGCTGCTGGCAGGATGTTCTGTCAGTTCTGAGACTCTGCAACTTGCTCCCTCTCCCCAGCCCCCGAATCTGAAACAGCTAAATTTGGTGGCTTTCCAGGCATGTTGCAAGAGACATCTGTTTGATGTGCTTTTGGAGAAGGCTGTGGACATGCTTCAGAGATGCTGAAGGTTCCAGCCAAGTTCCCGTAGAACTGATCTTAGTGGTGCTGAGGTTTCATTTAATTGTATGTGCTGAATCATTATGTTAGAGTGCCCCCCCTGTTGGTTAGACATCCGATTATTTTAAATCTAAATAAAATTATAGAAAATATAGAAAAAACAAAGGATTGACCCCTTACAACCATATACTGATGACCTGGTAAAATGTTGGGAGGTGGAAGACAAAAACACGTTATTGGTTTTCTATAAATAAAATATTAGTAATCAAAAGCAATACAATCCCTACCTAGAACAAAAATCTGTGACCTAATTCTGCCTGCTGCCTACCATCATGCCAGGATGTTTTCACTACTTTGAGGTACCCAGATAACACCAAGCAAGGTGATCGGAAGACATTAAATAAATAACACAACCCATGGAAAATCCACCAGGAGAAGGTTCTGCTTCCCTCTTTAAATTTCGTAGCTCCAACATCCAGTGATACGTAGAGTCAACAATCAAACTTCATTATGTCTGAATACAACGGCAGCTCTTACCGAGTCTTACTCCTGAGGGAATTCTGTGTCCCTGCCCAGTGCAGAATGTTGTGCACACAGAATTTCCTTTACCCCACACAACTGGGCTGCAAAGCTGCTAGCCACCATTAGGGGCTGCTGAACCCAGCAGAACCACCTCACCCATGGACAACACTGCTGGAGGGTGAAGGAGGGAGCTGCAGGGGTCCTGGTTGCTGCTGTTCTCAGCATGCCCTAAGGGAAGAATAGGTTGGTGTGCAGGAAACTCAGTGAAAACCTGAGACTAGAAGCTCAGGCTGTTCTCCCGCTAGATCCCTGGGCTCTGGGAGGGTGGGGGGAGGGGTGGACATCTGGCCTAGTGGCCCCCTGGGCTGCTGTCCATGGGGGAGGGTATCTGGCCTGGGGAGACTCTGTGATTGGTAGGTGGGGTTCTGCCCCGCCACTGACAGGGCTTGGGTGGGCCCTACAGGACAGAAGAAAAGGAATGGGTTATCATAGGGGTTTCTTTAATGTTCTACTCCTGGGGAAAATTTTGTATGTATGCATTGTTACAGACATACTTACTGACGGATATTTTGAAATACATTAATAAAATAATTGAAACTGTCCTGATTGTATAGTGTTATTTTTAAAAACAAAATTTGCAGAAATTTGCAAAATCTTAAAATAATTTGTGCAAAAATTTTTGGGGGCACAGGGCAGTACAGAATTCTCCCAGGTGTAAGGACTCTTAAAACAAACCAAACTTCAGAGTAAACAAACATATAGCTGTTCAAAGGTCTTTCCATCTTATAGAGGTATGATTTTTTTAATAACAATATAAATAATAGCATTTCACAACAGAACGAAATGTGATCCACAGCTGGGACAGGAGCTGTATTTAGCCTAGCTGTTATCAGTGCTATTCCATGATTGGATATGGACAATTTGACAGTGAAGGAGAGTATAACTTTTGCTGTGTTATTCAAATACTTCAGATGCTTGGCCTGGATACAAAAGTGACACACTACAAAAACATTTGCAGCTGCAAGAGCAATCAAACTATTGCAATATTTGCATTAGACAGACCATTTCAGCACAAATCACAAAGATTTTATATATAGCCTTTCTAGACAGTATTCTCTTATGATAATGAAACTGAAAAACCGGAGGGAATTTCCTATGACTCCTGAAAGCCATGGCTTACCTGGTTCCACTTCATGCCATCCACTTGACTGACTGCCACTTCCTGGAGAGCGCCCTTGGCTTGTATAAAATGGCTCTTCACCAGGACTGTCCATTTCATCCTCCACAGATTTGAGGCGTTTCGTAGAGCTGAAAAAGTAAAACAGTAATACTGTGTATGCTGAAAAGAAACAAAGGTATTTCTCCACTGGTCTATGTCTCAGTAGCTTGGGAAGAAACCAACTGGGTAAAGTATAATGGCACAAACTGACAAAGTTACAGCATTGGTTTGGGAGAAATTCCCGTTCTCTTTACGTTTCCCCACAAAGCTGAAATAATGTTTCTTAGTCCTGATTTATTTTTTTCAGATTTGTGCCTGTCTTCTGCCAAAGTTGTCAGCCTTTTTGAACTGTGCCAAGCTTCATGCTGATTTTGTGACACGTAACAACCTCCAATAAAGACTAAGCTGAGGTCATCAAACTCATTCCAGACTGGAACAAAAGCTATTTTAAAACTTAAGATTTTCACAGAGAAAAGGCTAGGACCTTATCCAATGCAGGCTGAAATCAACAGAAAGACCCCCATTGAGTTGGTTTTTGTACCATTAACTCACTGTGTCATCAGCTATCAAATTGTTTATATTAAACAGATATAACAATGACAGGTACACCCACATTTTAACTACCTTGTGTTTCCTTATCTTATTGTGAATGCTATATCCTCTGTTTGTATGTATTTTATATGTTCAATGCTTCCTTTTCCTAAAGAAAAAAACCATTGGCAACCCAGCTTCATGGCAACTCTGCAATAATAACCCAACGCACATGAATGACGGAAAAAATGGAAAAGATATTTGTTTACACAGACACCGGTTATTTTAACCTAGTATAAAAATTTTACCAAGTACCTTTTTTCCAACGACTTTAGTCTCCAGATGCTGCCACACATTTACCAAAATAAACCCACCTGTTGACTAAAGTCAACACTGAAAGACTTCCACATGGCCCTCACCATATATAATACCCCCCCAAACCAAACAAAGCCAAGCAAAAAGGCTGAGAGAAAGGAGTATCTTTGCACTGCACCCTGAAGGTCAACGGACTTCAGAGTACAGCAGATTCTAGTGCCAGGGCCCACAATCTTGGCTAAGTTTGGAATAATGAGATGCATAGAATGCTCTAGGTTATTACTGTGAATTTGTCCTAACACATTTTTCCAGATCTTACATCCCTTGCCAGATCTTTATTCTGTGAGGTCCGTTCCACTAGCACTGCGTAACAGTCTTACCTCCCTTAATATCCCATACAGTAGAACAGTCTCTTTTGTGCCTCAGGGATGTGCTGCATGGATATAAAACATTCCATTGGCATAATTCCCATTAAGCTAAATCTTCCAGCCTTTACTCAGACAAGACTCACTTTAGCTTCAGCCGTAGTTCTGCCTGAGTAAGAGCTGCAGGATTTAGGAGTTCTGTAACCAAAGCTGAGGGGTCAATAATATTTTATGGTATGGATGGAAAGCAGGTTGTGCCATAACTTATTTCAAAGTATCATTGTATATCGGTAGGGGAAATTCTGTGTGTGCAATTATTGCCTTATACTGCCACCAGTATACAAGTCTGTGTATTTAAAGAATATTTTTTTTCTAACTGGGAACACCCTAATGAGAGAAAAACAAACATATTACCTAGTTATTAACTACTGGTAATGTTTATAATTAGCTCCTTATCAGTACTAGCTACTTGCCAAAGAAGAGAAGAGTGACAAAGGAGCTTTCAAGTAACTCTAATAACCTTCCTTTTCCGCTCCTGGAGTCGCAACAAAACTCTAGCTCACCTAATAAACTATTTTGCTAGTCTTTAAAGTGCTACTTGACTGCTTTTTGTTTTGATAGTGTATAGACTAGCACGGCTTACTCTCTGTTGCTGACAGTGTTTCTAATGATGAGTACCGCACATACAGTATGCTGAACACATGTGAAAAAACTAAAGGCACAAACTTTTAAACTGATTACTGCCACACGTAATGAGAACCGTATTTGCTAAGCTTCAGAATGCTGACTGAGCTCATGTGAACAGAATGTTCTTTCAATCTCTGCAAACTATAAGCTAAAAAGTTATTGCTAGGAGACTCTAAATACTTGCATAGAAAATAGAAACAGCTAAATTCAAGAGCTGTGTTTGTTTTTTATGGCGTGCTTGCTTTTTGCTAAGCTGGTAGCACGCCAGACTGAGATGAGAACCTAAAAGAACCTTGGGATGAAGCGAGAATTTCTTGTTAAGTCTTCAAAATCACTGATCATTTTCCCTAGCAGACACACAAAAATCAACCTGATTCCTTAATAGTGTTCAAGATGGCAATGGTAAATAGGCTTATTTATAAATTAAATCTTATGGATAGTTAAAATAAAAAGACAGAGTAAAAATACCCTTGTCTGCTAGTTTGCATCTGATATATGGAGTCAGATTTGATAGATGCCTGTATCAAAAATTCAGGTGTTCCACTAAATCACAAAATTCTTAAAGCCACATAAAAATGTGAATGGATTAAAGGCCAAGTCTTCAATACTAAATTAGTTTTGCAGATAACATTCCTATGCATACAAAATAAATGTTTATCTGAAATCCGTTGTCCAGTTACTTTTCCTTCTACACAATGCAAGTTGTGCTACCTACAAAAATAAGTGCATGAAAAATACTCAGAGACATTCTCATGGGAGGACATTAAGTTTCGTCCTGACCCGGATTCTTCCCCCCACTTCTACCAGTGTAATTCAGCTGATTTCAGTGGAATTACTCTGATTCTAAAGAATGTGAGTGAGAAAAGAATGGGAACCTACGTGTCTCTCTGCAGCTTTTTTTCCAGAACTGGACTATAACTACAGAGGTGTAATACGATCGAGAAGATACTCAAAATTATGATTCTGAAAAGACTGCCCATCCCCTGTCCCCACCCGAACACAATGTAATTACTGAGCAATAACTTCCATATGACCATTCATCGTAATTTGGGTTTTAAAAGGAACTCAATGACACAGACACATCAAATTACCTGGTAGAGGATGTGCTAGGTAAAGACCTCCTCATTGCGCCTGGGCTCATGCTATAGTACGAGGAACTTTCCAAATCGGAGAGGGAGAAATTTGGGCCTGTTCCTGCAGCTATTGGTGCTAGGGACACAAAAGAAATTAAAGTCAGTAAGTCATGTGAATAAAGACTCAGTTATATACCAACCCCACAAGTGAATTAGCACTGTAATCAGGAACATATTACCACCATATGATGCCCCATGGAGCAGGGTCTTTTGGTTTGTTTGTACAGTGCCAAGCACATCAAAGCCCTGGTCCCCACCTAGGGCTTCTATAGTAATAATAATAATAATAATAATAATAATAATAATTAATAATATAAAGATATTCTTATTCTCCTTTTGAATCAGTTCTCTACCATCAATTCTAATTATTAAGAAGTAAGAATCTTGAATTCTTTTAAGAAACTGCTGTTGTATTAAAATCTTCTTAAAAATACCTCTTGAATCTTCCTTATTAGGCAGAGCCTGGAGTACTGGACATGTTGCACCATGCCTACAGCATGCCTGGTCCAGGCTGTGAGCTCCTGTGGATAGGGAAGGGGCACTGGTGCCACTTCTTTTCCTATCAGCACGCATGGTTCTCTGTAAGTACCACTATTGCTGGGACTCAGCTGATTCTAATATATGTGCGTAGAACACTGGCTTTAGAGTAAGGTATTACAGCAGATCCTTTCCTAAAACTTCACAGGCATAGGGCTGTGAACTCCCATGTGTTGGGACAAATGAGAATGTAGTAACTGAATATAAAACTGAGACAGCAAGGTCTTCCCCAACTCAGTAAATTGCATGTGGCCACCATCACCATTACAGCATCCAGACCTTTATAGCACATACTGCTTTATGGACCATGATTTCACAGTCTGATGCAAATTACCCCATTACCCAATATGTATGTGCAGCACAGGAGATACTACCTGAGAACTCCAATCACAGAGATTTTCCTGGTGCTACACAAGGATACTGAGCCAAAGAAACTCCTGTGCCACTTGGAACGACTGTACTGAAATCAACAGAGCTGTGAGTGCTTCTATCGCAGAGGAACAGAGCCCATGGAATGTTTCATGCTTGTGGACATGAGTGAGGAAACCAAGATTGGATGGTTTGCATATCTTGTCCCATTAACTTAGCATCCCAAGGGTGAAATGTGGGCTAGAATGAAGTCACTGGGAGTTCCACCTTTGACTTCAGATGGGGCAGGATTTTACCCCAACTTGTAGTGAACAAGCACTTGACAGGTGAATAGTATGCCTTTGCAGCTGCCTCATCCACCTCACAATTAAATAGACAATCTATGGCAAAGAGCTTTTAAGAAAGTTAGTCTTCACTGAGACAGACTGGGAATGGTATGGATTGCAACAAATTTTTAAAAGTATGTGGTAGAAAGTACACAATGCTATTAAAACTTAAGAAAATCTGGAATGATCATTTAAAAGAATTAACTTTCGAAGTAATTTATGACTAGAACACCAAACTCCTTTGTTGTCTTCTTTTAACTAAAATGTGGGTGTATAAAATACTGGGTGTATTAGACGGAGGGGCTTTATTTAAGAGAAATTAAATATACTAAAACTAATTTTATTAATTTGTGCTTTTTCTTAAGAGTCTCCTGACAGCAGCTACAACATGCTGTAAAACCTGACAAATTTTCATAGAAAAAGAAACCAGTGTAAGTAATTTGTGTAAAAGGTAACATAGGCATGGACTGCTATAATTCAGACACCCTGCAGACAGCAGACTGCTGCAGTGTGAGCAGTTATGGGTTAGAAAAATGACCACACTGCAGTCAGTCTGACGTGAATGGAAATCAATCATAAAGGTACTCCTCTCTGCAGCATCTACTCCACAGTTTTCAACAACTCCTTTGCCAAACAGATTTGTGCTCTGTAGGTTCCTTAGCTGAACAATTCATCTACACCCAGACCCAACAAGGCCTAACTTGGAAGTTAATAGTAGTATTTTCCAAACAGGCACATAACAAGGCAGGTTAGTAAAAATTATGGAGATATACCTATCTCATAGAACTGGAAGGGACCTTCAGAGGTCATTGAATCTGGTCCCCTGCATTCACAGCAGGACCTACCACCATCCCTGACTTTTTTTTAAATGTATTTACACCACATGTCTAACCAGCCCCATTAAGGGCTGAACTCACAAACCTGGGTTTAGCTGGCCTATGGGCAAACCACTGAGTTATCCCTTCCTACCAAGGCACTAAATTAAAGTTCTGGTTCCTTCCAGGGAGTAATAATTTTCTTAGCCACTGGAAGTTTTATTAAGAGGTTTTATTTCAGATAGAGCTGGAGGAAAACACTGTGGTCAGAAACTGACTCCACTCACATTCCCCCAAATCCAGGGCATGCTAGATTCTTGAATTTGCCTTCTCTGAAACTTCCTTCCACTCTGAACACGGTGCTTGAAAAAGTGTGTTGAGGGATAGAGTAAAGCTAGGAATGTGAAAACTAACCACAAGGTAAGAAGAATTAAATAGGTAACCTCTGGTGTCCTCCATATTTAAAAATAATAGAGTTTTCCTTCCATGGCCTCCAACATCCTGCAGTGCGCAAGGAGCTGAACTCAGAGGATTCAAAATGAAGGGTAAAAGACAAAATCCATCCCTCATTAACAATAAAATTGTCAAAGGACAGAACAATTATTTAAATAGTTGAGTATCAAAAGCACCTAAAGGGTTCGCAGCAGGTGCTTATTTAAAAGGTCTATGGTGGCTCTAACAATGACACACATACTAGAGACAATCCAAGGTCACTTAACTTAGTCATGCTTGGGAGGTTAACTTTTCATAAAGGGGGTTTGTTCTGGAATCATTTATCCTATGTACTAGGAAGTTATCTTTCAGTAAAGGATATCTGTGCTTTCTTTTTCCAGCTAGTTTGTTCTTTAACAATATTGTACTGTAGACAAAGTGAGGAAAATGTCAGTGTAAACACTCCATGTAGAGGCAGGTAGGGAAGGTGTTAATTCTCTTTGTCTAGCTGGCGGGGGTGGGAGGGTGAGAAATCTGTTTCTTCCTCTGAAATTTGGTGGAAGTGATTTATGCATTTTACCACTGTTATAGACTTGACTGAGTCGAGTTACTCTTACATTAAAATTTGGCTGAGAGAACCTGGTTGTGGGGTCTATTTGGCCTATTTACTTTCCTGTTCTGCAACACAACGGCTGTGTCTACACTTGCCCCTCCTTTGAAGGGGGAATGGTAATCAGGGTGATGGGAGATTACTAATGAAGTGCTGTAATGAATATGCAGCACTTCATTAGGCCAGTTCACCCCTGTGGCAACTTCAGAGTATCAAACTTTGAAGTGCCAGCATGCTGTGTAGCCATAGGCACTTCTTCAAAGTGCCTTTACTCCTCAAAAGTTTGAGGAGTAAAGGCATTTCACAGTAGCTCAGACACTTTGAAGTGCTTGCGGTTACACAGCATGCTGGCATTTCGAAGTTTGATACTGTGAAGTTGCTGCGGGGGTGAATTGGCCTAATGAAGTGCTGCATACTAATTGCAGCACTTTATTAGTAATCTCCCATCACCCTGACTACCATGTCCCCTTCGAAGAAGAAGGCAAGTATAGACATAGTTAACTTGCTGCAAAGGTGCATAAATTTCACCTAGCCTAGCCATGCAAAACCTTTCCTGCTCCAAATGGCCCTAACGTTGCTTGAACAGTCTAGCCTTCTTCTCTAAGCCCTGATGGTAATACAATCACTCTTCTGTCTGTCTGTAGGAGTCCCGATCAACAGTCCAGCGCTAGAGAGCAAATAGAAGAAATAAAGCTACCTAAACTGTGGCAAAACTTTACAAGAATTCAGCTTCCTCACTTTAGTATATGATCATTCAACATATGACTACCCTCCCCATCCGAATGCCAGCCCAGTGTTCCAAAAACATGTTTGGCACTGTTCAGAGTATTAGCATAAGAGCGGTGATCATTCTGTTCTCTAATGCAAAGCCGGAACCTTTTTACACCCAACTACACATAACTTGAAGATCAAAATTATACCAGCCACTCAGAAATTATGCTGCTTTTTTTTCTTCAGGAAAATGACACCAATGAACTCAAGAACACATCCCAAGCAGGAGGTACAGGTTGAAAATTTCAGTTGAGCTTGACTGCAATACAAACCCCACCCACATGCCTGCCTCAAGATGTTATTTGCCACTGACCTCTGACACTGATGAGGGAGGAATAAAATGGTTTATTTGATAAAAACCTGGCCTCTCATTTAAAACTAATGAATGCGGCCTCAGCTCTGAATTCAGTTGACAGGGTGGTCTCTATCGCAAAACTCTTACTCATAAAGGGTATATTTCAATCTCTCTGAAGAGGTAAAATGAGAGTTTGCCTGAAAGGCTGGAACATCCCTCACACTTGGCCAGTCATTCCATGTTCAGCTGGGGAGGGGAGTGGGCAGCTACTTCTCATGGAAGTTCTGATCTGGATGGAGGGCAGTTCTGAGGCAATCCCCCGCCATTGTGCCAGTCCATCCTATTTGCTTCCAGTTTATTAGTACAAACAGTCACCCAAAATGTCAAGAAAAATTAGAGAAAAATTTGAAAAAAAACCCTCCGGCAATTCAATTTAAATATTTAAATTGGATATTTATTGAATTAGAATACAGGAAACCAACTAAATACAATCAGACAGGTTGGCATGTATCTTCCTTAAAAGTTGCACTGTCTTTTAGTTGTTAGGCTATAGTAAACTGCTTCATATCTGGCAACCCCAGGACCAGGAGGTTGCCGATTGTTTATGCCAGTTACTAGAAAGCAGCTGGGGGGGAGGCACAGGCAGCAGTTAGTGGGCCCCTCAACAAAGTTCAGCTCCTGCCGCTCCCACCTCAGTGCAGGGTCCTGCTCAACTACTGCCCTGTTATCTTGTACATGGGAGCTGCATGCGGGGCTTGCACGTCGCCACACAGGGAGCCAGTCTGGGCAATGGACACTGGGTGGGAGAGTGGAGGACAGCGCTGGTTGCACGCATACTCAGCACGGAGGAACACAGGGTGGGTGCTGAGCAGGCCAGCCCTTGAGGGGTGGGGTGTTGTGTGCGTGCTCAGTTCTGTTCTCTGAAGGGAAAGCAGCGTCATGGCCCGGAGCTTGTGCCAGTTTTTTGAGAGTTCCGGATGATCAAATACCGGATAAAACAGAGTTTATGGTATATTTAATTTCTATTCTTTCTTTTTTTGTTTGCTTTTACAAAGATATTTGGGTAGAATTAGGATCATGACATATCTAACACTGCAGCAAAGTAACAATATACATAAGGCTGAACATATTGTGCCCCAGGAAGAAATATGACATTTGACTAATGCACCTTTTCAAATACTGTGACTTAATAACCAGAGGAAAATGTACTATCTTTCTGACTCTGTAAGGAAAGGGTAGCTCAGATTTGTTGCATGGGCTTTATCTCCTAAATACGGTAATGTTAGGTTCAAAGAGGTTTGGCCGAATACAACAGATATGAAATGTGTGATGTTCATTTTAAAATTACTAGTGCAGCCTGCTATTGACCATCTCATTATGCTGAGTTCCATTTATAAACATAGCTAACCACTAAGTTTATGGAGACTTTTTGTGCTGCTTTAATAGGATATTGATCGAGAGAGCAAGGTTTGAGTGGACTGCCATTGAATTGTGTAATGGCATACAAAAAGCAAGGTCACAGCAACTGTTCATTCTATGCCTGCAGTCTATTTTTTATTATAATCTTTTTTTTCTCTCTCCCTATTACACACAAGCCCCCACAGTATGTTCAGGATAGCAGTGCTTTGCTAAGGAATATAGAGTATCTTTTAAATGTTATTTTTCATGCTGCTGACTTCTAACTATCTCAGCTATAGTATTGCTTAGTATAGCAGAAAACCTTCCTAAGTGTGCTCTGCACTAAGGAGTTCTATGGATCGTCCCCATACTCCTTCAGACTGCAGAAAAGCTGTGAAGCCCTTCTGCAGTTTCACAGCTGCAGCATCACCAGTGCAAGGCGGCTGGGTGGGTAGGGCAGCAATGGGCAACCTAGACTAGTGAGTGAGCCACATGAGTGTCCCTCTGTCAACTTAGTGGGCTGCAAAATTGTTGTCACCGAGATGGTGTCCAGGGATAAGCTACTTTTTTCTAGCTGTACTTGCATGCCTTCAACTTGCAGGGGGTGCTCGCTGAACCATAGCAGCGCTTTGACTGTATGCAGATTGTATGCACAGCTCTCACAGTCAAGGTTCTGTGTAATCAGCACACACCTCAGTTTACATGCCCTTCCTTTACATGTGTGCCACATTAGTAATACCGGTCGGGGAAAAAACCCTACGCGGATAGAAACCAGCAGAATCTAGCAATCCTGAGTGTGGGCAATGGTAAATAAAAGGTTTTATGTGCTGCACACAGAACCCTGATGGGCTGCATGCGTCCTGTGGGCTGCAGATTGCCCACCGATGGTGCAGTTGGGGAATATCCTGCAGACCCAGGTGGTTATGGATCTGAAGGCCCCCTCTCCCACAAAACATTTTGTGATGGCATGAAAGAAATTCTGTGCCATATGGAGAAAGCAGGCTCCTCTGGTGGACTCTAGACAACAGCATTTGCTACTTACTCTGTCTTTGGGGGAATTATACTAAGGACTGGTCCTCCACCTCTAAAGGGGTTGGTGGCTTGATAAAAGTACACTAGAAAGCTGTTGTTCTTTGCTTGTACCCATCTCTTCCCTGCCTACCCCCTGCCCACTCAAAATAGCGGCAATGAATTTAATTTCTTCTTCACATTCTCCCATAGTAACTGCAGTGTCAGTTCTGTATCTTTCAGCTGCGATGATTCTGCTTCAGTACTTCTAATCATCTAAGTTGGAATGTTACAAATAGCTTTATTTAGCCTCTTGGGTGAGTGTGAGGAGTCACGCACACAAACACTACACACAAGAGATTATTTTCCTTTTATTGCCTTAAACAGCAATGATTATTTCACACAGTTACAGAATTATTGCACATTTCAAACACTAGGGTGCCACCTCATGCCAGTCTGAGACCTCTTACATTCTGTTCCAGTTTGCTGTTGCTAAGGCCTCTGAAATACTATGCCCCAGTAGTACCGTCTATGCAGCAAGAGTATGAGGCTTCTGCAGTTGGGTTACAGTTCCAGCAGTTCCTAATCATAGACAATGACCATTTGAAACTCTGACACCCTAAGTATCCATCTTCAAGTGCTTTACTCCACGATCCCTGCCTTTCCAAAGTTCCATCACCATAAAATCACCTGTGGAATTTACATAAGCCTTTTGCCAGACCTACGTGTGGAGCACAGAAACATACATGGTTCCTATGTATGCACAGGCAGGTGTTAACTGCATATTTAAAGGGTTAAAAAGCACCCCACTAACTCCGTGAAAAACTGAGCTAGCACCTCACAACTGTAAGTCCGGCATTCTCACTCCAGGGAATATGCTAGGTGCACTGTACACAAGCACCAGGAATGATATAAGTTCAAACACCAATGCAGTGCAAAACAAGCATAAATGGGATCTGCTTTTAGGGACTGCTCTGTAAGTCCCAAATCCTTCCTTCACAGATCATCCTGCATATCTCAGCCGTCTGCTGGGCAGAGCTATACAGATCGGAATCCTGTTCAGACACATATGCAGATTATTCAAATTAATGGCTGCATTAAGCCTCTTCTACAGGCCCTTCCCAGGCCCCAAGCTCCCAGCCTGCCAGTGCTTCCCATTTGCACTTCCAGGGTTTTGCTAAACAGGAAAATCCCCTAGAGCAGGACTTTGTGCCAAATGGGGTGAACAAATCCTGCAGGGCCCCACACATCATGCCAACCTTTCACAGAAGGCACATTCTACTACCCTGGGAACCTGTGCACCATGAGTTGGGGATTGAATTTAGGTCTAGAATCTCAAGTGTATTTAGGAGTCTAGCTCCTATTGATTTTGGTGGAAGTAAGACACCTGCACACCTCCCAGGCACCCTCATAAAGGATGGTTGGAGGTAACAGGTTTGTTTTGTTTGTGGAAAAGCTAGGTGTTCAATCAACAATTCCTGAAGGACCTGTGGGAACTTAGGCCCCCCCACTGTGGCTTTCATCAGCAACACTGGAGTCAAGAGAGTTGTGTTGGCACCACGTTGGTGTGGCTTCCCCTCATTATTAGGGCATTCTATCAGGGGAACTTCCCCAGTGCTGATGGCCTCAAAAGAGGATCAAAATGTAGCCTCAGGCTTGAGAAACAATAACGTGCATGAGCTCTGACACTCTTGCCTTTTGCCCTCAACCCAACCCTTCCAGTTACATATGAGCTTCTTCCCTCTGGAGGAGTTCCAGCAGAGTGTGGGGCATGATGGTCAATGGAATGCTGATGTAAGCATGTTGGGGATCTGATTCGGCCTCTTCACACAGGACTGTGTGTGGAGAATGACCTCGTACCAGAAATGCTGGGCTTGAAGGGACCTTGAGAAATTATCTCGTCCAACCCACTGTGCTGAGGCAGGACCAAGTATAACTAGGTCATCCCCAACAGGTGTTAGTCTAATTCTGAAAAACCTCCAATGACAGGGGATTCCACATTCCATATCTTAAAACCGGCAACATCTTTTCCTGTCCCCAAGCTCCCAGCCTGCCAATGCTTCCAAATCTTGCCCCAGCATCCCTACTTTCTTTCTCAAAGTTTGTTTTACTTATTTTCCCAGGCTCTGGAAGATTGTGAAGCAGGCTACAGAGTCAATGGTAAAGCCCACTGATGTGGGACTGAAGAAAGCTACAGGTGTGTGCCTGCCAATAAGAGGGTCTGTAATTCTTGTTCAATGGCTCTGGCAAACCTAATCACTGTGATGACAAAAAGCAGTCAAGTAGCACTTTAAAGACTAGCAAAAGAGTTTATTAGGTGAGCTTTCGTGGGACAGACCCACTTCTTCAGACCATAGCCAGACCAGAACAGCCAGAACAGAGCTCTTCTGGTCTGGCTATGGTCTGAAGAAGTGGGTCTGTCCCACAAAAGCTCACCTAATAAACTATTTTGCTAGTCTTTAAAGTGCTACTTGACTGCTTTTTGTTTTGATAGTGTATAGACTAGCACAGCTTCCTCTCTGTTACTGTGATGACAGGGACCCATACAAATAACATATAGATTAAAGTGTAATGTTAATACCAAATGTTTGCTCTCAGGAAGCAGACTTTTTTGCTTAGCTTTTTCATCCTCACCCAGAGAGGTCCCACTGTTATAACAGCATTTTATTCGAGTGCCTTTGTCACACTAAAACAACAAGGAGTCTTGTGGCAACCTAAAGACTAACAGATTTATTCTGCCAGCTTTCATTGGCAGAAGTCCACTTTGTCCGACGTGTCTCTGTCACGCTGACCTCTGACAAACTTAAACACAGCACATTATTATTACCCATACTAAAACCATTTGAAGCAATGCTAGAAACGCTATGTGCTTCATGTTAACTTTAGATGACAGACACTAACAGAAGACAACTTTATTTAAAACTCAGGGAAAGTTTGTGTATCTATTATCAAATTTTTAAAAAATTATGAAAACAATAATACCAAGAGGTGTAAAAGAAACAAGACCAATTAGAGCAACAGTTGATGCAGAGACCAAAATCTGCTCCTCGTATGTAGGTGTAAATCTAGAATAACCGCATTGCCTGTAGTGCAGTTATGCAGATGCAACCAAAAGCAAAATTTGGTCATTCCATCTCAGCATGAGACTTCCTGCAGCAGACACACTGCAGTAGCGAGGGGGTCAGCGATACAGCTGCAGCCTGTCCTTGAAAACTCACACACATTTGGACAACAGATATTACAGAAGTATTTTTAAACAAATACTTTTTACTGTATACAGCATGTGGACAATACTACTGCTCTGCACCACTCATCCTCAAACCGGCATTTGCCATAACAGGGATTCAGGCCCAGTATCACGCAACTTTCTTCCATGAACATGTGCCTGAATCTCTCTGCAGCCTCATGATCATATTTGGAATATGACCTTTTGTGACACTGTCATAGAGCATGCTCAGAAAATTGAAGAGCACCGTGATACAAGATGAGCAAATGGGCTGCCCCCTTAAGCACAGTAGTTGCTAAAGTTGAAGTGGCTTCTTAGAGAAAGAAATATATAGACTGATTGAGTGTATCTTGATTGTTCAAGCTGCCAAGTACTAATAAAAAAAAAAATCCTGGGGAATCTGGATTAGTGCTCTGCGGGGGTTGAGCTCTTCAGTGCCAAAGCAATCTGTGGACTAGTCTGGAGTAAAGCCACAAGTATACTTAAAAAGCCCGGCAAGGTTTATTCTGAATAGTGCAATTTATCAGGCAACCTTATATGTTGGTTTAGGCACATCTCATAGCAGTTAATCATGGATCCTTTATGCTAAATCATTCCCTGAATGCTGGCACACAAATTCACACAGACATCAATGGGATTTTGTTGCGAGAATCCACAATACACATATCCTACTGTGGACTTATCAGAGCTCACAAATGAAACAGGGTCAGGCCCAGTCACTATGTGTAGATGGCACCTCCAAAGAAAATCCAAGGTGCTACCAGAAGTAGCATGTCTAATCCACCAGCTGGTATCCTTCCTTCTCCAGTCAGTACTGAAGGCATATCTCTGTAAGTGTTAGGTCACTGGTTTTTCAGGGGAATCCTATCTCTGGACAGGATACATGTCCTGACTGCACTGGGTTCTTAAAGAGACCATGGCATTTAAGTGCAAGTAAATAACACATGGATAAGTTTATTTTCCCTCCCCAGATTTCCTTGGTTAACTCCAATGTACATAATGTGGTATTATCTATCTTACACTTTGTTTCTAATCAATTTTTATAGGCTTTTGGATACATTACAGCAACAGGGAGTGTGAGCTTCATAACTACAATTCATAACATGTTTTGTAAAATTTTTTGGACACTGGGATCTTTCGTAAAATTGTTGTTGTTGTTGTTGTTGTGATAAAATGTAATGGAAGATTAACAAGCATGAAATTTTCTGGCTTCTAAACTCAGTTGCAAACTCACTGCTATAGAGCTCAGAAGTTGGGAGTGCTGAAGATGGTTACTTTCTAGCAATAGCATCTTGCAAACACACAAATCAGAGCTGATAGAAACCAGAGACAGCTATGGTGACGAGTGCTCCTCCAGTGAAGATAAGAATATCTTAATGTGGTATGTCTTAGAGGGGGAAGGAGTGGATTCCCTTCAGACTTCAAGAGCCTTCCCTCTATTTATACCACATTACAACATCATAAAATGGAGCTATTCACACACAGGAGGAGATACATTAGCTATTCCCACCATAGTTTATGTTAAGCATCAATTTAGTGCAAAACAATAAAATAATGAAGCCAGCCATCTTCAAAAATTGGTGCCAAATATTAGACTCCCAAGTCCATATTTGGGTACCTATATAAAGTGGACTGGTTTTCAAGTAAACGGTGCACCCAGAAATTCCACTGACTTCAAATGTCCTTAAAACAGCCTTCCTACAGGTTGTCTGGGAAGGAGAGTGATGAGAATTTCCTGGCTAAAGTCAGGGTACCCTTTTCTCTCTCACTCTCCCATGCATCCATCTCTGATGCCCGCACACCTCCTCTCCAATCCCTACTTTTAAGGAGATTCTAATTTTTTCCAACAGGAAGACAATTTAGAGTAGTGCTCTGGTAGGGAATGGAGAGCGGAAATAAAGTAGATAAACTGGGTGAACTTTCCTACAGAAACTCCATGGTTTCGATTCAAAAAGGTGCATTCTCTCCTAAGGCTGTCCTTGTCAGGCAGAGCCCCAAGAAGGCCAAAAATTGGACGTGAGGGACATACAAACAAGATTTTAAACTTCCATGCTGAGAACTGACATGCCGTGTTTTATTGGGACATATTAACGCAGATGATCTGCAAGGTTTATGCTGTAAGTGCAGTCCATTTGGTAATCACTGCAGAGCTAACTGGTTCTCTTGTGATGATGCAATTGTTCTTCACTAGCTACAAAAAAAACTACAGCACCCTTGCCTCTTGGTACTGGTTTAGTTGTAACTGCAACAGGAGGCACAGCGTTGGGAAAGGCTGTCTGAGCTCTCTCCTTGGACTGTCTGGGTTATGTCATAGCACAATACAATCAATGCACCTTTGATCAATGGAATGGGGTGGTGACAGGTACTCTTAATTCACTGCTGTTAGCGTGTATTGACAAGCTGGTAATGATCATGCTGCAGCGTGTCACTCATGCTGTGGGCATTAGCATTCTTTAAAGGTCAAAATACAAATCCCTTAAAAGGCAGAACTCCACACAATGGAGGGAGAATGCCGGCCTTGCAAAATTAAAGCAGTACGCCCTTTGAGTAAGTGAGCCTCTTAGGGCTAACCCTGGCACAACTCTCCATGTTATTTGCAAGTTCACCCATCTAGGAGTGTTAAAACAGCAGGCACCTCTGTGCACCCACATACATGTATATACAGGACTGGTGTCTGTGTAATTCCTGGCTCAAAGGCACAGAAAGATGCCATCTTAAATAGTCAGGTTAAAATTCCTCCCTTAGGCTTTGAACCTGCAAATTGATCCAGATGGGCAGACCCCTGTACTTATGCAGACTCTTAATATCATCAGCACGGTGCCATATTGGTGTAAGGATCCATAGGTTCTGCAGAATCAGAATCTTCTAGTTTCTTTTTAAAATATTGTAGTATTTGAACTTCCCCAGTTAATTTAAAATCTGGAACACAAGTCTTCTGTGGCATGGAGGCAAAAGAGGGGACAGTCAGTTTCTCAAGTCGCTTATATTTGGCTTGGGATGGGGAAGCAAGACAAAATGAGAGTTAAAACAAACAAAGGAAACAACAGCAAAAGGATACCTACTCTGTGAGACTCTGACTAGCTCAGTCACACTGAAAACACCTGATGTGACAAAACTGTCCTGGAAGCCCAAATGTCCTGCAAAACATAGAATGAAAGAATTTGGTCAGTGTTATGCATTTAATGACAATATTTTCAAATATTTTCATTTCATTTAGATTTAAAATGTGATGCTTAATTTCCCACCTAGTACTAATTATTATATATGGAGGTTTCTAATTAGTCATAGAGCTATGTAGGCTATTTTGTGGTTTGTCTCTGGAGGTTAAGAAAGCTAACATGACACATCAGCAGGGAATTTTCTAGATGTTAAAGCATCTCAATAGGAAATCTGAAACAAAAGAGGACTATTTTAATAAACGGTTACCTTGGATGACCCCTAACGACTTAACAACTGAAATTAAAATACTGTACCTAGGAATCAGACAGGACAGCTAAATTCTATAATCGTTTTAAACATTATTCTCTAAAGAAACATCTGATCAGGATTATCTACCCATTCATTCAAACAAAACAAGATTTAAAGATGTACTCTTCATTTTCTGAGGTTACACTAGGGAAATCTTAAAATAGCAGCTGACAAAAAAAAAAAAAAAAAAAAAGCACACCAAACCTTTAAAATGAATGCCTTTCCCACAATAAAGAAAAAATCTAGTATTTAAAACAAGCTTTGCAAAAGACAAAATAAATCTCTGCATAAGAAAAGCATTAAGTTTAAGCCTTGGAATTTCTTTACGAGACAGGGCGTATGTTTCCCTGCCTGTTTCATTTTCTGCAAGGGATGACTCTATATTTTGTATCAAAATGTTGTTACACTTCACATAATGGTATTTTCCTACTTCTCTGAAAACATGTCTATCACCAAATGTTAATTCAATTGCATGGGCATTATCAATTACAAAGCAAGCAGCTTTCAAACTCTAAACCAAGTGCAAGTAAGTGTACATAGCTGGATTTACAGTTCATACAGTATATATCAGGACTTCAATTAGAGGTCTGGAGCTCAGAGGCCAGGCTGACCTCTTGCTTTTGAAATCAGGGTCAAAAGAGAAATCTCAGGATAAAGGGATTATTAAAAGAACTGTAAAGTCATACTTGTCCACAGCATAAGTGGCATACCTTTTAAGGTTGTCCTACCTAAAGCCAGTGATTCCAATGCACACACACATATTATTGAATGCTTTATAGGGGGCACCATCTGCCCTACATAGTTATCTGTCAGATACAGTGTTATATCTTTATATTTTTAAAGTATATTATATACTGTTGAAATTATAATTTTGTGTTTGTATGTTCCTTTATGTGGGTACTTGTACTACATACAAATACATCCACAAAATCTGTCATGATCCAATAGTTTACATCTAAATTATTCAAATGCACTTGATGTTAAAACTTAACCCAAATAAATCTCTCAATCTAGAAGCATGAATTTTTACTATGTTTTTGAGGAAAAGAAAATTTTGCATGTTTTAAGTGCATAAAATGCCAAAGTAGAAACTGAGTGCTTTTTGCACTTTTTCAACTCAAACATAGATTTCAAAAAAATTAAGTGAATATACCTGGCCCAGTTTGCTTTTTTCAATAACCATGTTCATGTCTGCTTCATCTTCCTTTTCCATAAATCATATGGAGTAAGTATGTTCATTGACAATTGCCTGAGTATTTTTGATGAGGGTCTACTTTTCATATGCTGCAGCAGATTTGTTTATTGGATTAAAAGATCTATTAATTAAAAATAATTCTCATGGGTCTTAACTTCAGTGAGACCACTAATATGGCTAAAGTTTAGCATGCCTAAGTGCTTTGCTGACTAAGGGCCAGAATGCTCAATAAATGGCATCATTGAGCCTTGGTAGGTCTGATAAAAATAGGTGGTGAATAGGTTCTGCTACCCTTGTTTGCCTGGCAGGCTGTAACAAAGAACATCCAATTGCAGCAGTGTCCAATACACTTGGCACATATGGGCTGGGTCTACACATGCCCCTTTCTTTCGAAAGAGGCATGTTAATGAGTGGATTCAAAATATGCTAATGAGGCGCTGCAATGAACATGCAGTGCCTCATTAGCATAATGGCGGCTGTGGTGATTCAAAAGTGTGGCTTTTTGAATCGTGTGCCACCTGTAGAGATGGGCCCTTCCGAAAGGACCCCCCCCCCGCAGTTTTCGAAAGCCCTTCTTCCTATCACTGGTCTCCGCAGGCAGTGTGAGATTCGAAAAGCCACACTTTTGAATTGCCCCGGCCGCCATTATGTTAATGAGGTGCTGCATATTCATTGCAGCGCCTCATTAGCATCTTTTGAACCCGCTCATTAACATGCCCCTTTCGAAAGGAAGGGGCACGTGTAGACACAGGGGTGGTGAACAGGTCACTGTGTTGTGGTGAATGCAGAGGTTGCCAACCTGCAGCTCTCTGGCCCCATGCGGCTCCTGGAGCATTTAAATGCAGCTCCTCCTCAGAGCTGCATGAGGGGAGTGCTGTTGGTCCACTCCGGGTACATGGCCCACCGCTTGGTGGGAGAAGCGTGTGGTGGAAGCAGTGGTGACTCCAGCAGCGGTCCTGGTGGTGGCTCCAGCAGCGGCCACGACAGTAGCTCCGGTGGCTCTGGTGAGTCGCTGGCATTGAATTAGAACGAGGAGGAGGACTGGGAGCCCCTGGCTCTGAAGGAGGACATTCAGTTACAGCAGGGGGCTGGGGTGCCTGGCTCTAGAGAAGAGAGAGGGCATTTATTTGGGGGTGGGCTGAGAGCACAAATAATGTGGCAAATATGGAAAGACAACAACCACAAGGGTGGTGATCTTTGAATTCCTATTGGACACCACTATCCTACTACAATAATGTTGATGATGTGACTTAAAATATAGAAAAGCAAAAACATTTTTTTTAATTTTTAATCTATTAAGTATATATGTATTATAAAGAGTTAGTGCATCTGTCTAACTCTCTGTGACGCTGTCCATCTGCTAGTCTGTTTATTCAAGAACACCTCCTAAATGATCAGAGGTAGGACCACCAAATTTAGCAAGCAGCCTCCTCTTATTCTAAAACAAGGCCAGGCTTTTGTTGTGCCAGGAAAATGGGAAGCGCATGGAATGGGACTGTTTTCCATAACAAGGAAATGGAAGGGGCTGATAGTAGGGACAGTTTTAGTGCAGAGTGATCACTAGGGGCAGTGAGCATGGGGGACAGCTATACAGCTGATCAGTCATGGTGGGCAGCTGCAACAGGAAGACAGTGGCCAGCCTGGAGCTGGAGCTCTCTACGCTGCCCAACAGTGGCCCAGGTAAGTGGCTCTACTGCCTCAACGCCCCCACCCCAACCCTTGGCCACAGTGCCAGATGTGGTGGGGAAGTGCCAGCCATCGGCTCTGCTGCTCCAGTGCAGCATCGCTGGAGGTGGGGTCCAGCCCATGCAGCCTCCTCCCAACAACCCTTAGGAACCCCAGCAGCAGGCAGGGCTGGCCCACATAGCCCAGTCCCCTGGCTGCTGCTCCCAGAGGAACCCCACACACTTCCTGCCCTGATTACTGCACCCCTATTCTCTGCCCTGCAGCCCCTGCACCACCAGCCACCTGACCTGAAGGACCTGACCAATGCCATACAAGTCTCCTAGTGATTCTAGAATGTATCTTCTAAATGATCAGACAGTCAGGGCCCTTAGTCACACGAGTCACACCTTGACTCAGGTGAGTTATTCTCTTAAATGGACCTTAATCCTGAAATTTTATCCATGCATGCACAGATATGTGGTGCCCCACTGAGCTCAATGGACTCTGTACAGGACTAATGTTCTGCTTAACATGATTCATACTGCAGAACTAGTGCCTAGGTTTGCAGCCTTTGCTGAGGAATCTTCCTGAAAAGTTGATGGTAAGTTAAAAAAAAAAAGTGGCAAAAATGAAGGGAGCCCACCAAATATATGACAAAGAAGCAACCAAGATGAAGCAAAATTAATGAGAAGCTGAAGGAAAAAAAAGAAGTAAAATTTTGTGCCCAACAAAAGCCAAGATGGAAAAATGCCTTTCAGAGAAACTGTATCAATTTGGCTGTTCCACTTAATTATGAATGAGAAAAAACATTAGGTAAATTTGTTAAGTAATTTCAAAACAGATGTAGCACTAAAAGACCCTTAATCAAAAAGAGGATTAAACATTCAAAAGTCTAAAAGATTAACTCTGAATACAGTATTTTCTGAAATAGATGCCGTATTATACTTTTGATGCCCCCAAGATTGGAAGTTGAAATTGCTGTGCATGAATTGTCTCTCTCTCCAATTTTGTTCCTTAATCACATTTGGGTAGTAAAGCTGGTGTTTAAAATGAGTATTAGATGGTCTTTAATGAATTTACGAAAACTATTCATTCACTGAAGTTCTATGCATAAACTAGGGCACTTGGACACCTAAGATAGGCCCTGGTTCAGCAAAGCACTAAACCATGTGTGTAAATGTAAGCCAAATTTGAAATTGGCAACCCTAATCTCCAAACCTAGGGAAAACCATGAGCCACCCTGAAGCACCCTCATGAGGTTTATGTATGGTCTGCATTTTTTTTTTTCTGGGGGTCACTGGCCCTGGTTAGAAAAAGGTTCCCCATCACTGCAATAAGCTGAAGACTTCTTTATCTTGCTGTAAGTCAACCTCCCTTAATGGAAGTAGAACCAAAGTCCAAACTAAGGTATGTTGACTCTAGCTATGTAACTAAGGTAGCTGAAACTGCATACCTTTATTTGACCTTCCCTTCAAATGTAGACCTGCCCTTAGTGACCTGGCTGGAGGCCCAAGCCATAAAGAAGAGATGGCAGATCTGAGTGTGAGCAAGGACACAAGATGAGATAAGTTAGGACAGCAAAAGACGCTATTGGACAGAGAGCATGAGCTTGGATGAGCTAAGTCCCAGGATGGCAAGCAAGAGGTGCTGTCAGCAGTGAGGGAGGCCTGTGACACACCAGTTATATGCAAGTCAATTTCCAAGGATTTTAACGGAATTTCTCCTGTTTTACACTAGTGAGTATGAGATCAGCATTAGTCCTCAAGGTCTTGCTCCATTTTGTCTGTATTACCAAGTGAATTCATACAAAGAGTAAATCAGTGGAGATCTTCTGTGTACAAAAGCCAACGAAATTGCCTCCCAACATTTAGTGTACATGGAGACTCACCTTGTAATCCTACAAGCAGGAAATTAGTCTCAGATATGGGAAGAGTACAAACCAAACACTTGCTGGTTGAGAAAATCACAAGTGACATATTTACTTTTACCTGGAAAGCCAGTATACAGTACAATAGGGTCTCAACATTTACGAGGTTTCCGTATTGAGAACCCTCATGCATACTGAATTTCGCAAATGTGGGGGCTTGGAGCCCTGGGGAAGCCACAGCTGCTGGGGCTCCTGCCTGGTGCCCTGGGGGAAGCAGTGGCTGTTGGTGCTCCCTGCCCAGAGCCCCAGGGAAGCCAAGGCTGACATCACTCCTCCCCAGAGCCCTGGGGAAGCGGCAGCCACCGGTGCTCTCCACCCTGGAGCTCTGGGGAAGCGGCTACTCACAGCTGCTCGCAAATACTTGAATTCGAAAACCTTAGGTTTGCAAATGTTGAGCTGCTACTATATATATTGATAACAGGTTCCTTAAATGCATAATGTTCTAAGTGTTACTTTTGTTTCCAAAGTTTCTATGATTATGATGATGCATCAAGCAAATGTGGTACTTTGCAAACAAAGCATGTTTTCTTTAATTTAAACAATAATATTCTGTGAAAGAGTTAATCCTCTGAAGAAGGCAGCCAAATTCAATTCAATTATTTCATTTGCTCTGGACAGCTGTCTAACGATATTAAGTTTGGAGAAACAGCTTTCTGGGAACTTTGATTCCCTTTTAGTATTTTGAAATTATGAGACAAGTTCCTATACTAGGACTGAAACCATTTATAAACCTTTATTCATGTCAAGCATAACCATCTTAAAACCTTAAAATAGTAATATCCAATTAGGACTTAAAGCCTATTATCTTAAACCAATGCCTGATTAAAAAGTAAAGCCTGGTCCACTCAAAGAGCAGCTTGATTCGTCTTGGTTCTATCCTCCACCTAGCTAATGCTCTGTTTCACAAAGTGTTAAGTAACTAGTTAATATTGCCTAGAATATATAGATCTGTACACCAATGAAAGGAACCATGGTAACAAAATGGAGGAACTGCAATTACTGATGCAGGAAATGAAACTAGATATCATATGGATAATGGAAACATGGTGGAATAATAATCATGACTAGAGTACAGGTATTGAAGGGTATGTACTGGTCAGGAAAGACAGAAAAATAAGGGTGCTAGAGAATATTAATGATGAAGTAGACTGTAAAGAAATGAGACATAATAGAAAGGACAAAACAGAATTTGTACAGAACAAAATCACTTTGAGGAAGAAAAGTAGCACTGGTTCTGGTGGGATTGTCTCTGGGTTATGCTACAGATGCCCAGGATCTGCTTTGGATATGGGTGGGCATCTCTTTAATAGTTCAGTGAACTGACTACTATTGGGAATTGTGTGGTTATGAGAGATTTCAATTTCCTATATATGGATGGAAGGGCAAGTGCTACTAAGAACTGTTGGATTCAGATATTTCTGGGTGTGATTGTTGACCGACTTCTTCACCAAGTAGTCACTGAACCAACAAGAGGTCATTCAATTTTAGATTTACTATCACTGAGTAATGAGCACCTCGCAGAAGAACTAGTTGCAGAGGACAGGCTTGATTTACGAGAATTCAGTATGACCTAAATGAAAGGATAAACAAAACTAGATGTGCAGGTAGGACCCTTGATTTCGAAAGGGCAAACTTTAAAAAATTACGTGAATTAGTTAGGGATGTGTGCTGAACTAGAGAACTCAAGAATCTGAATGTGGAGGAGGCTTGGAATTCCTTTAAGTCAAAGGCTGCGTCTACACGTGCACGCTACTTCGAAGTAGCGGCAGTAACTTCGAAATAGCGCCCGTCACGTCTACACGTGTTGGGCGCTATTTCGAAGTTGAAATCGACGTTAGGCGGCGAGACGTCGAAGTCGCTAACCCCATGAGCGGATGGGAATAGCGCCCTACTTCGACGTTCAACATCGAAGTAGGGACGTGTAGACGATCCGCGTCCCGCAACATCGAAATAGCGGGGTCCTCCATGGCGGCCATCAGCTGGGGGGTTGACAGATACTCTCTCTCCAGCCCTTGTGGGGCTCTGTGGTAACCGTGGGCAGCAGCCCTTAGCCCAGGGCTTCTGGCTGCTGCTGCTGCAGCTGGGGGTCCGTGCTGCATATACAGGGTCTGCAACTAGTTGTTGGCTCTGTGTATCTTGCACTGTTTAATGAAAGTGTGTCTGGGAGGGGCCCTTTAAGGGAGCGACTTGCTGTTGAGTCCGCCCCGTGACGCTGTCTGCAGCTGTGCCTGGCTCCCTTATTTCGATGTGTGCTACTTTGGCGTGTAGACGTTCCCTTGCTGCGCCTATTTCGATGTTGGGCTGAGCAACGTCGAAGTTGAACATCGACGTTGCCAGCCCTGGAGGACGTGTAGACGTTATTCATCGAAATAGCCTATTTCGATGTCGCAACATCGAAATAAGCTATTTCGAAGTTGGGTGCACGTGTAGACGTAGCCAAAGATGCAGAAACCATCTGAAGCTTTCATCTCAAGGGGAAACAATTCACAGGCAAAGACTGCAGACCAAACTGGATGAGCAAACATGTGAAACTGATTTTTAAGAGATAGTAGAAAGCCTACAAAAAATGGAGGATGGGATGGACCAGCTTTGTCTTGGAGGTCAGAAGGGTAGGGGAAAAATGAGAACTGTCAAAAGCCAAGCAGAGTTAGGCCTTGCAAAGGAAATTGAAACCACTAGCAAACATTTCTATAGCCATATCACCTTTTAAAAAAGAGAAAAAGGAACGAAAAAGTGGGCTCACTAAACTCTGCATATGGGATGGAAATTAAAAATAATCTGGGCATAGCTCAACACCTAAATGAATACTTAGCCCCAGTTTTTAAAACGGGTAAGGAGTTTAAGGGCAGTTGTAGGGTGGCTAATGGAAATGAGGCTATACAATTAGAAATTGCTATATCAAACTTAAACATCTTAATGGGATCAAATCAGAGGGTCTGGATAATCTCCATCCAGGAATATTAAAGGATCTGGCTCATGAAATTGTAAGCACGATAGCAAGGGCTTTTAGCGCATCCATAAACTCAAGGGTTATACCCTATGACTGAAGAATTGCTGATACAGCACTTATTTGTAAGAAAGGGAAAATACATGATCTAGGAAATGACAGGCCCATTAGTTTGACCTCACTTGCATGGAAGGTCTTGGAACACATTTTGAAAGAGAAAGTTGTTAAGGACAGAGAGTGGGGGTGGCCAAAATCTGGGCTGTGAAGTTGTGAGATATATGCAGCTCTTTAATAGGTGAAGTGCTGTTTGTGGCGCCCCCACACAATCCCCACCTCCCAATATGGGGATGGGAGCATTAAGGCATTCTGCCCTGTAGCAGAATGGTGGGCTGGGATCTTCAGCAGTAGTGGAGATGAAGCTAGGAGCCTTGGCAGGTATTCCCTCCAGGTCTGAGTCTGCAGTACCCAGCAGGCGTACCCGGCTCTCAAACATCTGAAGATTTCATGGTCTGATGAAGAGGGTTTTACCCACAAAAGCGCATGACCTCATGAATCTGTTATTCTCCAAGGTGCCACAGGGTTGCTTGTCATTTTCATGTAATAGATGCAATCTACTTGGATATAAATAAGGCACTCAGTACAGTTCCACATGGTACATTACTAGTTAAATTGGGATCAATATGAGAACTGAAAGGTGGATAAGGAACTGATTAAAGGGAAGATGACCGATCATAGTGAAAGGTGAACAGTCAGGCTGGAGGATGGTTACCGGTGGAGTTTCTCAGAGAAGAATCTTGGAATATAAAGTATGTTCAGTAAATCCATAAATTTTAGGCTTTAAAACATGGGCTCAATGAAATTTTTAAAATAAGTGACTTTTTTAAAAAAAGAGTTCAACCTAGAAATTAGCCATGACTTTAATTCTGATACAGAAATGTCATTTTTCCTCTTTTTTCTACTTGCCCTCTTCCAGACCCAGTCTTGTTTTGGCTACAGTTACTTCTAGTTTAATTTTATTGTCATAGCAATAATTAACCATGGTTATTTTATTACACAGTCAAATGACATATTTCCTTACAAAATAAATGCTAGGCCTCAAGTCCTATGTGTCATTATTCTTTGAAGCTTGCTGCTCAGCTGTAGCATAGAGTTTTTAAGAAGCACCAGAAAATTCTTTGTGGAATGTAACCGAATGAATTAGACCGTCCAGGGCATGTCGTGTTAGTACAATAGAGGAACACTTTTAAGACTTTAAAGTCATGTAATACAATTCTAGGCTGGATCTTTCTTGTTGAAAAAAGCAGAATGGGAGTGATTGAAAGAGAAAAGGGCCAATATTTGACAACAGAAATCAGCATAACCTTTTAACAGCAGCAGTCATGGATGACTGCCCTTTGACCCTGAGAGATTATGTGGGATTTCAATGACAACAGCTGGAAGTGAGCATGTGTGAATAGAGAACACAGATCTGAGGCCTAATACAAAAGACTGCACAATCCCTGTGTAGATCAGAGTGTTGATTAGAAATTGTTTCCTGGTCCTGGGTTAATAGAGTGTGATAATGAAAGTTTTGTTAACCCTTCACACCACACAAAATCATTGATGAGTTGTTGGGGGTGGGGAGTGTTTGAACTCCAAAATTCTGGAACTGACCGGAAGAGAACAGTATGGTTCCAAAGAATTTCTTGATATTGTGGGTCAAGCTGGAATATCCAGACAGAAACTAAATTGCATCTAGGTCTGTGCCTTTTCCCATTGGTTTAATACGATAGAGGACTTGATTCAGCATCCACTTGATGTTAATGGACAATGTGTCCAGGCTCTATACATGTAAAGGTATAAAAATTGAGTAATATTGGGATTTCCTCACCAATTCACAGACCACTGGTTGTAGTCAGTTTCAAATTCCATGTGAGATGTTCAAGAGTTCCTGGTACTTGTAGTACTTAGTCGCTTCAGTCATAGATCGGGACTTCACAGTGCTAAGCACTGTAGAAACCCAGAACAAAACCACAGTCCCTGCACCACAGAGCTTACAGTTTCCCAGAAGAAAGTGCTCAGCATTTAACAGGATCAGGCCCAATAAAAGACCACCAAGTCCTTTTTAAAATCCTTGAAGCCCTGTACCATGGAAATCAGTGAGTTTGGCCTCGTGTTTTGTTGCTTAAAATTACTACTACAGTGGCAGGTGTTTTTTCTCTACCTTTTGAACACAGAGACCTTTCAAAAATATACACAATTTTTTGTGATAATGAAAACTATTAAGAAAAATCACAATTTTAGTAAACAAATTCTCAGCAGTTACTACTGCTGAGGGCCCTACATTTTGGAAAACAACAGATGTCCTAAATTAGCGTATTTATCTGTTTCAGATCTTCAATCCAAAAAGGAAATGTTAAAGAAAAAAGAGGAAATGTCATAAATGGTTGTATTCCTTTGGCAGCTTATGAGACAACATGCTGCTCAAACCTTTTCAAAGTAAATGAGATGAAATCTATACAAGGATGACCGTTTGGAACATATATAGCATTTGACAATAAAGAGGGTATTTAAAAAAATCTCCTTTATGAAAATAATATTATGGCATTATTTATCTTCATTTATTACCCAGGTTGTTTACGCCCAGAAGAATTATGATCTCCTAGGTCACGAGTGCACAATGCCAGGGCATGACATTTTGTAAGGGGGGCAAAGAGTGATTGGCTCTCCCCCACCCCTCCCACGGCTTCCACTACCTCACCAGCCCTCTGCTTTTTCCCATGTAGCCTCTACTGCTGGTGTCGTGAAGGGAATGTTGTCCCTCCCCGCCTCCCTTGCTGCCATCCCTCTGGGCCAATGAGAATGCTCAGAGGCCCTGAGTCAAGGGGCGGGGGCAGATGGCAAGTTCCCAGCTTAGTAAGGTACCCTCGTAGGGTCCTCACCACAAACATCTGACCCCCTTTGGGGAACTCCCTGGAGCCGCAGCAGCCCTTTCGTGAGCATCCCACCCCTTCCTGAGCACCCCTTTGCCCCGCATCTCTTCCTGTGGTCTTCCTTCAAGTTGGTGGGGCCTGGCTAATTGCAAGGCCGAAAAGTGAGTTCCAATGTAAAAATTTTGCTCACCCTGTCCTAGGTCTCTGCACTGATATTACATATTCAGCTTCATTGTCCTGGGACTGGCTCAGTGACTAAATGAGCATGGAAAGGAATTACAAAATAATCCTGGGCAGACTGACGGATATTGCTCTTCTAATATACTTGATGATGCCATGTGATGCTACGGACTAGTCTGTAGGCTTGGCACAGATAAAATGGTATCTGCATATACTGGTGAGGGAAATGAAGGAAGAGAGGTACCATCATAATCAGGCTGATTTCCTTGGCATAAAGAAATATGGTAAAGGAACTTTAACTCCATAATCTCAAAAGAAGCATCCTACGGACTTCTGTTTAACCACTCACTCCCATGATTAAGAGTTTGCAAGATATGGATCTGGGAATGTAAGCCATGAGAATAAAATAAGGCCAAATTCTGGTTTTACTGGACCGAAGGTTAATACTGAATAAATCCATTCATTTCATTGTACTGATGTAAGTGAAATCAGAATTGGACCTATATTATATTATTATTTGCATCAATATTTCTAGAGGATATGCCGTAGGCATTGGGTATACAAGACCAACATGCAAATAAATGAAAAGTTATTTAAGAACGGTTTGGAATATTTACATATTCAAACTAATTGAGAAGTGAAATAGGCACATTTGTTTCAGATCCTTGTTTATAGAACTGCAGCCCCTCCCTCCTTTAAATCTTCCTCTAACCATAGTGATGTTTATTGAATACCTGTCATTTCTCCAGCAGCATGTGCCAACAGCAGCTCACCAGTGCCAGGCTGCATGAAAACCCTTCTGTTTCCTATTCTCCAAGGGGCTCCCTTAGATCAACTACTCACCATACCCAATACACTGAAACCCATAAATTTGCAAATCCGGCAGTCAAAATTCTTAACAGAGAACTGCACCCATTTTGCCCACTACAGCATACTGAAAAATCACATGGTGAGAAGCATTTCTCACCATGTGTAAACCGTCACTTTGATTTGAAATTAAAATTTTTGATTAACATGAGCGTGTCTGAGCCTCCTGCTGGCACCAGCCCCATTGCTGAAAAGTGACATGATTTGTGACACACATGCTGTACAGAAGCCCCATGCCAGCGATTGCTAAACCCATTTTCATTCTGCTTTAATACTGGTATGGCACTCAGGAAAAGAATATAAATATTCAGGGGGAAATGGAGGGGGTCGTTAAATGCTAACATCCCTTGTCTGGGTGGCAAAGCAATATTAAAGCAGCATGGAAAATGGCATAGGGCTCCTATAGCCCCGGGTCATGTCTCTTTTCAGCAATAGGACCCATCAGCAGGAGACTAAGAAAAGTCCACAGTAAACATAAAACCTCATTTGAAATCAGCTTGATATTTCATTTTGGTGGGATGAGTTTTTTGGCTAATAAATGTTGACGGACTGCATGGATAGAAACGGGTGCAGCTTCATCCTAATTCTACTGGCAACTCTGGCATCAAACCATGAATCTCTCATGTGCCCCATCAAAACAAAAAGCAGTCAAGTAGCACTTTAAAGACTAGCAAAATAGTTTATTAGGTGAGCTTTTGTGGGACAGACCCACTTCTTCAGACCATATCCAGACCAGAACAGACTCAATATTTAAGACACAGAGAACCAAAAACAGTAAGCAAAGAGGACAAATCAGAAAAAGATAATCAAGGTGAGCAAGTCAGAGACTGGAGGGGTGGGGGGGAAGATCAAGAATTAGATTGAGTTAAGTATGCAGACGAGCCCCTATAGTGACTCAGAAAGTTCACATCACGATTTAAACCATGTGTTAATGTTCCGAATTTGAATATAAATGTCAATTCGTCCACTTCCCTTTCTACAAAGGAGCATTAATTTCTTTTCAGTAACACACATACCTTGAGGTCATTGACAGAATGGCCCATTCCATTAAAATGTTGGCTAACTGGTTTGTGGATCTGGAGTGTTTTGATGTCTGTTTTGTGCCCGTTGGCCCTTTGTCTAAGGGAGTTAGAAGTCTGTCCAGTATACAAAGCATCCTGATTAAGATTAGGTTGTAGGTCTTTAATAATTCGTTGCAGTGGTCTGAGTTGGGGGCTGTAAGTGATGACCAGGGTGCTACACTCCAGAAGGCCCTGGGTGACATGCCTGTTCTCTCCTACAGACAACCTCCCAACCTCATGAGGATCCTTACTAACAGTCACAGTCTATACCCCAGGAACACCAGTCCTGGAACCTTTCCCTGCAACAAAGCCCGTTGCCAGCTTTGTCCACATATCTTCTCTGGAAATACCATCACTGGACCTAACCAGGTTACTCACAGAATCACGGGCACTTTCTCATGCTCCTCTGCTAACATCATATATGCCATCATGTGCCAACAATGCCCAGATGCTTTGTATACTGGACAGACTTCTAACTCCCTTAGACAAAGGGCCAACGGGCACAAAACAGACATCAAAACACTCCAGATCCACAAACCAGTTAGCCAACATTTTAATGGAATGGGCCATTCTGTCAATGACCTCAAGGTATGTATGTTACTGAAAAGAAATTAACGCTCCTTTGTAGAAAGGGAAGTGGACGAATTGACATTTATATTCAAATTCGGAACATTAACACATGGTTTAAATCGTGATGTGAACTTTCTGAGTCACTATAGGGGCTCGTCTGCATACTTAACTCAATCTAATTCTTGATCTTCCCCCCCACCCCTCCACTCTCTGACTTGCTCACCTTGATTATCTTTTTCTGATTTGTCCTCTTCGCTTACTGTTTTTGGTTCTCTGTGTCTTAAATATTGAGTCTGTTCTGGTCTGGATATGGTCTGAAGAAGTGGGTCTGTCCCACGAAAGCTCACCTAATAAACTATTTTGCTAGTCTTTAAAGTGCTACTTGACTGCTTTTTGTTTTGATAGTGTATAGACTAGCACGGCTTCCTCTCTGTTACTATTCATCATGTGCCCCAGGTATGATTTAGTAGCGTCCATACTGACCTGTGCTATTTTCTCGTGTTTAGCTAGTTTCCCGATGACACTAGTGTTTGGTAGTTGAATACTTAATTGTAAAGGATGGAACTAGAAGAAACTTTCACGAGTAAGATTTTTAAGCCCTAGATTCTGCCCCTCACAATCACTGAAAATTAAAGAGGAAGATTTCCTGAGTCTAACAATCTATAAAGTGAGCATCAAAAAATTAGGACACTTTTGCATTGACCTTTTTTTCATGTCTGTGAAATTCTCAGATTAAAGTACAATTGGGCATTTTTGCAAACGTATGTAAGTGCTACTACCGCTAGCGTCTGACTCATCTGTCACACCTCCATTTTTCTCAGGGTAGAAGATTTTTTTTCCAGTAAGGTAATGTCCTGAAGAAGTTTATCACCAAATATGAAGAAATAAGATTCATTTTGAGCAAAACCCCACAGCTTTGATAACGTCTATACTCATTTCTCTTTTCTTCACTCCACTCCACTCTTGCATCATCGCTAGCTTGTTTATTCTTCTTAAACACAGAGCAGTTTCTACTTGGCAAAGCCATATAAGCATTAGAAACATCCTGTGCTTATTAAAAATAACAAGCCCTTTGAATGGTGAATGAAATACCAGGATATTTCATGAGTCCTGGGAAAAGTTCCTCAGGCATTGAGGAAACCAGAGGTGGCACAATTTAAGACAATGGCTAAGCTCAAGATGTCACTCCATTTGAAAAACCATGGCTATGGTCTGAAGAAGTGGGTCTGTCCCACGAAAGCTCACCTAATAAATTATTTTGCTAGTCTTTAAAGTGCTACTTGACTGCTTTTTGTTTTGATAGTATATAGACTAGTACATCGCCCTCTCTGTTACTATTCAGTATGGCAAAAGTCTAGATAAAAGCATCATATATGCTTGCCGTAGACATCTAGGGTATTTTTAAAATAAATCCTGGGTCTACATAAATTCTGTTTCTACACATCTAGTTTACTATGTTGCCTAAACATACAAATAAACCTAGGAATGCTATAATTATTTTAGGACCTATAAAAACACCAAGTTTCATGCTCCCTCTGCTGGTGGTAGCTAACTGTACTCCCATATATCAGAGAGATAGCCGTGTTAGTCTGTATCTTCAAGAACAACAAGAAGTCCTGTGGCACCGTACGGACTAACAGATAGTTTGGAGTATAAGCTTTTGAAAGCTCACGCTCCAAAATATCTGTTAGTCTATAAGGTGCCACAGGACTTCTTGTTGTACTTCCATAGTTATGTCCTCATAAACTACATGCGGCAAAGCTATATTGCCATAGCTGATCATGGTTGGAGTTGGAATAAGGAAGTTTTGGACAAGAACAAATGAGAAAATGAAAGCAGTCTCAAGGTGTTTTTAAAAATAACAAAAGCAAACATTCGCTGAAGTGATACGATCACCCCATTTGTTTACAATAGTTGGCAGAATTTTATTAAATAAACATAACGCAAATGAGCAATCACTTTAAGTGAAGCCAGGGCAGGAAACCGCTTCTGCTCCCAGTTAGCCTTGCACTGTTGGTACATATCCTTGGTCTGCGTGAACTATTCTCTCTCCCCTTTCCTGCCTTCCTCAACATGGGTACTGCAGTGAAACAAACGATGTTTTGACACCATAATGATAGATGCTTTAGAAATATCTGAAGTAGGTTTGACAAAATTAAAAAGAACCTCTGGAAGATGGGCATTTGAAATGTAAACTAGGGCACGTGATCAGCCAGCCTCCCTCTCCCCCATCTCTTATGCGCTTTTCCACTTCATTCAACATGATTATTTAAGTGTTAGGTGCTGACATTGTGCTCCAAAAACATCAAAACATTCACTGATAATAAAACCTATGTGAAATACAGAGGTGGATTTACACGCACTCATCTACAGACCAGTTTCACAGTTGACTTTCCAAAAGGCTAATATTACTGTCATACTCTTTACACTGATCACAATTATTCTCTATACTCTGCAAAGAGTATCCTAAAGAACAACAGATTGCCTGTAGCCAACTACTTCCATCAGGCTTATAAATCCATACTCACTAGAACAGAACAAAAGCCTTTCCAACAGAAGAATGACACACTCAACACGAAGGCTACATCTACATTACCAGATAAATTCAATTTTATTAAATTCGATTTTATAACTCTCTGGGTTTTATAAATTCAATTTTGAGTATCCTCACTTCCCACAAAGTCCACACAAAGTCGCGTTTGAGCTGCCACACTTGAGTAGCCAAACATCGACCGTTACAGCAGTGCGTTGTGGGATTCTATACCACAGTTCCCTTAGCCCTGCATTCTGCACCCTTCCCCTGGGCCCTGCTGTACCCCTACCACTAGCAACACTCACCCTGCTGCCTGGTTCCTGGGTCCTCACAGCTTGAGGGAGCCGGGAAACTGACCAGTGCTGCTGCATTTGGCATGCAGGAGCCAGGTGCAGTGGTCAGTTTCCCAGCTCCCGTGAGAGGCGAGGAGCTGGGAGTAAGGTGCACCAGTGCCATCAGTTTCCCGGCTCTCCACCACGGGCAGGAGCCTGGCTGCTGTGCTGATCAGTTTCCTGGCTCCCTTGAGTGGCAGGGAGCCAGGAGTCAGGTGCAGCACTGCCAGTCAGCCTCTGGAGGCTACTGAATTAGATTCAAAGACATGGCGCTTCCACACTAGCCTTCACATTCGAACTGTTAAATTTGAACTTGATGCGACACCCACCCGGTTCCAATGACATTATGATACTGACATTAGTGCTCCTTAAATTGAGCTAACGGTATTTACAGCGAAGACAGTTGGTACAATCGAGCTAACTGCCTTAAATTCGAACTTATCTCGTAAAGTAGACGTAGCCACAGACTTAGTTCTATTCAGGAGCGCTGACAGCTGCCATGAGCCCCAGGGCAAGGTGGGAGGGGGCCCAGCTCTGCGCCCCAGAAGGGGCAGGGCCAACAGTGGAAGGGACAGGGCCCAGGGCAGTCAGCACCACCCAGACAATGGCACTGCCCGCCCCCCTGCCCCCCGCTCCCCAAAAGCTGCAGGCAGCCAGAGCAACACTGAAGAGGCATTTCAAAGGGGCATGGAACTCCAGTGGCCACTGCTAAAGTAGCAGTGGCGGTGGTGGCTGGAGCTCTAGGCCCCTTTGAATCTCCAGTCCCAGGGACAACTGGCCCCTGTACCCCTTCCTCTCCTCTCCCCCATCAGTGAGCCTGATTCTATCCCTAAATCCTTACAAACTATGCTAACATACATAGGAACTCACTACAATAAAAACCGAAAAGGCCTACCACAACTGAAGTTCTGACCCTGGAAAAGATGTGTCATGACGAACTTTGCTATTTATTTACAGGGAACGCAGACACTTTGTGTTGGGTGACAGTATAAAACTGCCAGACCTCTATAAACAAGCAAAAGGGACATCCTTCACCAAGCTCTTTCCATTAAACTAACCTCACTAGAGATAAAAACGGAATCTTTTCAATAAACATCATAACCCAAAAATATCAGCATATTTTCTGGTCCTTCTTTGCCTGCATTACTGGAACTCAGACATACAGGAGGAAAAGAGTGACTAGTGATTTTCAGGAAGATTCAGAGTTCAGTTCTGAATGGATGAGACCCCGGTACTGCATATTCCTATTTTGACTGTAATTGGAATAATGGAACATGAGAAGTCTGCAACATCAGACAGAACAGCTCATGAGAATGGGCACTGAAATAATTTTGTCCCCCAGACATGAAAAAGAATAAAACTATCTGACTTTTTGCTAAATTTTCAGTAATGGATTGGTTTGGGCACAGCTAATTTTTGGCAGTCATTTGAGGCATAAGAGAAAAATTTCTTCTTGTATCCAAGCCAGCTTGCCATCCCTAGAAAGAAATTCTTCTACAACATATGAGGATATGAATGATTTTCTCTTGGAATCTTAATTATCTACGATGAAGATTCTTCCTAGATGAGAGAAGGGGAAAATGGAATAGGAGAAAGAAGGAGGCAGATTTGCTGCCCTCTTTTCCTTTCCAAAACAATTCATTCTTCTTCGAGTGTCCCCGTGGGTGCTCCACAATAGGTGACGGGATTGCCCGGCGCCGCAGATTGGATCTTCCAAGCAGTTTCTGCCGGACCGTGCATGCGCCGGCGCGCGCCGCTCCCTTGCGCGCTCCTGGCCATGTGCGCGATCCGGTCCCCGCCAGTTCCTCTTAACTGCCGTCGGCTGCAGATGGAATCCGACTAGGCTAAGGCCAAATAGCGTATTCAACGACTTTATCTGTTTTTCTTTAAAGTTTTGTCAGGTACTTAGGCTACTACAAGTTAGCCGGTTGTTATTTTGTAAAAAAAAAAAAAAAAACAACAACAAACAAGCTACGAGAGGGACAGCTCAGTCCAGTCCCAGTAACAAGCGCCGGAGTCCAGGAGCTAGGGCCATCAGCCCTCCTGCTGAGGCAGGCCATCGGACGGGGAAAACGGCACAAAGAAGGTGCTAAGTACCCACTTAAAAACTCAAAGACTCACCAACAATGTCCTCTTCAGGCTTTAAAAAATGTGAGTCCTGCCGAGAGGCGATGCCAGTGTCTGATGGGCACAGTCTATGCATAAGGTGCCTGGGGGAGTCCCATGTGGCACAGAAATGCGCCTTCTGTGCTAAATTAACAACCAGAGCACGGAGGGACAGGGAGATGCGGATTAAAATGCTGCTTCTTGATAAGGCCCTCCAGCCAGACGTGCCAGAGCGGCCGCAGCAGGAGGGACCCTCCGGGGCCCTTAAAAGGAAAGCTGCCTCCCTCACTCCATCAGCGCAAAAACGGAGGAAAGTTTCTCCAGCCCGATCCCTGCCGGCAGCAACAGTGAGCGGGACGGGAGGAGCAAGCAGCCCCCAGCCGCAGCAACAGCTGATCGGCGGCGGCACGGAGAGCCACGTGGAAACGGCTCAGCCTCCGATAATCAGCCAGCCGCCCCGCACCGCAGGCAGGGCGGCGGCTAAGCAAGCGCCGGTACCGGCGGCACCGCAGACAGCGGCACCGACCCCCAGGGAACCGGCGGTGCAGAGCGCGCAGGCACGTAGCCTGCAGGCGCAGAAGGACACTGCACGTGCGGCACCGCCTTCGAGCGTGCCTAGCATGGTGCCGACGGGGCCGGGATCCCCCGCGCGTCAGGGGGCGGAGTTACCTCCTCCAGGGAGGGGGAAGGCTGCACACAAGAGGAGGCATTGCAGCCCCTCTCCGGACAGGGCTGTGGAGCTGCTTTCTCACAGCCCTCCGCTCATGTTGCAGACTCCAACCAGAAGGCAGGGGTCCCCCCTAGCCTACCTGGAGCCCCCTTCTCCATTTTTACAACCAGCCTCACCATGGCTGGCACCACCTTCACCCTTCCTGGGATTTGAACCGCTGGACTATTATGCGAAATCGCTCTCTCCAGTGTCTCGACGATCTCCCTCCCCCAGACGCAGAGGGTACGCACCAAGGGAATGGTCAAGGTCACCTTCCCAGGAACAGTGCCTATACTGCCATGGTCGCCCCTACCACGCGGGGCATGGACACCATCGGCAATCTACTAGGGAAAGATCCCCACACACTACCTCGTACCCCCGAGGGCAATTGCGATCGGGGACAGAGACTCAAGCATCTCAGGGGGGACTGGTCATGGAACCCCGAGATTTTCCCTCGCAAACCTCCAGTGAGAGGGTGTACCATCACCAGCAGGAACCGGAAGGGTCCAGAGAGACGTACCCCAGCGGTTCCTCGCTCTCCTCCCCGGACGAGGCCACGGCCCTGGGGGACGTCCATCCTACGGACGATCTCAAACAGTTTCAGGAGCTGTTTAAGAGGGTGGCCTTCACGCAAAGCATCCAGACAGCAGAGGTGCAAGAGAAACACCATAAGCTCCTCAAAAATTTGAGGCCTCCGGCCTCCTCCAGAGTAGCAATACCGCTTGATGAAGCGATCTTAGAGTCCGCCACTACGATATGGCAGACCCCTGCAACTATTCCGCCTGTCCAAAAGAGAGTGGATAAGAAATACTTCGTGCCGGCGAAGGGCATGGAGTTCCTGTTTAGCCACCCACAGCCAAACTCCTTGGTGGTGGAGTCCTCGCAACAAAGATCAAAAACATCTCAATTTAAAACAGGGGGAACAGACAAAGATGCCAAGAAGCTAGAGCTGTTCGGCAGAAAGGTCTACTCCTCCTCCACTTTAACGTTGCGAATGGCAAATTATGCAGCGCACTTGGCGAACCATAATTTTGACAACTATTCCAGGTTAACCTCCCTCATGGACTCGCTTCCAGAGGACAAAAAGCCGGTCCTCAAGGCCATAGTGCAAGAAGGTTACGCGGCTGCGAGGATGGGAGTTCAGATTGCTTTGGACGTTGCGGACACAGCAGCACGTTCCACAGCAACTGCAGTGGTGATGCGACGGGAGTCCTGGCTCCAGACCTCGGGTATACCGAGAGATCTGCAGGCGAAGATAGTTGACCTTCCCTTCGACTCGCAGAAGCTGTTTGCTGAATCAACTGACTCGGTCCTTCATTCCAGTAAAGATTCAACAGCCACACTCAGGACCCTGGGGATTTACACCCCTCCATACACAAAGAAAAGGTACTACCCTCAGCAAAGGCGGTACCAGTACCAGCAACAGCGCCCCCAGTATCACAGGGGTTACGAGCAAGGGCGACATCAACAGCACCAGCAATACAGAACTCCCAGGCGACGCTCACAACAGGGCCGTGCGTCCTTGGGGCGGGGCCAAAGGCCACAAGTTTGACATACAGATCCAGGGCTGCGCCATCACTACCATCGCACAAGGTCATCCGAAGCGGCTATTTCACCATCGCCTCCGACCATTCTACGACCAGTGGCAAAGGATCACCACAGACAAATGGGTGCTGGAGATCATAGCCACGGGGTACGCCATCCCCTTCCAGTCGCTCCCACCGTCGCGACCTCCACCCAAGCCCCACCTCCAGGAGGCCTCCCATGTAGCCAGGCTCAGGCAGGAGGTGGCCCATCTCGTGCTCATAGGGGCGGTGGAAAGGGTGCCGGAGCAACTGCAAGGAAAAGGGTTCTACTCCCGGTATTTCCTGACGGAGAAAAAGACAGGAGGCTGGAGGCCCATCTTAGACCTTCGCGGCCTCAACAGGTATCTGCGCAAGCAACGTTTTCGGATGATCACGATTGCCTCCATCCTTACAGCACTGGACGATGGAGACTGGTTCGCAGCCCTCGATTTACAAGACGCGTACTTCCACATAACCATCCATCCAGCTCACCGGCGATTTCTCCGGTTCATGGTAGGCAACGAACACTTCCAATACAAGGTCCTACCGTTTGGCCTCTCCTCGGCCCCCAGAGTCTTCACCAAGACCTTGGCAGTGGTGTCAGCCTACCTGCACAGACAGGGGGTATTTATTTTCCCGTATCTGGACGACTGCCTGCTCAAAGGGGCCTCGAAAGGGGAGGTTCTCCGCATGATACGTGTCACAGCAAACACGTTCTCCTCACTTGGCCTGGTTATCAATCTGGCAAAATCAAAAATAGACCCCACACAGGACATAGAGTTCATAGGGGCTCGCATAAACTCGGTCACGGCGAGAGTATACCTACCAGAGGCTCGCTTTCGAGCCATCGGTTCCCTCGTGCAAGTCATCACCTTCAGCCCTACGGTGCCGGTCTTGACGTGCTTGCAGCTGCTGGGCCACATGGCAGCGGCGACGTTTGTGGTACAGAACGCCAGGTTGCACATGCGCAGCATGCAGCACTGGCTGGCGAGTGTATACAAACCGGCAGTACACACCGTTCACAGGGTGGTGTCGCCCACAGCCGGGGTGCGCAAATCCCTGCACTGGTGGGTAAACCCCAGGAACTTGCTAACAGGGGTACCCTTCCACCAGCCACAAATATCGGTTTTTCTCACTACAGATGCCTCCCTCATAGGGTGGGGAGCGCACATGGGCGAAGAGGTGACTCAAGGACTGTGGTCACCCACGGAGCAGTCACTACACATCAATGTACTAGAGCTCAGAGCAGTGTTCAACGCCTGCAAACACTTTCGAGACCACACACAAGGCAAAGTCGTCGGGATCAGTACAGACAATACCTCCACCATGTTTTATATAAACAGGCAAGGAGGAGCTCGATCCCGTGCCTTATGCGCGGAAGCAATCCGCTTATGGAACTGGTGCATCGCCCACGATATAATCTTGAAAGCCTCATACTTACCGGGTGCGCACAACGTGAAGGCAGACCAGCTGAGCAGGCGTTTCGCGCTCACACACGAGTGGCAGGTCCGTCCCAATCTGCTACGGCCAATTTTCCACGCATGGGGGTTTCCCCAAATAGATCTGTTTGCCACTCAGCACAACAAGCAGTGCCCACGATTCTGCTCCAGAGCAGGACTGGGCTGGGGGTCCCTGGGGGACGCATTCGTGATCCCGTGGGGGGGCCCCCTGCTTTATGCGTTTCCTCCCACAGTGCTGATCCACAAAGTTTTGCAAAAAGCCAGGAGGGAAAGGGCCCGGATGATCCTGATAGTCCCAACGTGGGATCGCCAACAATGGTTCCCCCTACTCCTGCGCATGTCGGACCGGCCACCGATGCCTCTTCCGGTGGCGCCGGATCTGCTCACGCAAGCCCAGGGGTCTATAGTGCATCCGCACCCCCAAAGCCTGCGACTGCAAGCGTGGTTAATCCATGGCTCAGCTCCCTAGAGAGCACATGCACAGTGGAAGTACAGCAAGTCCTAGAAAGTAGCAGGAGGACTTCCACTAGGAAGACCTACAAACAAAAATGGACTCGCTTCACGGCTTGGTGTTCTACCAAACAGCTGGCCCCCCTTTCGGTGCCTATACCTACAATTCTAGAGTATTTACTGGACCTCAAGAGAGGAGGACTCTCGCTATCCTCGTTAAAGGTCCACCTTGCCGCCATCTCGGCGTTCAGACATGAGGAGGAAGGGCACACGGTGTTCGCCCACCCTATGGTTACCAGGTTCCTCAAAGGGTTGGTAAACCTCTACCCCCCTCGGAAACCGATTCCACCTTCGTGGAACTTGGACCTGGTGCTTACCACACTGATGGGACCACCGTTCGAGCCCTTGGCCACGGTTCCCCTCCGCCTCCTTACAATAAAGACGACCTTTCTTCTTGCAATTACGTCAGTTCGTAGGGTGAGCGAGCTCGCGGCAGTCATGGCAACGCCACCCTGCACTGTTTTTTCCAAGGAGGCGGTAACCATACGGCTGCATCCAGCCTTTGTTCCCAAAGTTTCTTCTGAGTTTCACATCAACGAACCTATTGTTCTACCCTCGTTTTATCCAAAGCCTCATAACTCCAACGAGGAGGTGCGCCTACACCTCCTGGACGTGAGGAGGGCGCTAGCCTTCTACGTAGACAGGACCAAGTCCTTCCGGAAAACGGATAGACTCCTAGTCTCCCTCGCTCCCAAATCGAAAGGAGAGGGTCTCTCCTCGCAGAGAATCTCGAAGCACATTGTATCCTGCATAAAAATGTGCTACGAGCTCAAAAAGACTCCTTTACCGGCCACTCCCAGGGCTCATTCCACCAGGGCAGTGGCGGCATCAACAGCCTTTTTCAAGGGTGTTGCGTTGAAAGACATTTGCAGAGCGGCGACCTGGTCATCCTACGACACCTTCGCCAAACATTACGCCCTTCACAGGGTATTCCAAGAGGATACCCGTCTCTCTGCAGCGGTCCTCTCGGGGACAAGCTGCACATAATCCGATTACCCACCTCCTATCTTGGGTTACTGCTGGGTAGTCACCTATTGTGGAGCACCCACGGGGACACTCGAAGAAGAAAGAGAAGTTACTCACCGTAGTAACGGTGGTTCTTCGAGATGTGTCCCCGTGGGTGCTCCACTACCCGCCCATCCTCCCCGCTTCGGATCTCTGTTAGTGTTTTGCAGGGGCACCCGAGGCGGTTGGTCGAGGAACTGGCGGGGACCGGATCGCGCACATGGCCAGGAGCGCGCAAGGGAGCGGCGCACGCCGGCGCATGCGCGGTCCGGCAGAAACTGCTTGGAAGATCCGATCTGCGGTGCCGGGCAAGCCCGTCACCTATTGTGGAGCACCCACGGGGACACATCTCGAAGAACCACCGTTACTACGGTGAGTAACTTCTCTTTCATCCAAGTCTCACCTCTCCTCACAAGCAAATACACAGCTTTTTCCTTCCAGGATAGATCACTTAACTTTAAATTCTAAGTGCACAAGCCTTGATGGGAGACAGCTTGCCCTGGAAGTAGGGATTTTGAAGTCAATGTCAGGGACTATCATTTAGCATACACCTCTGCTTGGGAGAGAATTAGTCTTTTCTCCACATACTTTGTCACTCACATCATTCCTCAAGGGGTGATCCGTATTCTCACACCTGGCTTGTTCTTTATTTGAAACCTCATAGGTTGTAAAAGCCAAATACAGCTGGGTTATCCTCATCCGGTTCAGTCATGGGAGGGATAATGAGCTGTTACGGAGGTAAAATCATTGCCCAGAAAATAATGCTGTTCATTTGACAGGAAAATATTCTGCTGTCCATTTCACAGGAAGATATGCTTTCTCAATGATGCTGTGTCTCCATTCTTGTGGGAACAGCTTATAGATGCATCTTAATAATAATAACTTACATGTATATCGTGTCTGGGATGTTCTATATTTCTGCCTCCCATCATAGGACTGGTTCCAGTCCCACTTCAAATGCATCAGTCAGCACTATAACAGGCAAAGAGAAACGTGGACTCCAGAACAGATCCCGGAAAGAGATAGGCTGTATGTTCGTCACGGCTTGATCAGAAGCAAGTGACCTCACTCTTCCTAGTCTTTTCACAAGCTTCATTAATGGGAGGTGGAATCTCAGAGAAACGGGGAATAAATCTTTGATGATAGCTACCAGCAGTGTGAAGGAGCACACCTCCTTCTTGGTCCAAGGGATGGCAGCTGCCTGACTTCTTCTGCCATTGTGACTTCCAGATGGATTAATTAATTCTGCAGGTTTCACACTGCCTACTGCACAGTCGCTATAGTTAACTCTGCCTTGGCAATCTCAGAAGCCCTTTTGTGCAGATGTTCTCCCACCTGGCATAGTTCACACCATCCTGTTGTCTGAACAAACAGCATGATAGGCTGCTTACCTCTGAATCTTATGGTGTTTCCCTATACCCTAGAGTCTTGCTACCTCACTTCCTTTCCAGACATCCACATAGCCATTGCAAAACCATGTTCTCCTGAAGTTCAGACTCTATCACTCTCCTGCTCAAACCCTTCTACTGGCTCCCCTCCACATTTTTTAAAGCCAGGGATGAGTTTAGCCTCTTCTATATAATCTCCTGTCTGTATTGGCATGGGAATCATCACAAAAGCAAGTTCCTTGGATTTCAAAGCATTCAGGCTCAATTTACTCCACAATATCAGCAGCAGAAAATTGAGTGTTGGGTGCTGACCTACATAAAGCTAGCTAGCTTGAGGACACCCTCTTGCTAATGTGGTAAAAGATCAGAATTTCAATTTAAAAAAATAGCCATCAATCTCTTATGAAGCAAGGATCCTTCTTGCATGACAATATATTTTTAAGAGTAAGAACAAATGAAGAAAAGGACCTGTGATTTTGGACTAAATTCTCTATGGGTGTAACTGTTACAAACTAGTCACAATATAAATATCACTGGGTCTCAGTAGAATAATGCAGAGAAAGAATTCGGCTCATTATTTCCAAATAGCTGGTGTTGACACTCACCCATGAGCCCCTCTTTGCAGGAAGAGGAAGTTATTCACCTTGTGCAGTAACAATAGTTCTTTGAGATCTATGTCCCTATGGAAGCTCCACAACCCTCCTTCCTTCCCCTGTTTCGGAGCCCCATCCTCTATTAGCATGAGTAGAGAAGGAACAGAGGGGCCCACACATGTGCCAAAGAGCACAAGGAGGCGTTTCGGCACACACACGATGTGGGAAACTACAGCTAATGAAGAATCACTGATTGCTGGCTCAAGGATGCACCAACACCCAGAGTGGTGCACCCACAGGGACGCTACTCAAAGAAGAAGCCACTATGCTAGGACAACTATATATAGGGACTGACTGTCATTCTAAATCCATGGTGTCTAATATTGTTTCCACTTGCCACATGTGGTGAATAGGAGACTGCATTGTGGCGAACGGGGCTCTTAGAGAGCGGGGTCAGGGCCAGAGCCCAAGCCCCTGACACAGGGCCCCCCTGGAGCACAGGGCTGGGGCAGGGCCTCTCTGGAGCACAGGGCCAAAGCCTGAGCCCCTGCTATGAGGCCCCGCTTGAATGCTAGGCCAGGGCCGGACCCCAATGAAGTGGATCCCCCACCTGTAATGGGGGCTGCAGGGCAGAGGGGTGGGGAGGCCGAGGCAGGCAGTCCACATCAGAAAGGTTGCTGACTCTTGAGCTAGGGGGTGCCTGGTTCTGGGGGAGGGGCTGGGCATTTATTTGAGGTGTGGGGGAACAAATGTGGTGAATAGGGAAGATAACTACCACAAGTGTGGTGCTCTTTGAACTCCTATTGGACACCATTACTCTAAATGCTCACAATATGCATTTTAGAGTGATGTGGTTTTTCTAGCCCTACATCTCCCCTGCTTGGCTGAAGGCTGGTTCTATAAGCACCTTGCTGACTAGGCGGGTGGAGAGCTGTCAGGCAGAGTCCCGGGTGACCTAACAGACCCTGTACCATGAGAATGTAATTTCTCACTTTACTGCCTCCTCCCACAGAAAGACAGAGGGGAGGCCTGGGGCAAAAGCTGATGGGGGGCGGGGTTAGGTGGGCAACATGACTCCAGGGGTGTTGCAAGGTCAGACTGCCAGTGAGATGGGTGGGAGAGAATGGAGGAGCTGAAGGATTGGGCTGCTGACCATGAATTTGTAATGAGCTGAGAGACAGGAAAAAAAGTTGACAGCAGTGTTTCTTCCTATCCTATGCCTCTTCTGGGTAGTGGAAGGAACATGGGCCAGAATCCTGATGCCACAGCATGTCTTTAGGACTATGTCTAGACTATTGTTGCTATTTTGGGATGCAAATAGTTGGAGAAAGAGGCATTTGAAACTGGAAATATCACTTAGACCCTATGGAAATGGAACACACAGAGGTGCAGTATATGAAAAACTGTGATCACATACATTTCCTGTTTACTAACAAGTACCCTGGCAAATAAAGATTTACTCTCACTAATCTCAGTGAGAAACTTTTATCCTTGTAAATTTCATCTCTCCTCTTCCCCACCTCCCAAAGAAATATTCCCGTTATCAGATCTGTGTTTCTGATCCAATTCTATGATTCCTAACTGCAGTGCCTGGAGGTGATGGGGTGAACTCGCTCAAGAATGCTAAGGCATTTTAAACAACATTTGGCATCAGCACGATGAAGAGGAGGAAGGGAATGGGGTAGCATAGTTTACAGCACATACTCAGCAGTAACTCCCAACTGTCAAGCTTCAGCATTTTCTTCGGGTGCTACAGTAGTTTAAAAAATTGAAGACGCTAGAAGTGAAATCTACACAGTAAGCAGCACATTTAATCAACCTATACCTTTCAACCACCATGGAGAGAAAATTTGTCAGGAGACTACTGCAACTCACAAGACGTTACAGGACTGAAAAAAGAGAACGGCAGTAAACAACTTGTAGTGCCACATTCACCAATGACCTAAATAAAGAAATTTTGTTTATAAATGTGACTTGATCACCTTAATCTATACTCATGGCCCTTCCATTGGCTGTTGCCTTGTTCCTGGGAGAATATTTCTGAACCATTGCAAATAACAGTCTCTTTTTCTAAATAATGGTTCATTTCCATTTCGATCACATTACAGTCAGGCTTCAGAGAGGACTTTGCCTCCTGTAGATTTGGGAGGAGTTACCCTAAACTTTCTCCGTGCTCTTTGTCTAGCATATTCTATGTTAAGATTTCATTTCCAGTAAGTTGGACCGGGAGATATGTGGTCTTCCTTGGAAAACACCCAAAGGTCAATTTCTTGTCCTCAGAAACAAGGAAGAAGGTACAACGACCCTAAAAAAATCCCATTCTCAAAAAACATAATCTTAAATTGCACTTAAATAGTTGCATCCATAGTTTTTCACACTCAAGTGCTTGCTTGTATAAAAACTCAGACTTACATATTCACACTCAGTTTGTGCCCTATTGGATTAATACATGCAAGTGCAGTTAGATCCAATATTTTGAATGAACAAAAATTAGGGCAAAACATGTGGTTCTCTTTTGAAAATTCATCTTTTATTTCCTCCTGGGACATAGAACACAATCACACAGTCACGGTATATGAACCAACCTTTACAATATACTATGAAAATAACTGAATAAAAGCAGATGTCACTTATAAAATCAGGTTTAATTTAGTTTCTTATTTTGCCACATACCCAAATCATCTGGATATGTGCGATAATGGTGTCCAACAGTATAACTCCCACTTGTGTTACTGGAGCTGGAGGAGACCCTTAGCACGTGTGTGATCATGGCTTCCTTGGGAGGCTGGCCCAGCAACCATAGCAGTTTGCTATTACAGCTAATCAATGAACCTGTAGTTCAAGTGGTTGAAGTCTGTATTTTTGATATTGAGGATCCCAGATTTGATTCTCTAATAAGGGGATCATACAGTAGGTAGAGAAAAGGGACACAGTTCATTAAAAGATTCAGCCCTGGAGGGACTTGAATTTCTGATGACATCAGATGCCAAGGACAAGCTTGTTTTTACAGGGGTCTTGAATTCTTTAGAGGCCTCCTGAGAGCTTGACATAGTCTTCTACTCACAGATAAATTAATTGTCTTCTAGTTCGAGTGCTAAAAGCCTCTGTTTGTCAGGCTGGAGGCCCCATGTTCAATCTCCCCACTATCAGCCCTGCATTTGTATGTTTGATGACTTGGTCTGTTATCAACAGCTCCTCTCGCCCAGAAGGGTTCAGGACTTCATTTCATGATTTACAAACAGAGCCTCAGACATGCACTTTCTGTGTCCCCTGACTCTGGTGTAAACATTATTTGTCCCACTATGTGTTTCATATGTTATAACAGAGGCATTGGGAGTTACGTGTGCATATCTGGGAGCAGAATTCTACTCTGACATGCACAGGCGCTTGCTTCTGGTATTCTAACCTATGAGCACAGAGCTTCCACTGACCTCAGGAACAGATGTGCATTGCTGCAAGGAGGTAAGAGTATCAGCCAAGCTTTGCTGTGTGTGTCTAAAGGCAGGGTACAGCCAAACATGGCAACCATTCAATAGCACACAATGACGTTGTGGATCAGCGTAGGACAAGACGGAGTTGATGAAAGTCAAAAGTTCAGCGCCCCAAGAGAACAGAGGATGACTCACAGAAGAGAGAAGGGGGAAGAAAAGACAGAAAGACCAGAAGACAGGCCAGAAAACCAAGGGTGCGGGCACCATAAGCTGGAGGAGGCTGTCTCCCCAAACAGACAGGTGTGGCACTCCCAACACTCTGCTCCTCCCGCTACTTCCTGGCTGAATTATATATGTGCAGTGGCCCTGGGTCAGCTGGGGCTGTGCTGCCTACCCTTCTGGTGTTCCAGGCTTGGAGAGGCTGCGGTTGTGAGCCACCTACGCTCTTGGCACTCTGGGTCTGGGGAGGCTGTGGCTGTGCTGCCCACCCTCCCAGCACACCAAAGCCCAGGGAGGGGAGGAGAGAAATCTAGCCCGGGGCAGGGCCAGCTGCTGCAATGGGAGAGAAGAGGCTCTACACTCTGGTGGGGGCAGGGGGAGTGCGGCCAGGAGAGGGCTTTGGGTGGAAAGGACTGGCCTCGCGGCTAGCTTCGCCATCTTGCAGTCCGTGTGCTCCCATGCCAGAAAATCACACAGACATCAGAAAGAGGTCAGGTTACATGTCAGGTGACTCCTTATTAAGAAAAAGCAACAGTCCTGTCACCAGAGCTGATCTGGAGAACAGAAACGTGTGCTGTGTGCCAGGAGCTAAGAAATGGAATGCAGAGGCTGAAGAGTATCCCACTGGAAACACGAAAGACTCCGCTGATTGTCCTTCATGTGGGAGCAAATCATACTGCTAGATTGTCTTTGTACCACAGCCAGGGAGACTATGTCAGGCTGGAGAAGACGCTCAAAGAAATGGAGGCTCAGGTGGTCTTCAGTGGGATTCTACCTGGCCCCAGAGAAAAATTAAGATGAAACAAGATTATAATGATGAACAGATGGCTCAAGCAGTCATGCCAGAAGGAAGGCTTTGAGATGTTCAACCCCTGGAAGGCATTCAGGGATGGAGTGTTCTCAAGGGATGGACTCCACCTGAATGGGGAAGAAAACAATACTTGGAGCTGGAAGGGAATTTTCCCCTGGGGCATATTTGAAGAGATCCTGGGGGGAATTTCACCTTCCTCTGTACTGCCTCTGTCACTTGCAAGTTTAAACCAGAGTAAATGGTAGATCCTCTGTAACCTGATGTCTTTAAATCATGATTTGAGGACTTCAGAAACTCAGCCAGAGGTTGTATGTCTTTAACAGGAGTGGATGAGTGAAATTCTGTGATTTGCAAAGTTCAGGAGGTCAGAGTAGATGATCATGATGGTTCCATCTGGCCTTAAAGTCTATGAGGTTGTGAGGAACACATTCTATTTAAATAGAAATTAACAAAACATCATATATTCTTATATATATAAGAACTGGAGTCTACAAAATAAGTAAACTGAGTGTGAAGAGATTAATCTAAAATGTAACTTCCACAACCCTACCAGTGAAGAAACTATGCACTTTTTTAAAACTCTACTAAGGAGTGCTAGTAAAATACCAGAAGCACAAGCATTAACAGTAACATAGCTCCTTAATACAAAGTGTGCTGCAAAGTCAGATAAAAACACATTGAAACACTTAAGTCAAAGCAGAGGCTCTTATTTTTCATAGCCAACCATCCTGCACCCTTCCCACTGGGTCAGGAACAAACTAAAATTGTCCATATGCCTACTTTAGGAAAAAAAAGAAAAGGACATTTTCTTAAGCACAGTAACGCAAGCCTTGGATCAGTGGCTTGCTTTATGACAAGGTTGTTCACATGACAATCACCCTCTTAGCACTTCTGAAGTCAATCCCCAGGCTTTTTGTAACAGGAAGTGTAAAAGAGGATGATAGGGAAGAAAGCATCATAAACATTTACACGCACCTCTGTTAGTGGAATCCAGCTAAATGAATGTCAAGTAATGAATTCTTCTGATAAATGACTGATTTCAGAGTCTGCTTTTATCTACTGATCCTGTATTTATAGTTCAAGCCTTTTAAATTAATACATGAAAAAGGAATTAAACAGCTCATTATCATATTTCACTGCAGTTCATAACACCTTCATCAGACCTGTTAAATGAAGGAGTCAGTTCAATGAAGGAAGCTAAACTATACCAATTTAAGGGTATAGCAGGCTGACAGGCTGGTGGGTAGCATAATCTGGGAGATTTGTGAGGAATAAAAATGTCCACATTTGGACCAAACTACTCTGTTCTCTGGGGTTTATTTACTTATTTTTGTCTCTGTCTCATGTTACAGGCACGTGGAAATTTTCACACCCAAAGACAAGCTGGAGGGGGTTTTCTTTTTGATGCCCCCCCCACTTTGTTTTTAAACATTATGTCTGTCCCTTAATAAGCCCTCCTTTCCACTTGGCAAAACATTTATATGAAAGCCAGAACCACAAATAAACCTTCTCCCTAGTTGCCCTGCTTCATGGTGGTCTAGCATGGTATCCTAGAGGATCACTCAGCTTGTGGTCTGCTCAGGATGTAGTTGTTACACTGATTAAATAAAACTCTCAGCTGTGACTTGAATAATGAGCATTTCATAAAAATAGGTGTGTTCAGCATAGTTTTTTTGTGGTAAAAACTGGGAAAATTTTCACAGCTCTGGCTCAGTTTCGAGGCCACTGATTACCGGGAGCACTAAGAGCTGAGGATTGGCTAGTGTTAAAGTAGAAACACCTCTTGTAGACCAGCTACAACATAGAGGGAGAATTGACAATCCTGGCACTTCCCTCTGTATGCAAGTTACTTGGGAGGAAGCAATGAACAAGTGGAGCCTTGGCTTTGCTCTGATTCCCTGGTCAGCCGAGCTGAGCTGGAAAAGGGCATGAGGCAGTAGTGATCTGCTAGTGCTATCATCCAGGAGCAGATCACAGAGGCTCTGGGAACAAAATGAAGGGCAGGGAAGGAATCCTGACTCTCTGAGGCAGAACTCCTTCGCAGACAGTGCTTCTGGTGCAGCACATCTACAAGTTGCCCCCGACACAGGGCATGAGGTATTTAACTCCAATGCTATCTGGGGCGGTACAGAAATATGCGGAAAGCGATAGAAGAGCGGCTGAATATTAGTAAGTTCTGAAACAAGTAAGAATATTTGCAACTTTATTTATACACCTTACTACTGGAAGGGTTCACCACCTTTTGCCTCTGCACACATACAGAGAAATAAAAACACGCAGTCCAGCCACATTTTCATTTCTACTTTTCTTTGCAGCATTCAGACCAAGTGTAATGAATGTTTCATGTCTTTCAAGCACTGCTTTGTTTTGCTATAAGCATTCATTTCGTGCTTTGAATATTTCCTGTCAGACTTTCCTCAGATGATTTTTGGGGCGGCGGGGGAGGGGAGGGGCGTATCAGAATGCTTTGCTTGTGAAGGTTAATGGTTACAAGCAGTGAAAACTGAAGTCCTCTGACAATCCTCAAGTCTTAAATAATGCATGTTGGTGATGAGGCAAGGCTCCCTACTCGGCCCTGGCAGTAGCTTCAGAAGTGACCTGAACTGACTACCCCCTATCATGTTGGTTGACTATGACCATTCTTTAAAGCTGCCAAAACAGAGTGTCCTCGACACAGTGCCTGCTAATAATAAGAAGGCTAAATTGTGAGCAGACAATGTAAGAGAACATGATCTGGAGAAAGGGGTAAACTGTGAGGTGGCAAAGGTTTCAGGTGATACTAAACTGCTCAAGATAGCTAAGATGAAAGCAGACTGTGAAGAACTTCAAAAGGATCTCACAAAACTGAGTGATTAGGCAACAGAATGACAAATGGAATTTAATATGGTTAAATATAAAGTAATGCATATTGGAAAAAATAACCCAACCATACATAAAATATGATGGGGGCTAATTAGCTACAACTAAGCAGGAAAGAGTTCTTGGAGTGATTGTGGATAGTTCTCTGAAAACATCCACAGTGTGCAGTGGCAGTCAAAAAGGCAAATAGGATGCTAAGAATCATTGAAAAAGGGATAGAGAATAAGACAAAGAATATCTTATTGCTGTTCTACAAAACCATGGTATGCCCACTTCTTGAATACTGTGTACAGACGTGGTCACCTTATCTCAAAAAAGACATATTGGCACTGGAAAAGGTTCAGAAAAGGGCAATTAAAATAAACAGGGGTTTGGAACGGGTCCCCTATGAAGAGAGATTAAAAAGACTAGGACTTTTCAGTTTAGAAAAGAGGAGAGTAAGGGGCGGGGGCATATGACAGAGGTATATAAAATTATGAGTGGTGTGGAGAAAGTGAACAAGGAAAAAATATTTACTTGTTTCCATAATATAAGACCTAGGGGACACCAAATGAAATTAATGGGCAGCAAGCTTAAAACAAATGAAAGGAAATTCTTCACACAGCGCACAGTTAAAATGTGCAGCTCTTTGCCAGAGGAGTCTGTGAAGGCTAGGACTATAACAGGGTTTTAAAAAGAGTTAGATAAATTCCTGGAGGTTAGGTCCATTAATGGCTATTAGCCAGGATAGGTTAGGAATGGTGTCCCTAGCCTCTGTTTGTTGGAAGCTGAAGATGGATGGCAGGAGAGAGACTGTTACCTGTTCGGTCCCCTCCTTCTGGGGCACCTGGTATTGGCCACTATTGGCAGACTGGATACTGGGCTGGACGGACCTTTGGTCTGACCCAGTATCACCGTACTTATTTTATGTTATTAACCACTAACATCAAATTAAAAAGCATGTGCATTAAAATCTTGACCACAAATGCATTTGACTTTGTGCATGAATCTCACTGAAAGTATGGTAACACACTAGAAAGATGTGCTTTCTTTCACCAGTCTGTTTAGCCACTTTTTGCACAAGGCCCATGAAACTGGCTGGGAAATGGGAATAAAATGCAGCAATTTTTTTGTTCTAGAGTGTTCTGATTAAAATTCTGTACATTCTGTTTTACGTTAGAAAGAGGAACTGGACTGCAATCCCCTTGAAATGAAACAGGATGATTAAATGAAAGACTCACAGCACACTTTTATAAATTTTGTGGCCAGGTATGCCTACATTTCTTTGAAACATGGTCTCTAAGGCTTACTACAGACAACTGATTACATCTTTCCCACAAATAAATACTAAGGTACACTATAATGGACATAAAATAGAATTTGCCCTAAATCAAACCTACATTAGCTAATGTCTACTTCTGGATTAAAATGTCCTCCTCACCCTGTACAAAGGCACACTGAACAACTGCACCAAATCCCCACTTTATAGGACAAGAAATCTACCATAACTTTACTCTCAGGCAACAAAATAACAAGAGGCAGATCTTCGAAGACCACCTTTCCCTCACCCAATTAAAAACAGCAAAAAGCTTTCACTATACTGTAGCTAGAGTGAAGTCCTTCTGATATTATAACAGATGAAAATTAAAGGTGTCAGGCAACATTTTTCAAGACTGCCCAAGTTTCATCGGAGCCTAACAGATACCTCAGAACCTATCTCACTGAATGTCAATGACCCGCTCCTAAGTGCTTAAATCATGTCCATACTACACATCTGTATCAGTATGGTTATATCATTGTGGGGTACTGAAAATCCAGCCCCCTAAGTGACATAGTTATGCTGAACCAACACCCTTCCCCCAACCTCCACTGTGTTGCTGGAAGAGCTACTCCAACTGACATAGCTACTGCCTTCCTGAGAGATGAATTAACTACACTAGCGGGTGAAGCTCTCCCACTGGCATAGGATTGTGTTCACTAGTGCACTACGGCAGCCTGTAGCACAGTACATGAAGACAAGCCCTTTGGTTCCTATGGCACTTCTGAAAATTTTAGCCATCCAGATTAACTAGTGAGTAACAAACGCCTGTTTTTCTTATGCTCCCTGAATTCAGTATGCTTTGGGCACAGACATTTGCTTTCCAGGACAACCTTCACATGCAGACTCTTGTGTAATGAAAGATGTAATGCCCCCCAGGGCCATGCAGGAAGCAGTGGGAGGTACTCCTTGTGATGCCTGTTCTATGGATGCAACAAGCACTCCCTGTCAGTGAACCTCTTGCTTCACAAAGAGATCCTTCCCTCACCCAGTCACAGCCCTGCTAGAACCAAGGCTCTGCATTCCCTTGCACCTACACCATATTATGTCTGCCCTGAGCAGCCTTTTTCAGGGAAGCAGGCAGGGAGTGCAAAGAGTTCCCTAGATCCATCCACACCTCCATCTCAAACATGCACATTACGAGGGGCAACAATTTGTCCCACTGCGGTTTTCAGCACTGAACAGGTATGTGGCATTTTTGGGGAAAAAAAGCGTTTCCCTCTTTCATGTTTAATATCCACAAGCAGCCCTACTTCAGCGGCAATGTTTACGAGTTGAACCTAATTACTGCAGGGTTGAAAAACATGTATAGTGAGTTGCTTCACATCATTGTTTGGTCTTGTTAAATGCTATGAAGAACAAGGTGCCTTTCATTACCTGCAGTGGTATGAAGTTACTTGCAGCTTAATTAAAGCAGGAAGAAGGCATTACCGTGAAAAAACATTTGATTTGGGAATTACACTATTATATTGGTTAGTCAAAAATCTCTCCTTTTATGGATTATGTATAAGTAGTGTCTTTGGTACGTGGGGATAACCAGATACAAGGGTTTTTTTTCTATTTTTTTAAAGGCATGGGAAAATAAAAGTCAAAAGAAGGCTAAAAAAGTCACATATGAAAAGAAGCTAAAGCTCCGTTTCTAGCCAGGGAAGCTGAAAAGCAACAAGAGTATGGTCAGTCCATGCATGCTGGCTAGACTTGTGGCAGAGCATGAAGACAGTGACAGTGCAAATGTGCACAAAGCCATCCTAACAAGTCCTCCAACCAGCAGTGTCAGGATGCATCCTGTGATGTCTACAATACACCTGTGCACCTCTTTGCCAGATCTCTTGAAAAAAAAATTCTTTGTGCTTCTGTTAATTGTAGCAGGGTTAATAAGATAGGCTAAGCAGTTGCTTGAAGCTGTGTCTTAGCAAAGGCTAAAATAAAGAAATGAGTGGCAAGGGCTGTATTGGGAAACACTGATACCATTTTTTTTCTGACTGCTGGCTCTGACTGACAACAACCATGAAACCCAATGGAGAAGAACAATGACTCCAAATACAAGAGTAATTATTTGCATTAGCTTCAGTTTGATAAAACTGAAATGGATGATTCTTCCTAATACTACTTACAGAATTTTATACTATGAATTAAAATGTACTAAAGAAGACCTTGTTCAGGGCTGTACTGCTGACCCTGTGGAATCTACATTACTCAGGCTATGCAAAATAGCCATGTTTAATAAATAACTTTAGACTTTACGGAGTGGAACAGAGAGAATATTAACAGGAAAGCAGAGGGGTTATGCAACCCTCACAAGGCTTTTCCAGATTTTTATTTTTTTAATGAAGGTATGTGTGCACATGTGGGGTAGTGCTCTTAATTGACATGCTTCTAGACTCCTTACATAAATCCATGCAATATGATCTGCCCTCAGTCTGGTTGCTCTGCTTTTGAATTCAGTGGGAGCAGAAGTATCCCAGTTATTTTCTTAGATTTTTAACAAACTTCCCTCTCTGCGGGCACAATCCAACTCCCACTAAAATCAAAGGTGAGACCACCCTTCACTCCAGAGGTCTTTGGCTCTGGGTCTATGGTAGTGGTCTCTGGGAAGCATTGAAAAACGCAGTGAATGACTTCCGCATGCACTTTTGTGCACGCAGTTTTTCATTTTCTAAAGCCTGCCATTTTGCTTTCATCCTTGTGTTCAGCAGTGAAGAACTGCAGGGCTGCCTTGATCTCCATGCTGGATCTGATCTGCTGCAAGCTGTGGAATGTGTGTGCATTACAATCAGCTCAACATCATTGGAGGGATCAGGCCTTTTAGACCCAACAGCATGTTTTGGTCTAGGGACTCTTCCATACAAACACTGCATATTGCAACTAATCAGATTTAAAGATTCTGTTAGTGTGAAAAAAAATACCCATTACTAAAACAGATGATAAGAATAATTTCCCAGTTTATTTTTAAAGGGAAAAAGTATCATTGCCAATAATTCATTAAAGTTTGTTTTACAAGAAGCACTAAGGCTCCAAAACTGACATCTTTAGTTTTATTGGGATTTTACACATTTTACATTATTCAGTGTCATTGCTGCTTTTTGGGGTGGTTGTTGTGAAATGTGCCTCCTGAAGACTGAGCACTGCATGTAAAGAGAGCAGTTGTTGAGTGGCTGCAAAAGAATATCAACCAGACACAAAATAATAATAGAACACCAGAGTCAGAAGGATTCAGGGTGCCTAGCAAAGTCTAAATTAAAATGTGACCTAATAAACAGAGGCAGAACTGGCAGAGCAGATTTCACAGTTTAGTCAATTCATCTCCAAACCTGGCAATCCTTTTGCAATAAATTATAATTGTTGTAAAACAGCACTGATCAGAGAAGCGAGACATTGCCACTCAGTAGTCAGAAAAATCTTTTCAGATGCTGTGGTTGGAGATGAGCAGAACAAAGGCCCACCACAGATCTGGAACCTTTCAAATTTCAGAGGAAGAAAAACAGTGGCCCAGAATGCCAGACATCTCATGAAATCACCTGATACCAAGAGATTTCCAGTGTGAAACTGACATTTCCTGAAAACACCTCTTAAAATTTTGATATTACTGGATATAACAAACACTAGCTCTGATTCTGCCTTGAACTTGAACCCCCAAACTTTAATCACAATGGAATCCTGATCTGAGCAGCAGCATTTTTGACTCATCCCTACATGTGGTTTGTTTATTAACTAGTCAAGTATTCAATATACACATTCCAAATGTTAAAGGAAATAGCAATGCACCATAGAGAAGAAAGGCTGCAATAAAAGCAATCAAGTCAAAAATAACTCTGGTAGATTTATTGAAGGAATATGAGAATTCTTCCCTGTATGTATAGGAATGTTATATACAGCAGGCTCTTTTACAGCATCCCCCTAATGAAAACAGTTTTTAATGGAATAAAGATCTCCTTCCAGGACTGCAGTGACAAATGCTCCTCTAGTTGTGTGAAGCCATGCTATGTAACTCTGAAGAGTGCACCACTCATTTTCAGAAATCAGAAATTGCCCCCAAAAGAGTGAAAGGGGCTTTAGAATGCAAGCCCTTCAGAGCACACATCACAAGCCTCTTTTCCATGTTTAGATAGCATCCAGCACAATGAGGTCCCATTCTCCACTGGGTCCTCTGAGTCCTACTATAATAGAAACACTTATTGCTAATAATAATAAATACAATTCTTAAAAATGTTAGAAAAATTGAGAATAATTAGGGATTGTCTCAATTTTAATTCTTTCCAATGTTGAATGTCATCATTTCTTGATTCCAAGAACTAATGAAAATAACGATCTGTGGTAACAGAAGGTACAGAATTTCAAATGCCAGAGAGGCCAATAAGAGATTATGATTTTTATTTTTGGTTTATTTCTGCGGGAGGAAGGGAAAGAGGTGTACTGTTCTTACCTCTCACTCTTCCCTTTGTATCTTCACCTATCCTTTCACAGAATCAATTCCCTAGCTCAATATCTGATTGCAAATGATTCTTTAGGCTCTTTTACCATGGAAGCCAGCTGCAATGGCTATTCCAAGAGCTCAGTGCCACACATCCATTACTACTACTTTGAAACTGTCCAATCTTAGAATACTAGTACCATCTCACAGTACTGACCTTTTGGCTTAGCCTTTTTCAATGGGACTTCTATGCTTACAATTCCCTATTAAAACAATGTTGCAGTCTCAGGGCAGTATTCTTAAAATTCATAGCCATGTGGCTGCTTTCTCTTCAGGTCAAATGTCTGTCTCCAGAAACAATTGTTTTAGAAATTAAAAAAAAAAGAACAAAAAAAGAAGCAGCAAATTAATATTTTCAGTCCTACTGCATCATTTCTCAACATGTAATACTACCACCTTCTCAGGAGCCTGCCGAGGAAAATGTAGACAGTTCTGAAACACTTTACCGCTCAAGAAGTGGTTAATAGTTTGAGTAGCTGCTGTGTTCATAGATTTCCAGTCCTGCCTCAATAATGTCAGTACTTCAGCAGAGCTGCCTGTCAGCTTTATTGTATGTATTTTTGTGGACTACAGAGAAGAGGTCACAGAAAAGTTATACAAGTTGAACCTCTTTAATCCAGCACTCTCTCATCCAGCAACATCCATAATCCAGCATGATTTTTGTTAGCTGGACAACCACTTACTACAGGTCTGGCCAAGGTTCCCTTGGTCCCATAAAGTTTGTTCACAGCCATCAGTCCTGGCTGTCAATGTTCTGTGCTGTAGTTTAGCTCTAATTTACGCCTTCTAAGAGCCCAGTCAGCAATGAAAGTGTTGATAAGGTTGCTAGACCTTCTGTGGTCCAGTAAATTCTCTCGTTCAGACCAGTCACGTCCTGAGGGTGTCAGACAAGAGAGGTTCAATCTGTACTACTCCAAAGCAACTATTTTGTTTTGCAGAATGATTTGAAATCCTGCAATCTAAAAGGATGAGCTGAACAGAAATTGTTATCAGGTACTTTCCAATGTCCTGCTATCATGAAAACATCACTAATCAAAATGATGTTAAAATGAAAGTAATGTTGTACACAACCCCTGATTTAAGACCCATGGATTGAAAGCCTCTGCTATACTGAAATAAGCCCCAGTCTTGTATACAGCAGACTCTTTAACAGCATTCCTCTAATTAAAACAATTTGTGATGGAATAAAGATCTCCTTCCAGGACTGTAGTGACAAATGCTCCTCTACTTGTGCAAAGCCATAGCATGTAACCCTAAAGAGAGTGCACAGTGCACTTTCAGAACTCTCTAGTCAATTGTTCAAAATACGAGTCTTTCTACATTAGACAGAGGCACTTATTACTTGAAAATGTAAATTCTTGCAACTGTGAACATGGACTATTGTAATATTCCTCCAAAGTAGCAACAGGTAAGAACTTACCATTTTCTGGCTGGTCCTTAATATCAGCTTCACTTGGCTGGCTGGGACTTTCAGATTGACTTGAATCTGAAAAACATAAAATACAGCCAAAAATTACAGGGTCTGCTGTGGAAAGTAGATCACAGGCGCCAGACTTCCTCAAAAGGTTGAAAGTACAAACTAAGGAAAGGAACGCTGCACTAGGACGCAACAATGCCAGGAGGAGCCCAATGCACTGCTCATATTTACGCTAGGAAGAATTGTACCTTGTTTACAGCATTGCATGAGGTGTTCAGTCTGTACATTAACATAAATAAGGCTTACTGAAACCTTCCTCTTAGAAGAAGCCTGATTTAAATTACTTTCTACATTTTTTATAATTCAGTTTGTATGTTGCATGCAAACCCGAGACTTAACACAGTTCAGAACCAAGAGCTGAAATGTATTTTTAATTGGCATATAAAAGTAACAAAGCACTGCGAGTTAACATGTTCTGATTATTGTTTGTATGTTACAGCAACATAAATTCATAATGCAGATAGACGCCTGATTCTCAGCATTCTTTCACTGAGGGCACAGTCATGTAGCACTCTGAATGAACGGCATTTCTCCTCATTTACAGCAGTGTTTAGGAAGATCAAATACTGAACTGCCGATTTCAGAACATGCACCAATAATGTGTTCTACAGGTTCCGAGTTAAAAGTCTCCAGCTAACACACTAATACATTCGCCTGAAACAACAAAGATACTTTCTGTTGATGAAAGTTTGTTTGCCTGCATTCACTTTCTTTTGTACTAAAAAGGTGCCTTTAGTTAAAAAAGAATATTTTAACAAAAGCTTTGTATAAACAATATGTTTGTTTCATAATCATTTTTCCACTGTTTACTCTTCAAATTGGAAAAAATTGACGTGTAAAAATATTTTTTTAAGAAAAATTCAACCTCTCAATAGGTTTTCTTCAGAACTTCAGAAACATGTAAGAGTTAAAGAAATCACAACTAGTTTTGGATAAAAGAACAATTTGGGATAATTTTAAACTTCAAAAGAAGTTTTAACTCACTACGCTCAAAGAATGAAAACATTTTTTACCGTATCAAAAAAAAAAATCTGTGGTGGTAAATCTATTTCCTCACTTCACCTTGACTGTGAAAGGTTTAGAATTAGCTATCTGAAATTGGACTACATTTCAGTAAGAAGTCAATGCAAGATCAAAAGGTCATGACATTTAACTGTGATTAAATTGAAAATCTTACTTCTATTGCAATAGAGAGATAACAGTACCCCTTCTTTTTCTTTGTAGTATTAATAGCACTGAAAGAAGCAGCACTACTAGAAACCTGGGGTCAAGCAATGCTAATTTATTGCTTTTAAAAGGGCCTTTGCTTTTAAGCAAATGAAGATTTTAATTACCACTGAGTACTATGAAGAAAGTGCCTATTTTAAATACTTCTTTTTTAACCTGCTGACTGTATCTATTAGCTAACTTGCAAAAGCTTAAAGGACAATTCCATAAAAATTAAACACTACATTTAATGACAGGTGCACATAACATAATTTTAATAAAGTTTGTTTAATAAAGTAATGTATAGCAAAGAAAGTGCTGGGGTAGTTAAGTTTATTTAAAATTAAGATGAAGTTCAGCCAAAGAAAGAAAGAAACAAACAAACAAACAAAGAAAATGTGCTGTCACACAACATTACTATCTACCTCTAAAAACTGACTTGTCCTTCATCTTCTATATTTATTATTTTAATCAATTCCTAAAGGAAGTTTGGCAAATATTTTAGCTTTATTGCTATCATTTTATTTTAAACATTAACTTTGCAGGTTAGCACTATTTTATGCACTCAAAGCTCAGATCCTGGATAGCAGATATTTCATACAAGCCCATCCTCAGAAGTGTCACATTGAGTACACCCTATTTTGACAGACATGTAATGTTTCTGGTGCCTCAAGGGTTACAAATTCAGTTAATATTCAAGGACTAAATCAACATATTTCATTGCACAGGACACACATTATGGTTTTTATTCCTTCAGCAAGCCATTGTTCAAACCAGTTTGACCTTTACAACAAAAATAATCTTAAAATGTTGTAAACATAATTTTTAAGAAAAGCAACGAAACATGGAAATAAGATGAATAACTCAAAAATATTTTAAAATTCATTTGAGTGGCAGGCAGCGGGGATGGCCGATCACTAGTATATGCAAGGATGCCAAGCTACGAACTGGCACGGTTCTGACACCCAGCGCGGCACCTTCTCTCTTCATCGATGTTTCATCTCCTGTACTCAGCACAGAGACACAGACTTTCTCTCTGGATTCTGAGATACAAAGAATGCATTTTTGTATATGTTTAGCGCTGCTTTTTAGGCATCAGAATTAGTGGCACGCTAATCATAGTAAGCCTAGAATGTCTGATAGCATATTGAGTCTTGTCTTCTTCCCCCCCGCAACATCTCGCTATTAATCCTATTTTTTTGTGACCCTTCCTTTCCTGTAAAAAATACGCCCACAAAACAATGCTCTTGTAAATTGGTGAAAGACAATAAAATATGGTAAGATGTGTTCTTTGAAAATACAATGCTACAGATCACCGTAAGACGCCCAAAAATCTGAACTGAGAAAATGTCTGCTCAGAATTGTCATGCAAGGTACTGTCTCATGGAAACCCCAGATAAGAACACTGAAGAAGGCACTTAGCCAAAATGTTTCTATGCAGAATTTTGTTTCCCTGGTTTTATTCAGATGCTGCAGATGATCTGGCACATATAACTGTACCACCACACAATTAAAGGATTGGCAAAATTCAGTGCCATTGTGTTTTATAACCTTATTGAGCGAGGACTACATATTTTGTTCATAGCCCACCTCACTTTTTCCTGAGTTGGCAATACCTCACACTATTTTTCATGTTGACTAAGGAAACTTTAAAACCCCAGCTCTCTGAATGTTTTATGTCTTGCAGGTTCTGATATTGTGGGTGGGGTGCCAGTCCTGCTGAGTCAGTTAGCCAAACAGGTGACCAGAGAAATAAATTACGTTAAGGCTAGATATAATTTATATAAATGAAAATTTGTTTTAGACATATTTTCATGAAATCAATAAAATCACACATTATAAAGCATTTTAATGCATTTGATATTCTCTTCTCTATGTATTTGATAGCTGCTTTTCTCAATACACTCTACGCTTTATGCCTATTTTCTTTAGCAACGACATTGCCAGTTAAATTCTACCACCTGCAATAATTAGAGCCATTGAAAAACATACAAAACAAAATATACGGTAGATGGGAGCCCCTCTTGAATCCAGGGCCCCCTGCGACAACTAGTTTCATTGGTGCCCGAAGCTAGGGCTGGTAGGAAGCCAAAGAATCTGTATATTGCAATAAAGTACATGTTATTAAGGGGTGTAGTTAAATGATTTCAGATGGAGTTGGAAATGTTATAGTAAGGAAGCACTACAAGCAGTGCTGATTTTTTCTTTTTTTTAAAAATCCTGGAGTTTAGTTTTATGTTTAAGGAAGCTTAACCTTGAGTAGCAGCATTTTTTAGTTTTAAAAAAGCCCAACGACAGAAATTTAACCCTAAACTAGCCAAAGTTTGCATGTATGAGTGCATTCAAGTTACTGGATTATGAGAGCTCAGGTGGGGCTGATATCAAAAATGATCAGAGAGCAACAGACTGAAACGAATTTTGAAACTGCGTTTTAAACTATCAGCAGCCAATTACTACTGGGGGAGGGGGTGAAAAAAAAAGATAAAATGGGTCAGATTTTCTGAAGCAGCCTCTGATACTGTACCAGTATTTTCTGTGCCTCTTAGGATCAGACCCACGTTATCCCAAAGCCACTGTGGAAGATATGAGTTCGATTTTGAACTTGACCTCCAACTGCGAAAAGGCATGGTCCTTTAGCTCAAGCAAGGGGAATCTGTTCTTTCTGAAACCGACGGTCCTGGAGCTCCATTCCAATTGCCAACTGTCGTGCATTGTATGTGTCTGACCACAGACTCACTACAGTGTAGAAAAAGCACTTGTGGTGATGTGTACCACTGAATAGAAGATTAAATGGACATAAATCAGACATCAGGAATGGTAACATGCAAAAACCTGCAGAACACTTCAATTTCCCTAGACGCTTAGTAACAGATTTAAACGTAGCAGTCCTACAATAAAAAATCTTCAAAAGGAAACTCCAAAAAGAAACTTCCGAGCTCCAATTCATTTGCAAATTTGACACCATCAACCAAGGATTGAACAGAGACTGGGAGGGGTTGGCCCCTTATAAAAGCAGTTTCTCTGCTCTTGATGTTCACACCTCCACATTAGCTACTGATAATGGGCCACATCCTCCGTGACTGAACAGACCTTGTCAACTCTGGCCCTCCCCTTGACTGATACTCTCTTTAAACCCTCCTCTGAAACCTCCCCACTCATGCATGTGATGAAGCAGGTCTTTGCCCAGGAAAGCTGACTCTCCAAAATATCTGTTACTCTATAAGGTGCCACAGGACTTCTTGCCGTTTTTGAAGATACAGGCTAACTCGGCACTTGTCACTGAATAGATGTAATCCATTGTTTGGCAAATGGTAAAATGAGCATATGAAAGGTTTACCGAAAACTCTGAGCTCTGGGTGATAACAACATCATTGGACTCACACTGGAGTCTTTACTTGTACACAAGGAAGCAACAGACTTGAAGGAGATGCAGAGAAGTGTTCTACTTCCTCACAAAAATACTACCTTAGTTTTACCAACTGCTTATACAGTTTGATAATCAAAACACACTTATCCACTTACCACTGCTATACTACTTTGTAATTATGCTACCTTGGAGAGTCAAGACATTTTCTTGGAGTGGTACTGCAGAATAAACAAAAAATCTCCTCCAACATTTTCATGCAGGGCATGTAATGTTCTTCATCTACAGGCTTCCTGTTTGAATCAAGGCCAGAATGGATGTGACCTTAAAGAACTCATCTTGGCTATCTGGCGCTTGATGGTAAATGAATTAGCAGGCATCAGATTAATTCCTACCAAACCGTATCCCCATCTTAGAATCCTTGTTAGCAATTTCATCAGAGAAGCCAGTGTGTGAATGGGTATGGAAATTAATCTACTTTCTAACTAGGAGAGGTGGTCCCTTCAGGACAGAGGAAAAGCATGTCAGTGGGGATCAATGAAAAAGACCGCACCAACTCTGCCCATGCTGACCCTGTTCTGCTGAGAGCTTCTTTCTTCTGTATTGCCCAGAAGAAAAGTGCACAAGTTAAATGCTCCATGTTCGTCATGTTCTATGGGGAAACATTTATAATAAACTGATATATTTTATTCAAGTTTCAGAATCCTATTTGTAATAAAATATTTATATGGATGATTTGTGTTCATGCAATACGTTTTTCATTTCCAGTTTAGGGTAAAGAATCCACCAAAGATTTATATATGTAAAACAAATCTAAATTACATGTCTTTATACACAATTTGCATGATGAGTTTACGGGACCAGTGTTTTACAAACAGAAAGAAGCAGAGGTATTGAGAATTTTATACTTACTTGTACTAAATTTAAATATTTTAATTTATATTACAATGTACACCTATGTATGCATTATACTATATATACTACAATTGTTATTTACAGATACACTTGGAAGGATTAGATTTTTCAGCAAATATTGGCAAATGTCAGTTTCACCTAATGCACAAACTGATGAAAAATATTTTCACCAATAATAATAAAAATAATCAGACAGGTACAGTAAATATGTTTCTTGAGAATTAATTAGTTTCTTTTCAGAATATTTATTTTGCATATTTTGACATGTGGTATTCACAATTGGTGTTTTAACAGTTTATAAAGCTCCTGCTTTTTGAATCTAAATGTCTACTATCATCCAATAATTATTTTCTGACCCCCTCCACTGTTTAACATCCTCACAACCTCCTAGCACAGTGAAAAATATGGATAAGTAAATACTGAGGGGAAAATATAAATTGATAAACATTTTTAAAACACTTCAAAGTAAACACTAATAAATTGAAATTATATGTAAAAATCAAATTCTACCAAACTTATGTACAGATATAGCGATCTGTACTATTATTTATTTTAAATAAGGCACTGATCCAAATTTAAACTCTATCCATAACCTTCAAGTCAAGTATTTTAGAAGGTGTTCCAAGTGCCCATGTATCATTCTCCTAGATATCTGCCTCACATACAGACCCACACCAGCCTTCTAGTTCTCATTTTATGTATCCCATATACGGTATGTTGCATCCTTTCAACCCATTAACAAGGGTTCTGAAATGGTAAAATCGCTGTGACGCCAGTCTGGTTTTTATAAGAAGAAGACTCTTAATTCCTGTACACTGGGAAAGAGATTATCTTTGATAATGGAAATGTAAATCAAAGCTTGCTGTTGTTTATTCCAGACAGACATTTGTGCGTTAAGTCTGTTTATCAGGCAACACTTTGTCTAAGCCAGGAAGTAGTCAGCCTTTGTAATAAGATGTATGCAAATGATTTCCCATGAGCCCTTGCCATAAAACTTTTGTGGCAAAAAACTCCTTATTACTTCACCAGTAAGATGTTACTAAGCTACCCTGTAAGTAGACTAGCGACAAAACAGACTATGCTGATGAGTTTGAATGAGACTAAAACATGTGCCCACAGTCTGTTGCTCTTTATTCTAAGCAGACTTTGTGTATTACATCTGTTTATCAAGCAACACTTTGTCTGAATAATCAGGCTTTGTAACAACGTAGATGGAAGCAGATACCCCAGAAACTCCAAAGCTAACTTGTCTGAGGCAAAAACTCATTACATAAGAAATGGGAGCAACGTGTAACTTGACTATAATGATAATAATAATCCAAATTTATATCAAAATTGTTTTCATTTAAAATTAACTTTGTGTGTTTTCATGAGTCCATCCATGAATGATTTAGTGATATCGTGCAATAGCCCTAGAATGTGGGAAATCTGTGTATTCCCGTATTTGTTGTTGGATATTACAAACAAGCATTTGACTCACATCTGTTTGTTTTTAAACCAGCTTACAGCCTTTGATTCCTGCTTATTGATTTATTTCTGGAACATTTTCTATGTATTTCTTTGCAGCAGCAAATATTAACTTTGACTTAATTCAAATTGTCATCAAAGGATTCCTTAAGGAATCCCAATAGCACACATCTTGTTTGTTATAATAAAATATTCTTAAAGTAAACATCACACAACTGATTTTTTTTTTAATTCCAGAAGACACAAAAATCCGTTACCCTAACCCAAAAGATTCAAATTTGTTCAGCCCCTTTTCCTAGACAAAATAAACACTTTAGGACTTTACTTGTTTGTATTCTCCTCAGTGGTGCTGTATGCATCAGCAGCTAAAAACAAAGAAACTTTTAGCTGCTCAGACAAAATGCAGAAGCTCCCCAAACAACGAAGCAGGGATCGGGGGTGGGGAGGTATTCAGAAAGTCTGACAGTCCATTCAATATAGGGATGATGGCCATAATGCACCCAGGGTCCCCTTGCTAATTAAATATGCATTGGCACAGTTTTGATCGATGCAAGCCATGGATCAGATGACACACCTGCAAAATCTTGAGCCCAGTGCTCCCAGGAAAGGGAAAATACAGCCTGTCTCCTTATCTTTGTTTTCAAAGGCTCTCAATTTCTGTGCTTAGATATCTAATTTAATTCTCTCACCCCTCAGCAAACTGGATTAGGAAAGTCAATACTGCCTTTGTGCATCAACAGGAACACACAGCTTTCCTTTTATTCAATTTAGCCATGACCTTTAGACAAAGATAATGACAACTGTCTAAAAGTAAGGTAAGGCCTTAAGAAGGCCCTACAGAGATGGGGCCCCTTTCCTTTTGTCACTCCACAGCCCTAGAACACCCCAGCAGGCATGGGGCAAGCAAATGGAAAACATTTTTTTGCAAATGTGAGCTACTAACCAATCCCCAAAAAAACAAGGGGAGCTCAAACTCCATTCAGGAAACCACTTGGTTGGCATCCACATCAGTGTCGGGGCTATACTCAGACCCTCACCAGTCATTTGTCAAGACACTTAAATTACCCTGAAGTGAACAATCACCCAATACACTGAGCTGCTGCAGGGAGAAGGAAGAGTTGATGCTATTTGTTCAGAGACTTCAGAAAAAATGGTGAAATGGAATAGCCAGGTAAACTCCAAATAAGTTTCTGGCCACAATATTTGGAAGCTACTTTGGAATTTTAAGTCTAACAGTGTATTGTGAAGAGAGTTGTATGTACCTACCAAAAGCCCACCTGGAAGTGCTAGAGATCTGAGAAGAACCTGTTCATGTATCTTCATACTCCTGATGACAAAGTATTGTAGTAGATTCTCATTGATTTTCACTGGCGTTTGAATCAGGTCCTCTAATACTTATGAAACTCTTTTTTTTCACAGGGACTTCTCTCTACCAGAATTGGTCTGAGACCACAAATGCACCTTACATAGACTTTCAAAAAGCCATCAGATTGTAATTAATTTTGGTAAGTATTGACTTGGGTCATATTTGAATTGATGACTTTGAGGTGAAAAAATCCATATTCCCTAAGTAATCTAGCTGTACAAGAAAAGTGAGCATACATGATGTAAAATATTTAATTTTACAGTATTTTTCAGCTGCATTTAAAATTATACTTGGCATTTTCTAGCTATGGACCATTATTTGTCTTATATGCCTTTTTACACAAGTTTGGAGAGAAAGGTATTTGTAATGGAACACTATCTAGGCAAAGTTGGACTTCTGAGCCCCTAAAATCTTGGGAAATTAAAAAAAAAAAAGGACATACAGAGCCAAGAGAGACTATGTGAATCAGCAAAAGCTGCCCTCATATTCCTGAGATATATAAATTAGCCTATTTTTCATCATTATAAACCCCAAAATAAAAAAAAAAAATTAATTTGAGTCTCAACCTTCAGATTTCTTTTCACAAAATTTGCCTACATCCCTCACAAACTGATTTACACTATTCATTTCTATGACTTAAGTGATTTAAATTTATTGGATCATTTCAGTTTTTAGAGCACTTCCATTTGGATCTATATGAGTTTCTAGACAGATGCAGTGCTCACTTATTTAAAATTAACTGCAGTACAATAATCTTAAATTGCTTCACACTGTACTAATCTCAAGTGCTTTGAAATATTTGAACTGCTCAGAAGCCATCCAAGTTCTCAATATGTGCACCAACCAAGAGTTTAAAACACCAAAGGGCTTCGTTGATAATCTTAAAATGTCAGTGAGCAAGGTTCTGGTCACACTACGTATACAGACATCTAACACTATGAAGCAATTCTACAGTGTTTGTCTGAACTTCAATCAGTAATTAACTAAACCTGATTTGAGCTGTACCATTTCAAAATGTGTGATCTGATAAAAAATTACAAAACTAGAAAAACATCATTATAAATAACAGAACATTAAAATAACTGCCATTAACAACAAAAATAATGTGGATTTATTAGATTACATTTTTCACCTGAGACACGCAAAGCATTTTATTAGCAGTAAGTGAAACCCCACATGCCTTTGTGAAGAAGGTGATTATACCCATTTTATAGATGGATGACTGGAGGCATGGAAAGTTTAAGTGATTTACCTCTCAAGCTACAGCATCCAAAAGATGGCAATAAAAGCAAGAGGCCTGGCCCATAATTTCTTACTCTAAACATCACATATCGTTCTCTCCTATACGTGGCCGCCGTAACGATGGTGTTGAATGGTTAACCTAGAAAACATCTAACTGTACTGAATGGAAAAAGTGTGGTTTGAAAGCCCACGACTAATATCAGTCAGACTCAATTCTTTTAGTCTCACTTAGGCCATGTCTACCCTGCAATAAAATACCCACAAGTGACCCATGTCAGCTGATTCAGGCTCATGGGACTTGGGCTGCAGAGCTATAAAAATACAATGTAGAGTTCAGGTTCAGGCAGGAGCCCAGGCTCTGGGACTCTCCTCTCTCATAGGGTCCCAGAATCTGGGCTGCAGTGACAGTCTGAACATCTACAATGAGATTTTACAGCCCTGAAGCCTGATATAGCTAATATGGGCCAGCCCTGGGTGTTTTATTGCAGTGCCACCATAACCTTCAGATCCCGCTCCCCTGCCTTCTTTTCCTTCAGGTTTTTTTTTTTGAGGGGGTGGGTGGGGGTGGGGATTTGAGGCACTACTTCAAATCACTTCCACAAGAATCTTTGTACAGGAGCACTTTCCATTTATACACCTAATTAAAGTATCGTTAGTTGTAACAGTAGTAATTGGTAGAGTGACTGAGTACTTGTTTTTCATGTTTCCCCATGGTGCTTGGAGCTGATCTTGTACGTTAGGTACAATTCTCTGAGCCTGATTCTAAACTCACCTGCACAGGAGGTTTGACACTAGTGTAAAGTGCACTGATTTCAAAGGAATCTACATCAGTGTATCTGAGAGAAGAACAGCATCCTTCATTTTCAGTATATATAGAGACCCCACTGGGCTGCAACACATTCACATACATCAATCTCTTCCCTTCCCCATCTCTTTTTCCTATACATTTATTTGTCACAACCCCACCCCTAAGGGATCCAAGCATGTGGTGTATTGTTAGGCTATTCATTCTGGTGCCCATTCTCATCCCTCATCCTCCCCCCACGATGTATAAGCTTACAATAAGGCACAGTTCCTCTGGCCAAGGGGCAGAGCATCACAAGGTCACTTCTAGGTTGCTCTCTGGATTGCCCTGAAGGGGTGGCACTAACGGCACTGCAGTTTTGACCTCTGTCTATAAAACACACAAAATCATGTACTGACCCAGGAGTTAGAATCTTCAGGCCGCTTCCAAAAGCTGGTCTTTTCTCAGTGGCTATTGAACAGATACCAGTTCAGCTGTTTCTAAGCACCACCATTATCAAGTATTTTTCAATCTGCACATTTTGTTAAACTCATTCTTTTCCGAGACTCTACTCATAACTTTATCACTCTACACAACAGCAAATCAATGAATTAAAAAAAAAAAAAAAAGGCAGCTCCAGGAGAAAAGTTTGCAAGGGATATTCAAGTAAGAACTTGTGTACTAAATTAAGGGCATGAAAACACTTAAACACTTACAAAAGGAGGAATTTTCTGAGGAATGAGTCCATCTGATATACTAAGGATTACTCTTATTTCAAACAAAGCAGAATAACATCGCAAATAAAAATATGCAAAGTAAGTTAAGAATAAAAAGAAAGGCAAAATAATATTTTCAGGAGTTTTAGTCAATACCTGCTCACTACTCAGTTATAGACAACTCCAACATGAGCAAAGCTTACGTCCGATTTTTTATTATGGCTTCATGTTGGCAACTTAGTTTTCACGGCTCCTTTCAATGGGGTATACCTGACACCTTGCCTCTTGGCTCTCATCTGAATTCCTTTTAAGTACATTTTTGGTTGAAGTGCCAATTTTTAACCCCGGTGGAAGTCTTCTCCTAATTCCTTACACTTGACGAGCTCAATGTGGCATCTGAAAAATTTCTTTTTCAGATTTTTGTGAGCCTCATGTGAACTATGCCTCTTGAGAAAACAAGGAATTATATGTAACTAAAAATCTGGTTGCCACCTCCAAGCTCTCCTTCTTTCCAGACACCAGCTCTGCACCCCAAAGTTTGTCTTCCTCTCTTCCAACCTGCCTCTCTTCTGCAAATAATTTCAGAAATACTGCAATCAGGCTGAAACAATCTTCTAAAGTTAGGAGGTTCTGTCTAACAGAATATCCACCAATCACTGCTATGCAGATACAGTTCTGCTCCCACAATATTGCAGCCTGAAGCTTAAAAGAAAACTAAATCAGGATGTGTTTTGCTGCATCAGTACCATGTTGGCATCGACAAGAGAGGTTCAGTCAGAAGAGAAAGAGGCTTTTTGTTAGGCAGCCTAGCTGCACTGTGCTTCTGCAGTTTTTATATGCCACACAGGCAGAAGACAAAGTTAGAACTACTAGAGAAGTAATATCCTGAAGAGTTCACACAGATCCGCTGTGCCAAATGACAGGAAAATCCAAGGTGTAAGTAAGGAAAGAATGGAGCGATATTTAAAGTGAATGCCTCAGGGAACAACTGATCTTTCTAGATAAGTTGAAAACTAGGCTGCACTATGAAAATATATAAGGGCAGAAAAGATGATGGTATGGTCTATTCAATAATCAGCTTGACTCTATTACAATTTTAAGTTTCAGTTTCTATTTCTGTTTTTAGAGTATAAGGATCATAGTGTCAGAAATTTAAATATCAAATAGGAAAATAGCTTGTAGGTTTAGAAAGCATACAAAAAAGCTGGCAAAAGAAAATACTATTCAGTTCCTGCCATCTGTTTTCTGGCACACAGAAGAAACTTTATTAACGGCAACATTCTTTTTTTCTTTTTTTCTTTTTGGTGTGTTAGACTATTCACTAATCAGTTTTGTTGTAAAATACAAAAAATAAAAAATTACCCTTTGCTTAGAAGGCAAATACCCACTTTTTTGGGCTGGCTAAACCTTATGCTGTGTCTGATAACATTTTCACATTAAGTTAAGGTTACCTTTTGGTTTCTCTCTCCAACTCATGTCTTTAGTGTATTCAAAGCTGGCAAAAACTTTGCCTTGCTGAGACTAAAGAAAAAAACATCAAACATATGAAGTGTTAAAAATCGCTGAACAACTCAAAGGGAAAAAGATAATTTTGAAGGCGTTTCAACTGAAATCTATTTGCCTTTGAATTGCATGAGTGTTTTAAAATGTTAAAAACACCACAGAGTGACTAATGAATGGAAAAGAATGATAAAGAGTATGGCTCTAGTTATCAGTGGTATGCCTAAAACTAAATAATTTTGACCATTCTGTCATGCAAATATTGACTAAAATGTCACAAATAATGTTTGTGAGAAAGATGATGGGAATCCTACAACGGAGCGTTTTGTTCAGCAGAATTCAATGTGCTACAACATGTGCTTTTTAGCATATATTATAGAGGTTGGGAACCTTCAGTTTGGGTAGTTGATAAATAAGTTAAAAGCAATGAACACATCCCAGAAAAAATATCATACGACTACTTTTGGGAAATTAAATCTTTGCCAAATTTAAAGTTGCAACGTTGGAAATATCTTAAAGTCGTGTTTGTAGGCTGGCTAGTCATGAAAAAGCCAAAACCTTCCTCGAAGAAATGAAGACAAGCAGTATTAAAATATTATTGATCTATGATAAATAACTTCCTATGCTATTGGTAACAATATTTTAAATAGATTCACCTATTGCCAGGGCAAATTCCATTTACCATTCTTCACCACAGTGCAGTTAAAATAAACGAACCACAAACAGAACACTTCTTCCATTGCTCTTTGTCACAACTAAAATATTAAAAGGACTTGTTCAAACTTAGAACCCAGTTTGAAATCTGCTCCATATGCATACAAGTCCAGTAACTTCTGAAGGTAAAAGTATAATTAAAGGCAGACTCATGTTAGATTGATCATAAGTGTACACTACACATCTTTACGGAAAGCACAGCATGACTGGACTACTTTCAATATCTTAATATTTTGACTATTTAAATACTTTTGTTTTGAAGAACATAAAACTATCTGTCACAGAGTGGTAGCTGTGTTAGTTTGTATCTTCACAAAAAAAAAAGGCAGTCCTGTAACACTTTAAAGACTAACAAAATAATTTATTAGGCAATGAGCTTCCATGGAACAGACCCACTTCCTCAGATCTGTAAATGCTGCGAAAAGAAAACTGACACGATGATAATTTAACAGAAAGATAGGAAAAAATTAAATGAAAACTGAGAAATCAACCACATAGGATAGAAGGAGGGAGACGAACACGGCAGAGAAGGGGAAGAAAATCACTTACTGCATGTCTCCCCACAACTTCCTTCTGCCCTGTGTAGCCGATTCATCAGTTTTCATTTCATTTTCTTCTATCTTTCTGTTAAATTCTCATTGTGTCAGTTTTACCAGAATTTCAAAATCTGAAGAAGTGGGTCTGTCCCACAAAAGCTCATCACCTAACAAACCATTTTGTTAGTCTTTGAAGTGCTACAGGTCTGCTGTTTTGTTTTATAAAAATATCTGGTCCCTGTCAAGGATTCGATGCTTGTAAAGTGGTTGAAACACGAACTCATTAAATGTTACACACACACTGCAATGTGTATTAAGTGCAGTCCTGATGGTATAATAACAAATCTTTTTTTTTTGGAAAATCTAATTGAAATACCAACCAACTATAGCATGTAGTTCAGATTACAGAAGTGTGAATAGCATTGTGTACCAATGTGCTACACTGTAACATCCTCGTGGGTCCTGTTTGGAAAGGACCATATTAACACAAACCATGGGGGAATTTGCTGCACACCCTACTTACACTCCTGCAGTCTCAAATGCAGGGTAGTGCAGATAAGCCCTAAAGCTTAGGGATATAAAATCCCGTTTGATGAGTTAACCAGTTATACACTAGTTTTAACCAATTAACCAATAAATGGCAGTGGTGAGCAGACTGGGGAGGCCACTCTTGTCCAGCTTGGCTAGAGAATCCCCTGTGTCATGGACAGGGGCTGCTCTTGGCTGATTGTAGCACCTGTACATGTGGCGCACTGGAGACTGGGGCTGCTCCAGCCCAGCTCGAGTGCTCCACTCCAGCCCAGGTCCCCAGCATGCTGTGGGTGGAAGTTCTCCAGTTTGGCCAGAGCAGCCCTTGTCCGCAGCTGCTGGGGCTGCTCCAGCCTGGCTGAGTGGATGCTGCTGCCCCAGTGGCCCTCCACTGCCACCTGCAGCAGCAACATGGGGCTAGAACAATCCCCTGCCCGCACCAGGCAAGGGGCTACTCCAGTTCCCCCTGGTTAATTGGTTGAGCATTAACATCCCTACTAAAGCCCTGATGCAACCTTGTGCCTGAGGTTTTACATGTTTAATTTCTAAGCAAATTTTCACAGAGATGACACGTAACAATATTTTACTTTTCTAATATGCCTCTTGTGCAACAGTTAAGAACTTTACCCATATACATTTTCAAAATACTCCAGTGAGGGAGAAGAATTATTATACCTATGTAATCTTTCTCTAGTCTGTTCTATTACATCTGTAAAATATCTGTCACTATGAAATCTAATTCTAGTGAAATTTGGTCGGATACGTGACTTGACTTAGGCCACTCACTAGATTAGTGGCAGAACTGACAGTCATGCTTGGGAGTCAAAAATCCCAAACTCCCCTTACCATTCAACAACTCTCTCCCTAATCATAAACTTATTAATACAGGTGTAAACAAAAAAAGTAAATCCTTTGCCACCGCGAGACTTGTACAGTAAGATGGTGCTAACTGGTGGCTATTGCAGAGATTTCTGGAGACATGAGCAGATACAAACACTGATCCATGTGGAAAGTGTTCAGGCACTACAATCAAGGTAATAGACTAGATAGTTGGGTGGGTGGGTGGGGAGAGAGAGCAAGAGAAAGAGAGAGAGACAGAGAGAGAGAAATGGGTGTGTTAAATTAAACATGTCTAAATAGTTTATGTGGGCTGAGTACTCTTAATCTTTAAAATTTCTCAAGACAACTTTTTAATAAAATTTAATTAACAAAGAATAAAAGGCTGAACACACAGATGAAAATACACAGGCACTAGTCAAGGAGGAAGGTGGTGTCTACACTACAAAAATGACTTTGAATTTGCATGTCTACACACACCCTACTACTCCATTCCCGGGAATGTAGTAAGGACTTCAAAGTTGGGCTCCCTACTTAGAAGTTAACTAAGTTAACTAGTTAACTTCTAAGTAAGGGAAAATGGGTGTAAACTCTCTGCTGTCTACTTCAATGTAGTGCCTAACTTCAAAGTTAACTTCGAAGTTAGTTCCCAGTGTAGACACACACGAAAAGTAATATTTAAACTGCTCTGTTGACTTATTTTCCCATATAGGAAAAAATATTGTGGACGAGCGTCTTGCAGAAACCCTGAAAGTACAGGTTTCTATTGGTTATGGCTGTGGGTCATCACAAGAGCTTGGAGGCCCAGGGATGAAAGATCTACTTACATTTAATGTTATGTTCTCAAAGAATGTTAATACATTACAGACTAGTATGCACCACAATTCACTCTTTGGGCCAAGTTTGGACTGATTTCAATGGAATAACACTACTTATGAATTTAGCCCAGTACTTAAATAAAACTCCTTTTCTTATCACTCCTGCAATCAAGTCATATAACACTGTTTTGAGATGTGTACTTTATACTCCTTTGTGGGTTTGCAAAAGAACTACTATTGGACAGTGAAGAAAAACATTTTAGTCCCCCTGAAAGTTTAACTGTTCCTTTTCAAATGATACAAAGCTCAATATTTGGGACATATTGCTGACACAGCAACATCACTGCCTCAAAGAAACTGTGGGAAATGTCAAATTTATGGTCCTAAGGGTATCTGGGGGGACGATCCCCCCCTCCCACCTTTAGCAAGCCTCTGTCAAAAACAGAGCCTCTGGAAACTTTTTGGCTACATCCCAGGGAAGCAGAAGGAAGCTGTATCCCACACTTCCCCTGGGACTTAATGAAATATACAGCCTCTGGGCTTCTTTCAATTTAGTCTTTCAAATTGCTAAACCAGTGAAAGAAGGATCCTAGCTGTCACAAACCTCACATGTTTGGGGTCACCTGCTGCTCTGGGGTTCTCATGCCAGTTGTTGACATAATAAGAACCCCTTATACTTTAATTACAATTCACAGTGTGCAAACTCTGCAATCTGCTTTAAGGCAGGCTGTCTTTTAAATCAACATTAAATTATACTAGTGTTCAAGCAGAAATGGGATGGAAAATGTGTCCAGCTGACTGAATAATTGTACTCAAATATTTGTAATCCTGGGGAAAAGTAAGCAGTATCTACTGAAAAGTGCTATTGCATTGTCTGTAACTCTTCAGAAATTGAAGCTAAGTGTGGTCCACTTATCCGATATTCATGCATTCAAACCTACAATGCAAGCTACACATTTTCATTTGATGGGATCCTACAATCAGTAATGCTCAAAAGTAACAACTACAAGATCTGCTGTAATTTCTCACCTCAGCCTGAGACTTAGCTGGGATATTCAAAGGAGCCTATTGGAAATCAGTACCTAAATCCAATTGAATTTCAATTTTCGTAAGACTTGGGCATCTAATTCCCGTGGGTTCTTTGAAAAAATCCTACCAAAATAAACAATAGGAACACAGGTTTTATTTAATCTAAGCCTTATTCCAGTACAGGAAAACACGGAGTCTATTTTAAAATATCATCTTACTAGCGTGAGAAAGAGACCAGGACTGTTTCAGTTTCCCTGGCAGCTATCTCTATCCTAACAGTTATTCTCAATAAGGAGACAAGGTGGGCGAGGTAATATTTTTTATTGGACTGACTTCTGTTGGTTGAGAGAGACAAGCTTTCAAGACAAACAGAGAACCTCTCAAGTTTATGTCTTTGACCCACACAATTCGGTCCAATAAAAGGTATTTTCCCCCACCTTGTCTCTCTAATATTGTGGGACCCACACAGCTACAACTACACTATATTCTTAATAAATACAGGATAAAACAACACCACCTAAGTAAACCATAATATCTAGGAGATGAGTGAAGCTGTTCTCTCCTATCATATGAGAAATGAGGATAATAGAATTAACCCATCTAAAAATGTCCCCAGCTCACTGCATTATTTAAACTTAATTGTCTTGGTCCATGAAAAATCCCAGGGCAGAGAACAAAACTGGCTGGAAACTTAGCAAATAGAACTTCTGCAACCTCTCTTCAAAAAGTGTCTCATCACCAGAAAATCTGCTGTGTCTCCAGCATGGTTCACATGCTCCACCTTGGCATACTCCCTCTCAAGCAGCAAAGCCATAGCCCCCGCCCACACATTCTGTATACCTACGACTCCCTCCTTCACTGCTCCTGGTTCCTGTAGGATTTAACTCTCCATCAACTCCATCATTGTGCCTGAGTTCTTCTATGGTCTCAGATAAACTTGAAACATTTTCCAATTATCATTGTGCAGCAATTAGATTTAAATCTATAAAACATATTTACAGTTGCATGTTTTATCATAGACACTTGGAAGTGGATTTACAGTTTAACTAACCTCTATTGCACTGATATTTTTAGAACAAAACAATTGTTGATTTATTTTATCCTAGTATCCTTACAATGTACTGTATAATTGATATCTTATTATATGAAAAAGAATTGCAATTCATTTTTATACTCCAGCACATAGAAAGATAGCATTAGACAATATGAGCACAAAGAAAACTGCACTACATAAAACATAAGAATCTGAAAGTTATAAATGTACCAAATGTAACAGATGCAACTATTTCAAGCCATTTATGGCCAAAGTCTGGTCCCACTGAAGAGGATGGCAAGATTCTCATCAAATTCAGAAGGATCAGGATTGGCCTTTGCTTAATGAATTATAGCCACAGACTGTAAAGTGCTTGAAGCAGGGACATTATTGTATTATTATTATTATTTTCCAGTAGTGTTTAGAGATAATATCTTTTGCTGGGCTGACTTCATGACCAGGACTCTAACGTGCTAGGTTCCACACATATTCTCAACAAAAGACGGTCCCCACACCAAAGAGTTTATCATAACTTGACACTCCCATTCTCCTAAGACTTGCAAATGTTCCTAACTTTTCAAAAGTAACAGAGAGGGAGCTGTGCTAGTCTATATACTATCAAAACCAAAAACCTGTCAAGTAGCACTTTAAAAACTAACAGAATAATTTATTAGGTGAGCTTTTGTGGGACAGACCCACTTCTTCAGACCATAGCCATACCAGAACAGACTCAATATTTAAGGCATAGAGAACCAAAACCAGCAATCAAAGTTGACAAATCAGAAAAAAATTATCAAGGTGAGCAAATCAGAGAGCAGAGGGGCTGGGGGAGGGGGAAGTCAAGAATTAGATTAAGCCAAGTATGCCAAAGACCCCCTATAATTCTCTATGCCTTAAATATTGAGTCTGTTCTGGTATGGCTATGGTCTGAAGAAGTGGGTCTGTCCCACGAAAGCTCACCTAATAAATTATATTGTTAGTCTTTAAAATGCTACTTGACTGCTTTTTGGTTTTAACTTTTCAAACTGTGGGAGCAGAATCACTGACTATGAACAGACTACTCATAAAATGGAAGGTTAATTACATGCTCCTCTTCAATGATGCTTCTCAAGTTTAGTTCATGTGATGCTCTCAGACAACCCCAGAGTTCCAGTAGTAATACTGGCTGCAATCTCAGACAAATGTATACATTATTTGGCATGTGGGGGGGAGTGGGGGCATTACTGGCATTATTTTGTTCTGCACTTGGTATCTCTTACATTTATGACATAATTTGTTTATTCCCCTTCAGAATGCTGTTGCATAGCTTGCTTGGTGACTCAGTGAGTGTCTAATCATATTGGTATTTACATGTTATTTTTACTTCTTTCCCCTCCAACTGGGTTGATACCAAAGGGAACTTTTCCAATGGGAGAAATTAATGTGCTGTAATATTGCAGCTCAATACAATTACATTTTATGGGACCCTAGAGTTGTTTATTTTGCCGCAAATGATCAAACTCTCCACAATGGCGCCACAGATTTACAGGTTATAGGACTTGCACCTTCATATATGGGAAAACTTGGTGGGTAAAAATGGAACAAGTGGCAATATACTTAATCACAATGTATGAAAACACAAATCTAACAAAGCAGCTGAAGAGCAGGGAACTATATTAAAAAAGCTGCACAAAATATAGCATGATTATGCCCTACAGACAACAGACACAACCACTGTCAGTTAAATGGCATAGGTGTAACCTTGGGAATAGAACCTACTGACTCAGATTCCAAACACTGGCTGCCTAGACCACAGGAGTTAATGAAGAACATCTTAATGGAAGTTGTCCAAGTGGCAGCCTAACTGTAGCAGCCACCTGCTTAGGATAGGCAGTGAGAATGCATCTGAGTAGTACGAAGGCAAAGAATTTGGTGAATATTAGCATATGTGCCCTCTTAGAATGCTCAGAAATGATTTTTCAGTCATAATTTAATCTTATTTTCTATTCTTCCTCCTAAACATATAAACTGTGCCTCATTAAGGACATTCCTTACAAAAAGTTTAGAATGTCAGTTTATTTTGCTTTAGCCCTTTACCTTCTCACATTGACCCTCAAAGGCAGTATAACTCTTTTATTTTCTGCACAAGGTTTTTGGGGAGGCCTGATTTACTATGGCTTCCACAATAGCACACCTTGCCATGCCAGGCAACCAGTAAGTCATCTGGCATCATGGCACCACACAGCATTCTGGCAATTTTTCCAGCCCTCTGCTCACACAGTATAAGCATAATTTCTTTTTTACTCTCTCTTATTCTTAGGAGGCTGACGTCTCCTTTGCAACCTAGAAGAAGCATGGGAAGTTTCATTAGAGTTTGTTGCACTGCTCCCTAAGCATTTAAATTTCCCAGGACCACCCTGCTGGACCAAGTGGCTGGTGGGCTCCCTGTCTCCCTGCTCTGAGCAGCGGGCAGGCTCACCTGGCCTTCTCCCTTCCAACCACACTGCTTTAAAAACTGGTTTTCCCTGATTTAAATGGGTTTTACCCTGCACAGGATTTTTGAGGAGCAACTGAGAAAGATTCTTCCGTGATTTATAGTTTACAAGGAAGACCCCCCCCCCCAGCCCACCATGTGTCCTGCAGGCTGGAACCCACCCCCTACCACATGGCTGCCGGGCTTTGCAGATCCTGGCCCTGGACACTGGCATGGCCAGTGCAGGCTTTCCCTGCATTAACTGGCTTTTCACCTACGCGGGATTTATGAAGAGCCACCAAGAAAGTTTTTTTCTGTGCTTTACAGTTTACAGAGAACCTCTCCCAGCCCACCGTGTGTCCAGTGGGCTCAAACCCTACCCCTGCCACACAACTGTGGCTTGCCAGGCTTAGCACTACCTGCCCCCCACCATTCTTAAGCCAACAGGATCTTACCACTTCTGCAATGAAATAGTCTGGATAAGCTATAGCTTCTGTTCTGCAGAGATTGATTAATTTTTATCCTTAAGAAGCCAACAGTGGCCTTAGAAAACAAAAGTTGCAATGATTGCCAGAGACCCATTCGTTCTATGGATAAGCACTCTGTGTCATATTTAAAAATTGTATCTAAATTTTGACCTTCACTGTCTTCAACAGGCAGCATGAGTGGGGCAGAGAAGATCACTGCAATGAGACGAAGGAAAATTCCAAACAGGACCTCATCCTGCAGCAACTTGAAAAGCCTGACAGGGAGAGAGCTAAAGCCACTGCTGACAGAACGTGGACCCAGCAGTGGCAGCAAACTGTGCTCCAGTACAGAAACAAGGATTCAGTAGAGCTACTGATGGCTGCCAGGGAGCAAACCGAGATTCTGTGTTCCATGCTGGAGCTGCAAATGGACACCCACCACTGGACTTATTATATGGCCTTCACACCATGTTCCCTTGATATGGCTCAAATCCCCACTCATCAGAGTCCCTGAACGCACCCAGGACCTCTCTACACTGCATATTCCACCAGACATGACACCAGGATTCCCTTCTTTTCCCTACCTAGCCCTTAACCTTCTTCCCTCTAAATAAAAAACAATGTCATTTATTGGTTCACATGGGGTGGGGTGCAGTTGGAGGTGCTTTCATAAAGGTCAAACATACATCATTGTGGGGTTTGGAGGTGGTATTGCACAGTTAAATGCAGCACATACATGTGGATGTTTGCTCATTAAGAAAGATATTTTTCAAAGCCTCCCTAATTGCTACTGCTTCTGCATGTGCATTGGTGAATGCCCTTGTTTCTGGCTGTGCATAAGCACTGTCTAGGGCATCTGCCTCTGCAATCCAGGCTGGCATGAAAATTTCCCCATTTTATTTGCAAATATTATGGAGAATACAGCATGATTCAACTATGGTGGGGATGTTGGTTTGACAAAGGTCCAAATGGGTCAGAAGCCACCTGAATCTGGTTTTTAACTGGCCAAAGGCATATTCCACTGCCGTTCTGCACTTGCTCAGGCTGTAGTTGAAGCGCTCCCTGCTGTGGACAAGGCTGCCTGTGTATGGATTAATGAGCCAGGTGAGCAGGGTCACCCAGTATCACTATGGGCATCTTCATGTCACCAATCTTGATTTTCTGATCCGGGGAGAAAAGTCCCATCCTGGAGCTCTCTGTACAGACTGGAATTTCTGAAGATGTGCGTGTCCATGCACCTTTCCCAACTATCCCACAGAGATGTTGCTGAAACGACAACGCATGCAACGTCATGAAGAAGTACCCCTTGCAGCTTATGTACTCTGAGGTCAGGTAGTCTGGAGCCAAGATAGGGATGTGCGCTCCATCTATCGCCTCTCTGCAGTTAAGAAACCGCATGGCAGCAAAGCCATCCACTATGTGCTGCACATTTCCCAGAATCAAGAGTCTTCCACACCAGACAGTCACAGATTGCTTTGGCTACCTGCATCACCATGGCCCCCACTGTAGATCCGCCCACCCCAAACTGATTTCCCACTGGCATGTAGCTGTCAGACACTGCAAACTTCCACAGAGCAATTGCCACTAGCTAATGAACTGTCAAAGCAGGTCTCATTCTGGTATCACTGTGCTTCAGGGCACGGACAGTAAATCACAAAATTCCATGAAAGTGGCTTGCACATGTGAAAGTTTTGCAGCCACTGCTGGTCATCCCAGACCTCCAAAACTATGCAGTTCTACCAGTGCGTGCAGGTTTCACATCTCTAGAAACAGCATTCCACTGCAAGCAATGCATCTAGGGCAGCCAGCAGCTCTGCATTCTTGTTCTCCACTTCTTCAGTAACATCAGCTGAATCATCCACATCCATCTCATACTCCCACTGGTTTTGTCTAATAAAATACTGCAGGACACTTCAGGAAGTGGCCATAATACACAGTGCAACAACTCTAGTTTGTTCAGGACCCATGCTAGCACCCTGCAGCAGCGTAAGCCAGAGGCAGACTTTTGGAAAACAGCCCAAAAAATTATGCAAAATTTCTTTAGCTGTCTCTTTGTTTTCCAGTGGCAGGGGGCGGGGCATTGCACTCTGGGACAATGACATCTGATACCCACAAGCACTTGTGGCGCATTTTTCGTATAACCCACTGACACAAAAACCCAGAATGCAATGAGGCAACAGGCACTGTGGGATAGGTAACCACAATGCACTGGTGACGTAGTCGAACTTAGGTCAGGCAATGGAGACCCGCCATGTCAACTTCCTGGACGTTTGTGGACACTCATCTTCAACTTCAGAAAATCTAACAGTAAAAAGTTGACTTGAATAAATTTGACTTTATTTCATAGCGTAGACATAGGTTGAGACTAAAAGCATATGGTTAAAAGAATTTTGCTCAAACTTTTCACAGTCGTGCTTTCCAGCAAACACCAGACAGAGAAAACTGCATGTTTGAAATCTGATGATGGTAAAAAAAGCGGGTTATAATGGAAACTATTTTGCAAACTTAACTCTGTCTCTATAGTAAACATAAAAAACCCACATATGATCAAATAAATATTAAATCAAACTCTCTCTCAGTGTGCACACACAATGTTTGGTAAACCCATTTCATGTTCAAAAGAAAATTAAACCAAAGAATAAGTTATTAAAAGGGGCCTTTGAAGCAAAAAGCAATGTTGTGTGAAAGACAGAACCAGAAGAGTTTATTTAAACACAGAGAAGGGAAAACAGAAATTAGGAAATCAGAAGAACAGTCATGAAGGCACCCAGCAGCCTTTTCCTGGTATGAGAAATTCTTCTAGCTATGAATATTTTATCCAGATTCAACTTCCTTTTTAAAGTTCTTCCTATCAAAATCCCAGATTCCTTCTTCAATAAACTCAGAAAAGTCATTACTAAATTCGTCAGTGCTGGTGTAAGATACAAAATTAGTTTCATATGGATATAACAAACAATGAATCAGAAAACCTTGTACCCTTCCATTTATTTATATCGGATGAGCAGCACAATTTCAATCTGCACATAATCAATTTCATGCTGACCCGCAGCAATATTGGAGGGAAATGGAATAATCTTGATTCTCTCTGATAAATCACTTTTTGTTTTACCCCTCAAAAATTTACACTGGAGTCTGCTCTCAAAGTTCATGTATTTCCCTTAGGCTACATCTACATGGTCTGCTGCTGATGGTAGGGTCATACAAATGATGGCACTCAACAATGCCAATGAGGTGCTCATTTAAAAATTGTGTGTCTCATTTGCATACTCTCACGTAATTGTTGTCCCAGCAAAGGCTTCAGTCGCCACAAAACAAGCTGTCAATCAAAACTCCCTTTGTCAACAGAAGGGGGATTTTGGTTGACAGAACCCCATCTGCACGGCTTGTTTTGTAGCAACTGAAGCCTCTGCCAGTACAGCGATCAGGCAAGAGTATGCAAATGAGGCGCACAATTTGTAAATGAGCACCTCATTTGAATTGTTGAGTGCCCTCATTTGCATAACCCTGATGGCAGCAGCACACTGTGTAGATGTAGCCTTAATGTATCGATTTACAAAAATGTAGGTAGGCTATGTCTACACTAGAAGTATCTGTCTACAGAAGTTACTGTCTTAAGAGATGTTCTAACAAAACACGTTGACAGATCATGTCTACACATAAAAGTGGATCGATCTTTTGATCGGCTCTGCCTACAAAAGGGCCCCCGGCGCATTTATGTGGCTTTTTTGGTGACAGTTTCTGTCAACAAAACACATTTAGTGTGTAGATGCTCCAAGAGTTTTGTTAATAAAAACTCAGTTTTGTCTACAAAACTCTCTAGGGTAGACATAGCCCTAGAGTTTTAAAATATTTTGTATTTCTTTCTCCTTGGACACCTACCAGTAGCATCTCATTTTTTGAACTTTCAAATAAATCAGAGGTTTTACAAACTAGCTCCAATAAGGAATTTCTCCATTTATCCAGTATCTATTAAGTCAGTCCTAAAACTGAAAAATATTGTTTAAAATATAGTCAGACTCACTGTTGACATACCAGGAAAACAACTGTAAACCCTGCTTAATCCAGCAAATCAGCCATGCACACTAGTGAGTCTGGCCCACCATTTCAACCAATTTTCTCAGTTCTAATACATTCAAATGATGAAAATTCTCCACAGGATCAAATCTATTAACCATTCTCCCATACAGACTCATTGTCTTATTCTGAAATTTTCAAGACCGCAAGGACAACTGCTGTACTTTCACTATGTCTACACTGAAGAGATCTGTTGACGGAAGTTTCAGACTGAAGTTAACGTCCAACAAAACTTCTGTCGACAGACTGCGGCCAGACTGCCAAGCAGATCGAAAGAGCAATCAGCTCTGTAGGCAGAGACAGGCCAGACTGCCCAGCTGCTCTCTTGACAGAACGACTGACTGGAAGCATAGCCAACAGGGCTGCATGGTGTCCCAGAAGCCCTGTCTATTGACAGAGGTTTCCCCCTCATCTGAATGCCCAGACTGGCTTTATGTCGACAGAATCTGTTAACAGAGGCATTCTGCCAAAATGGGGAGCAGCAGAACGCTGTTAAAAGAAGTGTCATGTTCTGTCAATCTACTGTTGACAGAAATCCTTGGGAATGTGGCTGCTCTGCGGGTTTTGTTAAAAAAAAAACTCTCTAGTGTAGAATTATGCTTTATGCATAAGTCATTTCTACCATTGCTGCATTTAAATACCTACCCATAGAATCTTGGTAGAGTATCTTCAGGACTAAAGTTAGCTAACACATTTAAGATCTCTGTTTCACCTCCCATCATGGAAATAAAATGGGAAGACTGGTTAACACTACATGTTGGATACACTGTAATTTGCTTGATTTACTTGATTATTTTTATGTGGTTGTCCCAATACTGAAATCTCATGGTGGAATATAATCCCACACTGCAGAAATTATGTCTGAATCCACTTTATTTACTGCTCATCCTTTTGTATAGGCTCCAAGTCTAAGGATAAAGTTTAAACTGATGTGCAGGGCTCACAAAAGCCCTCTGGACAACATATTGGCTGTGGACACTTGGCCAAAACTTTGATATGGCCATGAAAATGGCCAAATCGGAGAATACTAATGAGGCGCTGAATTCAGCTGAGGGGAATAAGGGGATTTCAAAATGTGTGGGGTCCCTTTGAAAAACGACCATGTAGCCACGCCAAGCCGCACACGTTCGAAAGCGGTGTTTTCCAAGTGCTGCGTCCAGAAGCGTCCTAATGCTAATGAGGCGCTGAACATTCAGTTCAGTGCCTCATTAGTATTCTTTGATGATTTGGCCATTTGCATGGCCATATCGAAGGTTTGGCCAAGTGTGGCCACAGCCATTGACACACTGAGTACAGTCCTGGAAAAGGCAAATGTGTTCCTCCCCATAAAAGTGGCTTGGACAGGCAATCATCATTGTGATAAAGACTTAGGCTATGTCTACACTAGGCAACGTAAGTTGACACAATTCTAGCTATGGCAACTGCATAGCTAAAATTGAGGCATCTGCACTCGGCTAACTTGGCTGTCCATACTGTCCATATTGCCTGTACTTGCGAGGAGACCCGGGGTCAACTGTGAACCCTGAGCAGGTTGATCTTCCAGGGTAGCGTAGATGTAGCCTAAGGCTAATAGATATGTCAGGTGTGGGTAGCACATGATGGATTTTGTCACCATAACCCTCATTTATTTTCCTCAGAAAAATCTAAGAAAAGAGGAATATCTGTTATCTATATACATAACTGTTATGTTCTCCCACGTAGAAGAGTAATGCTGAAGGATAACAGCAGATTGCAGCAGGACAAGGGTTAAACCAAGAATTCACAATTAGTAATTTACAATAAATTATGAGAGTCTAACTCTCTTCCAATGGGCCAAACCCTGAATTTCTCACTTGATTTTCCTAAGTTTTTACTCAAGCAAGACATCCATTACAACCCACTATGTGCAGCTGGTGTCAGAAAATGAAAGCAAGGATTAGGGGCAGGGGACAAGTGGATGTATGATGATGCAGGTGACTAGTCACACATCCTAACATAAGGTGGCATAATAAGCTATTAAAACACCTGAGACTGCAGAATTCCTAGCCAAGGATTTCTTCTCTACCAAATCTCCTGGTCCAATTATTTATTCCAACTATTATTATTAATTACTACTTGCATTGTGGTATCACACAGGTGTCCCTCTCCTACGTCATGGCTCAACCATACTGTATAAACACAGGAAAAAAGAAAAGAAAAAAAAAAAAGAAAAGTTCCCTGCCTCAAAAATTCTACAATTTAGCAGTCACGCCTGGACTGGAGCAGTGTCTTACTCCCTGACACTAATAAATCTCCAGTGCCTGAGATTGAACTTCTAAATGAAAATTGAAAAAATAATATAAAATGCTTCAATTTATTTCCATTTAGTGGCATGAAGCTGCGTGTGTGTGTGTGCGTGTGTGTGTGTGAGAGAGAGAGAGTGAGAGAACGGAAACCAGATCACCCTTAAATCCTGCAACAATTTGATAAGGCATGTAATTTATTAACCCCCATTCAGACATTGACAAAAGAGGAAGCTTCAGTGATATTTCTGAAGTGTGCAGCACTAAAGATGAAAATAAGAGCTGTAAAGGAGTTCTCAGTAGGTAAGTGTATGTACTCTACACAGATGGGAATAAAATCTCACGGGGTGTGTCTACACTAGCACCTTCCTTTGAAGGAAGGATGGTAATTAGGGTGTTGGGAGTTTACTAATGAAGTGCTGCGATGCATAGGCAGCACTTCATTAAGCAAATTCCCCCCCACAGCAACTCCGAAGTTTTAAACTTCCAAGTACCAGCATGCATCTAGCTGCAGTGCACCCGCTGGTACTTCGAAGTGCCGGGGCAACTTCGAAGTCCCCTTACTCCTCAAAATTTCCTAATACCAGATAGGAAGAAGGGCTTTCAAAAACTGGGGGGTCCTTTTGGAAGGTCCCCGTCCCCATGGGCGGCGTGCGATTCAAAAAACTGCATTTTTGACTCACCATGGCTGCCATTATGCTAATGAGGCACTGCATATTCATGAAAGCACCTAATTCGCATCTTTCGAACCCACCCATTAACATGCCCCTCGCTCATGTGGACACAGGGTTGCTGCTTTTACAGACAGACTCCAACTTGATTCCTGTCTAGTGTAGATAAAGTTTGCAGTACCTGTAGCAGTCACTAAACAGCAGAAAATCTGACCATGACATCTTAAACCATCATCCTATTGCTTATGCTTCTGGGATAAAACTCTCCTGTCACACCTGATGGGCGGACTGTGATTCAGCTATCTTCCTCCACCTATATGCATGGGACTGCCATGAACGGTATAAAAGTTCCCAACCATGCCAGAAGAATAGAGCAGTTGAGTTGAGCTCTGCTGTGAAGACTACAGAGTAGAAATCTGCTTCGGGAGAGCTACTTCTTTAAAGAGCATAGAAAGCAATATACCCTGTTGGCATTGGAATGCTTTAGCATGCATACACAGACTGGCAGACAAAGGATTAGCTTTTACAAATATTTTCTAATTAATCAGACCCATGATCTTGAAGATGGAATTTTCTTTCCCCTCTTTTTAAAGTTAATTTCTTCATCTATTATGCACTTGAGGAGACTCCATTGTACAATTATTTTATTATTTGTTATACAGAAAAATATATTTGTGAATGGCTCTATTATTTGGGTAATCAGCCTTCTGGTACACAGAAAGTTTCCCTTCTGGACAGGCATTCATTCATTCTGCTGTACCATTGTACATTTTATGGCTCGGCATGCAGAAAAAAAAATCTTTTCTTTTTATTTCCTTCACTGGTTCTATTATTTTAATAGTTTTTAAAGTAGCTTCCATTTCATTTATGCTACTTCTGTTGCAATGTAGCTACCATTAAATCCAAACATTTTCCAAGACAGATCTCTCATTAAAAAATTGACATAAAAATATTTTGTAAGATTTGGAGCAATCCCTCAAAATATTTTTACATCTCTTTCTACTTAAATAAATAACTGATTGAAATCATGAACATGAACTGCATACTGTGCTTATAGGGTTGAATTAATAAAAAACTGAACTTTATAAAAGCATCTACCACAGTACCTGACTTTGGTGAAGAGTTTCAAATGCAACTAATCACAGGTTACTGCTTATTGGAGAACTCACTCTCAGTCTGTAATGCCTTCACTTTATTTCTATACGGTAAGCCAAATGATGCAGCTTCAGTAGTGTAATCAGGCTTTAAAAGTTTTTACTCACCTCAAAGGTCTTTCCCCCGTTCTATTAGTACTAGTGATTATAAATACAGAAATTCTTTCTCAGCTAGTAAAATTTTCAGGTCATTAAAAATATTTTCAGCACGCCCACTGTGCATAATGGAGAATATCATGCTGTGTTAAAATTCTCTGTCTCTAACTTGAGGGTTACTCATACAATACCTAGTTGGTAGTTTAAAGCAGCTTAACAGTGCAAATACATAAATATATATGACACCTTTAATTCTTCTGTGGCTGAAATCCCATCTGGACATTGCTAATAAATCCAGAGGCAAAAGCAGTAAAAGAAAGAGCCTAAATTTAACTATATGGTAAATCCTGAGTTTTACTATTTGGCTATTTTGGTTTGTTTGTGTGATAACTTTGAACTACATTCTGAGTGCTGACTTTAGGTTCCAGAGTAGGTGGAACTTGTGTACAATATAACTTAAATTCAAGGTGCAAGATTCTGTACTCTAGCTTAGATCTTTAGCTAGTGTAAACTGGTATAGCTCCATCAAAAGTCAATGGAGCTATGCTGATTTATACCTGCTAAGAATTTGAATCTACATTGATACAGGCACCTTTTGAGAAGATCAGGTGGTGTTAATTCTGTCAACAGTGATATAAATACTCTAAGCAATGGCACAGAAGTATTCTTGGTACATTCAGAGTGAGCCTGTCCAGCTGTGAAACAATATTGGCCAGCAAACTACAGCTGCTGGAAATTCTCAAAACAGTTATTTTAAAAGCACCATGCTCTCTGGGTTCTTCTGGGCTTTACCCTGCCAGAAAAAGGTGCAGTCCTTTTCCTTTAGAGATCCCGAATCAGCGAGTCGCGTCTCTTGCAGTGCAGCGATATCAGCTCTGAGCCTCTTCAGTTCCTCATTGATGACAGCGGTCTTTCCGGTGTCACTGATGGCCTGAAGATCTTCAGTCAAGCCAGTCACCATGGTCCGCACATTCCAGCAAGCAAGCTTGAATTGTTGATGTTTCTCATTTCTTGTTGATTTTCTTATTGGTTTGCCTGGTGCCCAAATTTCAGTCACTTGTCAGGTTCAGGAACCTTAAGCCTCACGCACCCAGTAAGCCGGTGAACTGTGGCGGGACAGTGCCCTATTGGCTGGGGGCTGCCCAGCTTGAGGCAGGCGGTGACTGTCCAGTGAGATGTGAGGATCCCTCCCACCGTCAAAGTCAACCCCTGGCGCTCGTTCTCTACGCCAATCGAGCAAGAGCTTATAACCGGTAACTGTTGCCTCCCGTGTTGATGCAACGCCGTTCAGCGATGCCGGAGTACCTCTCCGGGCGCGAGCCTGGGCATTTGTTATGGAGACTCTGGGCTGCCCAGACACCAGTGTCCCCCTCTCGGCTTCACTGATATAGTCCAAAGGAGAGGATAACCTCCACGTCTGGTACCAGCTCAGCTGCAGGAGTTGCCGGGACAGTGCCAGAAGTTGACACCGAACCGCCTTCGGACTCCACTCCGGATTTTCTGTCAGGGTTTACTCCCTTAGCCTCTCTCCTTCCCAGGATAACCCACAAGGCAGTGGGGTGTGGAGAATGTGGTTAAGGATCCTACTACTTCATACCTCCCTGTCACCACGTCACCATAGCGCCCTGTGGAGCCATGACCTCCTATCCCCGGGACCCTTCTCCCTACCTTTTGCCCCCCCCCACCTACCATCACCATAGGACCCTCCCCAACCCACTACCCCCCATCTGCTCCCATGTCTGCCCCCCTCACTGCACTGGCCCCTCTCCCCCCAGCTGCTCTCAGTGCCCCCAGGTCCACCTTCCCCCATCACTCTTCAGGCTCTTTTCTTCAGAGACTTCTTTTCCTGGTAGTGCTGCCTTGCAGGGCACAGGTGGAACACCATACCTGAAAAGGACAAACAAACACAGGGCTCCTCCCTAGGCAAACTCCCAGAGGCAAACTCCCTTCCCTGTTAGCTGCTGCCCCCCTGTTCGCTGCTCACCCCTTGTTCGCTGGGAGCTCCCTTCTTATAGGGAGAGCTGCTGGCTGGTCAGGCCTGGCTCAAAGCCTTCCCTCCTAAGCGTCACTGGTAAACTGTTCGCTTGCGTCATCCTTGGCAGACTCCAGAAGATTGCTGAGAGGGTGTACCCCGAATCGCAGTGCGGATTCCGCGCAGAGAGGTCTACCGTTGATATGGTCTTCTCTCTAAGGCAGCTGCAGGAGAAGTGCAGGGAGCAGAGAAAGCCACTCTACATAGCCTTCATTGACTTGACCAAGGCTTTTGACTTGGTCAGCAGGGATGGTCTGTTCAAACTGCTCCACAAGATAGGCTGTCCTCCACGGTTACTCAAGATGATCCAGTCATTCCACGAAAACATGAGAGGAACCATCCAATATGACGGCGCATTATCGGATGCTTTCAGAATCAGGAGCGGCGTCACACAAGGATGCGTGCTTGCTCTGACGTTGTTTGGGATCTTCTTCGCACTCCTCCTGAAGCATGCCTTTGGATCTTCAACAGAGGGCATCTTGCTGCACACAAGATCTGATGGGAAACTGTTTAACCTTTCAAGGCTGAAAGCTAAGTCTAAGGTGTGAGAAGTCCTCATCAGAGACATACTGTTCGCAGACGATGCTGCTGTAGTGTCTCACACAGAAGACCAGCTTCAAAAACTGCTGGATTGGTTCTCCAAAGCGTGCAAGGACTTTGGGCTTACCATCAGCCTAAAGAAGACGAACGTACTCGGTCAGGATGTTGCTGAATCCCCATCAATCAGCATTGACAACTATACGTTAGAGGTTGTCCACGAGGTCGTTTACCTAGGGTCCACCATCACTGACACCCTGTTGTTGGACACTGAGCTAAATAGGAGGATCAGAAAAGCGGCCACAACTCTGTCCAGACTCAGCAAGAGAGTGTGGAATAACAACAAGCTGTACACTCACACCAAAATGCAAGTCTACAGAGCATGCATCCTCAGCACCCTCCTTTATGGCAGCGAGACTTGGACCCTGTATGCCCACCAGGAAAAGAGGCTGAACGTCTTCCACTTGCGCTGCCTCAGGCGCATCCTTGGAATATCATGGAGGACAGAGTGACCAACACTGCCGTCCTCAAGCAAGCTGGAATCTCAACCATGCACACCCTCCTCAGGCAGCGTCGACTCCGCTGGCTTGGCCACGTCCACAGGATGAACGGTGGAAGGATTCCAAAAGACATCCTGTATGGTGAGCTAGCCTCTGGCAAAAGACCTCCCGGACGCCCGCAGTTGCGTTACAAAGATGTCTGCAAGAGAGACCTCGGAGAGGTAGACATCGAGCTGGACAACTGGGAAGATCTAGCAGATGACCACAGCAGATGGAGGCAGGGGTTACACAAGGGCCTTCAGAAGGGCGAGTTGAAGATCAGACAGCTAGCAGAGGAGAAGCGAGCGCACAGAAAGCATAATAAGGACTTGCCAGACACCCACTACATCTGCAAGAGATGCAGCAAGGACTGTCACTCTCGTGTGGGTCTTTATAGTCACAACAGACGCTGTAAATGAAGTCCTCAATTGAAACTTTAAAGGGCGCGATCCACAGTCTATGCAGACTGAAGGATGCCTACTATTTTAAAAGCAAGAATGTCCTTAAATGCACAGAAATACAACAAACTTTTCTCAAATACGAAATAGATAACTGCACATATAAGAACTCTTCACATTAAAACTTCGACACTAAGATGTGAAATAGGCACTAGACCAGAGTAACTACATTTAAATAATATAAAAGGAATGATATTCAGATTCTCAAACTTTTTGAAGTATAAAGCATATTTCAAACAGATTGTTCTGTGGACCAATCTGCCTGTATTCTAATTTTCACTATTCTTCCCCCTTTTGCAGTCCTCCAGCATCTCTGTGGAAACTGAAAATGAACATGGGAAATTAATAACAAGAAGTCCTATGACACCTTATAGATTAACAGATATTTTAGAGCACAAGCTTTCATGGGCAAAGACCCACTTCATCAGATGCATGAGTGGGGGGGTATTATGGGAAATTAATGTTTACCATGTTGTGCTATTATTGTGTTGACTCCAGGATATTAGAGAGACAAGGTGGATGAAGTAATATCTTTTATTGGACCAACGTCTGTCGGTGAAAGAGCCAAATTTTCAAGCTTACACTGAGCTCTACAGATCTGGGAAAGATACGCGAAAGTGTTACAAATAAATACAAGATGGAACAGATTTTTAGCATAAGCAGTTACTGCATATTTTAAGAGACCATTCAAACTGACGTGGCTGGGGGCATATTTAATATCTTTTAAGGCCACTACCACATGACTAATCTGTCAACTGCCAGTTTCATTTAAACTCACAAACCACAGACAATTCCCTTTTTTAAAGTTAAAATTTCATTTTGAATCTTAGAAAGCCAAATTAATTTGTCAGGAAACTCCAATAAAGTCACTGAAGGTACACCAGGGAACAATTTACCTGCTAGTGTGAAAATTACGGATGATTTTATCATCTGTTCTCACACTTGAACGTCCACCAGTAACTGACGATGAAAAAAAGGTAGAACCAAGGATGTGCTCCTCAGCAGAAACACTTAATCTGCATAGGCTGCTGCAATGTGAAATTGACTAGTCCTACATGATTTTTATCTGATTCATTCCTACAAACCACTTCAGATAAAATGCTTCCTTGCAGGAGTGACGCTGCTCAATTTTTGCCTGCAAAAGGGACAAACAAAAAGATGACAAGCAGAAAAGCTCAGAAAAAAAGGACAAAAAATATGGACACAGAAAAAGCAATACAGGGGGGCAAATGGACACACAAAGAAGAAATAAAAAGGGTTAGTGAAAAGCAGGGGGAAACAAACAAGGCACTGGAAAAAAGACAAGATGGAGAGGGAAAGAGATAAGCATGAAGGGTTAAATTCACCCCTGTGCACAGTTAACACAAGGCTCATGCACCACTTAGCTTTCACCGAACTCCTATAAGCCTACGGTATCTTCTTTCTGTGTGAAACACCCCTGTGCAGATCACCTGCATGAGACTTAGGTAAGACCTATGTCTCCGGTCTTCAGTGAAACTTCATCAATGCACAGGCCTTAGGCTGGTCATCTGCACACCTTTCATGACAAAAGGGCAAAACAAGGAAAGACTGTTGGTCTCCCCACGTATTTCCCCTAATTCTTGCTTCCCTCATACATATTCCAGACAGACAGACAGATAGAAACTGCATTTTTAATGTGAATTTAATTACTCATTTGGAGCACTTTTTTTGATAGTGAGCCCTAAGAACTGGTTCTGGTTCTCAGTTGAGTCCTTGCCAGAAAAGTCTTGAGAATCACAGGGAAACATAAGGGACATTAAGAGTCCTTCAAGAGCACATTACATGCATGTTTTAGAATACGTAGTACACTTGTAGGTTGGAGTTTGGGGGAGTTGGCTGCTATAGTCTAAAAATACCAGCATTAGGGTGGCTATGTCTACACTAGCAAGTTCCTTCGAAAGATTTTTCCAAAAAAGGGGGCTCTTTTGAAAGATCCCGCAGAACATCTACACACAAAAGGCTTTTTTTCGAAAGTAAATGGAAAGAATGTGCGCTCCTTTAGAATTTGCTCTTCCTTTCCCATTTCAGGAAGAGCAACACCCTTCGAAAGCTTCTTTTGAAAAAAATGCGTATACATGCTCTGCAGGCCCTTTTCTTCTAAGGAGCAGTACTCTTGGGCCTGACCGGGGCTGTGCGAACGCTCTCTTTCAAAAGAGCAGATCACTCTTTTGATCTTTTTTTTTGGCTGTGTCTACACTAGCCCCCTCCTTTCAGAAGGGGAATGGTAATGAGGGATTTCGGCAGGTGCTAATGAGGCATTGGCATGAATATGTACTGCCACATTAGCATAATGTTGGCCGTGTGCGATTTGAAAGTGCCACTTTCGAAATGCACACCGCCCGTGCAGTTGGGGACCATTCAAAAGGACCCTGCCCCGCTTTCAAAAATGCCCTTCCCAATTTTTTCAGGAAAGAGATGCTTCCGAAAGTGGGGCTTCCTTTCAAAGGAACCCTGATTACATGGCTAGTTTGCATTTCAAAAACAGCACTTTCAATGAGGCGAGTGGCTGCCATTATTCAAATGAGGCACTGAATATTCATATCAGTGCCTCATTATCATTTTTGACCTGCTGCATTTATGTGCCCCTTCTGAAAGGGAGGTGTAGTACAGAGGCAGCCATAGATCCCATTTTGAAATACAGCCATTGGACGCACTCTGGCTTATTTTGAAATAGGCTCCATTCCCTCTCCAAACACCTCTGTTTCAAAATACCTCTATTCCTTGTGCAATGAGGTTTACCAGTTTCAAAATAAGCCAACCCCTAATTCAAAATTATTTCAATATAGCAGCTGCATTATATATAGATGTTAGATTAGTTATTTCAATATAATAGCTGTTATTGCAAAATAATTTTGCTGTGTAGTCCTACCCTTAGTAAGTCAATGCTCAGCTGTATAACTGCCTAGATCACACAGCATGAGTTATCTGCTGATAAGGAAGGGAAAATCTTTTCCAATAGCTAATGCTATGGTTATTTCTTTAGGGTATCAGACACTTCTCCACTCTAATTCTTCTGAGCTGTTTATAAAAATTGCCTCACTATTTCCTTATTGATACCAAAACACTGCAGTAATAAGAAGAGCACAGACACTGTAATAAGTTTATTTACCCACATCTCATCTAACATCACTAGCTAGTAGCTACACACTTTATCTCCAAGATATCTGGGCCATCTCTACTTCTCGCATTTTATCTAGAAAGAGGCAGAAACATCTCTCCTTTCAGAGCAAGGAGGAAGAAAGTTCTTGTGGTTAAAGTAAAAGCTAGTGAGTCAGACGGGTGTGTTCAGTTCCCAGTCCTGACATGGACTTCCTACATGAATGTGGTCCAAACTCTTCAGCTCTCTGTGCTTCCCTTTAACATCAGAAGGGGTGGGTGGAGACTTAACCAATTCTTTCTTGGGAAGTGCATTGAGGTATTTGGGTGGCAGGGGGTACAAAGTGTTGTTATAACTCCTGTACATTTGGGAACACAGAAGCTTTGTCTCTCTGCTACTGAGAGAATGAATCTCCGCTTCTGCAGGGAGGAGGAAGTCATAAATAAATTTAGCAATTGGCCAAAAAACTGAGGGCAAACACAACAGGAGCAATCCAACCTTATTCCAACGAGTAAAGTGATTAAAAAAGAATGAGCTATTACAGGGTATTGGGGAGTGAACACTGAGAAAGTTCTGAATTCCCTTGAACTTACTTTAAATTACCAGGCTGCACTGTATTAGCTAGAACTGTCTTTTTATTTATAATTTAGAGATGTATAATTCATTCTTGTACATTCATTTAGGAAAGCACGGTAGCTAACCACTAACCCTTAAGTATGGTCTAGCAGTGGCATTGGGGGAGTTAGCCACACTCTCTCTCACCTATGCTGGCAGACACACTCCTCTGGCTGTGAAGAAAACCACATTGTGGGAAGGAAAGCCTACAAAAGAATGAAAACAGAAAGTGTCTAAGGCCTTGGCAGAAGGACACTAAATAAAATAGAGAGTGGTGACTCATTTTGGCAGTGAATCCACCTCAACCCCTTCAAAGGCTTTGGCAAGAGTCCTCGGAGGAGACCCCAGGCTTTTGCCAAGCCACAAAACACCACAATTATTATCGCAGCAGTCATCAACAAAACAGATTTTGTAAACTGACTTGTTGGCACATAGATTAAAGAAGCTATAAAAAGGAAGAACAGCTGTTTGGGTTGCCCTGTGCAGAAAGTTACTATATAAAAAGTAATTTTATACATAACATATAGATGTAACTGCACCTAACACACACACACAGTATGTATGTGTAGAATACACGAACAAGTATCATGTATGCAAATTGCAAAAAGGCAAAACAGATCCACTTTACAAAGCATAATATTAATTAGCCCGGAAAGTTTCTGAAGCATTTCATTCCACAAACAATAAATTGACAGGTTTGTAAACTAAGGGCCTGATTCTCTTGTTTTACACCATTGTAATTTTGTTGGTTTCAGTTAAGTGAGTCCCCACGTACAACATAATGAGATCAGAAACTAGAACTAAGAATGGCTCTTTTTAAGTCACGCGTAAAAGACCCAATTCTTCCATTTGTTTTAATCACTGGTTAAAAAATGAAATGATATGAAAAGAGAATAAGGCCCAATGATCATATATTCACATAGGAAGAAGCACCAGGTAAATCATCCAATGGCCTGTACAGTCATAAGTCATAATATTGAAATGTAATGATTAACTTTTTATTTGCAATATATAGGTAGAATGTGAGATACCACTTGAAAATGGCCAACTATATTTATCTAAAATGTAAACTACAACTCAAAAGCAGAATTAAACCCCAAAGTTGGGCAACAAAAAGATGACACTATTTTTATACCAGTGGGTATGTGGCTTTTAAATGTCTCATTATTTGTCCTCTAATTTAAAGCGGCTGCTGTTTAAATTTACACTTTTCTATTACATTTCAGGGGAGAATGGAAAGGGGAATAAGGGAGCTTTTTAAATCTTGCTTTATTTAACAAACCCTTCACTAAGTCCTGTGGTACTCACTCACAAAGTCCCACAGTGATTTATTTTTTAAGTTAGCTTGGAAGTTACAAAACATTTTTCCTGAATTCATACCACTCTATATTTTTGACAGTGTATAAAATTAGAACAGACTGAAAACATGTATTAAATGATATGTTATTTAACTCATAACATTCACTTCTGCATCTAACTTCTTTGAGCTCTTGCTGTCTGTTGGCCTTTTAAGAAGCACTGATCTTTTGCACCAAAGGATACAGTGTTCAGACTACATCATCAGTAACATTTGGCTCACTAGACGTACCATTGGACTTCAAGTAGTGACTGCTTTCAGAAAGAGAGCATGAATTTGAACTCAAGGTTGTTTACAAATCCTAGGAAAATGTAAACAGTTGCACTGCTGAAATATTTGAGTTTATAAGAAAGTGAAGGTTTAACCTCTCTAGTCTGGCACCTTTGGGACCTAACCAGTGCTGCGTGAGAGAATTTGCCAGATCACAAGAGGTCAATATTGTCTAGTAGCATTATCAACACTCCCATTGCTTACCGGGCTGTTAGATGACATTTAGGCTATGTCTACACAAGAAGCATCTGTTGACAGAAGTTACTGTTGACATGGAAATCTCAACAGAAACTCTGTCAACAGATTGCATCTACACACAACTTGCTCTGTCGACAGAGAACTGCCAGATGGCACTGCCTTCTGGTGCCAGAAAGCAGAATGTCAGCTCTGCAAAGAGGGCTGCCTGGGAACCGGAAGTCCTCTCGGTTGACAGAAGTGTCTACGCTGCACTTTTGTCGACAGTGCTCTGTTGGCATTATCGTGCCTCAAATTTTTGAGGGATAAAACTGCCGAGGCAAATGCAGAGTTATGTCAACACTCTATCAACAGAACACTTTAAGTGTGTGGATGCTCCTCGAGTTATGTTGACATAGGCCCCTTCTGTCAACAAAACGCTCTAGAGTAGAACCAGCCTTAGGGGTAAATTAGAGCTAGATAATACAAAACACTGACAGATGGCTGTAAGCAAACTTTATGGGGCCACAAGAAAGTTGGCTGTACCCATGATAAGTGGTTGTGCAGCTAACTAAACTCATGCCAGGTTATGGATGTTGCCATACGAGAGAGTGCTGGACTAGAGAAGTTCAACCTGTGCTAATTATTTTACTAAATTAGTACCTTCTTGATAGCAGATGTAAGGACCTCTTGCATCAGCAATGGACAATGATGCTTCCCTCTCAGGGTTTGTTTTTGTTTGTTTAATTTTGTTCTTAGTAGACAAGTATGTGCTGAGATAACCATAGTTGTTGAAAACGGGGAAGGTATTTTGGTGGGCAGGGTAACTAAAGGATATAGATCAATCAGAATCAATAAACAGAGCACTTACAAATACAGTCTTTCTGAATACAGGTATTTTATAAAGAAATACTGCACTTGCAACCTACGATTCTAACTTAAAAGCAATTCAGCCATATAAATAAATATCATCTATGACTTTTAAAAATGTTCTTTTTTCATATTTATATGTACAATTCAAACATTCCAAACGAGTGCTGTATTTACAGCTTGCAAGTGCAGGTAGGCCTGTGGCTCAGAATACCCGGGATTCAAATACAATTCAGATTTTAGATCATAATATTTTGCCTAATCTTATTCTCCACTCTATTTTTCACAGCTACCTTGAAACTATATAATGTATAACACAGCCATAAAATTAACTAACGGACCACTAGAATTAGTACGTTTCCACCTCTCCAAGTATTCAGAAACCAACCAAGCACACACTGTCTCCTGTGTAGCCTGGAAATCCCGGCTGAGTTGATGCCAAGTCCCTGAAAAGTTGGACAGTACATCCGGTATTTATACTAAGCTAAAATTCTAATCAGTACTCACAGCAGTGTGTTTTAATTCATCTTTATGATTTTATTTCAATCTGCTAAGAAGCAAAGCTGCCAGAAAGCAACTACTACAAACTTAAGTAAACAAATGAAAAAATAAAATTGATCTCAAACCTTTTGTATAAGGTTTGCAACATTAAAGACACACAGTACAAAAGGACGTAATGTGAAGTGTCAGTTAAAACTGTGCTTTTCAAAGTTCTTTTAAAGTACCATATCTTCCAGTTCATATTTGCAACATGTTTGGTACGTTTTAGCCAAGGAAGAGAAACGCTTATGTTATTTTACACTGGCTATTTCACCTCACGTCTTCCCTTAAATAGCTTTCTGCCAAGTACTGTGAAACAAGAACACAGTGACTACTTGAATCTTTGGATGACACTATAAATTGTAGTGCCAAAAGGGCTGGAGCCAAGTCCTGCATCTTCCTCATTTGATGGAGTGGGGAGGAAGAAATCAACAGGAAAATTCTGAAAAGTTGGTCACCATTTTGGACCTGTTCTGTGTGCTCAGACCTTGGCAGCCATCTTACAGCTTGGCAACCATTTTGAGAATTTGTCTGGCAAACTCTCACAACTCGCTGACACTGTTTAAACAGAATGCTGGTTAAATATAGCCAAAATTAAATAATACAATGTGATACCAGGTAAAATCACCCTTAATAAATCAATCTGACAAAGGAGTTTACAAGTAGATCTTTAAATAGTGAGTGACATTCTGATTTTCTTAGCATAGAACACATTCCATTAAGGAAGTTCGGACTGCATGCTCCTTAACCCTTTAACAGGCTTTTTGCTCAAAAACAAAGCCTCCAAGAGCAATTAGGAAACAAAATCTCCAGGACACAAAACACAGAACTAAGCTGAACTATCCAAGACTTAATATATAATACAGTGGGCAATGCTGTTACTGTGGCTGTACAGTAAAATGGGACGGATCAAGAATTACAAAATACAGAATACATTCTCCCCTTTGTTAATGTTTAATGAGGGCATGGAAATTCTAGCTGGACTCAAAGTACAGAATCCTTCTCTCTTTGGATTAAAAAAAAAAAACCCCAGATGCAGCAAAACAGAGATTTGCAACGAGATTCTATGAAATACCTGCAAGCATACAAACAGCTTTATATATATAAATATTACTTTCAAGGAGCAACAGTATCTGTTTTCTTGTGAACTTTTTCATGTTCTTCTCTTCCAGAAAAAGATGTTTGAAGTGAAAATTTATATTGAAGCAGCTGGTTATTTTAAAATAGGCATACTTTATTAACAGATTCTAATTTTGGTGAGATAAAGTGGGTGAGGTAACATCTTTAATTTTGGTGTCTAATTTTGGTGCCCTGTGTAAACAAATACTTTCCTTCTTCTCATGCCCTACAAAACCAATGTGTTTTCAGACCAATTGTCTGCCTCTTTGGTCGTGCCAAAATCTGAACTCCTGCTCTGTGCCCATGTGCCCATGTGAAGAAAGCCATAGTTATTACAACACACTTTAGCCCAGAATCAGGAAAATAATTTAAAAGATAGACACGTAAGTCAAGAGCAGGATAGATAACCCTGCAGGAAATCATGTTGGTATTGCTAGTAGGAGAAAGGGGCATAGAGGAAGGAAATCTCACTGCAATTCACTCAATGTTTTAAACAATCCTCTAATTGAACAAGTTAATTTTTTCATATTTAATATACTGTAAATAATACATTTAAGAATTTCATGAGGAATTTGCAATGAGTGATTTTACAGAACAAACAATATTATCTCTGGAGCTGTTTTACAGAAGCATAGTCTACATGAGCTCTAACTCTTTAAGCCTATTTGGATAAAACTTAAAAGATAAGACACAGGTAAAATCAAACACTTGGAAAACTGTGTGTGTGAAAAGGCAAATATTATGAAGACACCAAACACTATCCACTATTAAAATTACATTTTGGGGAAGTATTCAATATTGAAAGACAAATGCCCACTGGAAATACCACACTCCTTATAATCTGCTTCTTATCTGGACATAATTTACAATGGAACATAAACGATAAAGTTCATGTCTGTTAACATAAACTTTAAACTATAGGGTTTTTTCTTGAATTCTGAATTTATCTGGAATTTTTATTCTTACTCTTTTTCTCACCCTTCTGAAATTTTAATTTAAGGGAGAAAGCATTACAGAAGTTAATTAACTAATTAAGCCAATGTATGAACTACAAAAATACTATGCTGTATTGCATCAAAATAAAGTCTTGATGCTGCTGGATATTTTTTATATTGAAGGACAGTATCTGCAGTTGCATGACGTCAGCTGTGCTGGAATAGTTCAGAATGCATTGATAAATTGCTCCATCGATTCTGTTCTGCTTCACTTACCATAATTATAGCACAGTAATGGATGACATGAGTGATATATTTTTTCTTTAAAGCAAAGCCAAGAGTTTGCCTGTTTCTTTATAAGATTAGACCAAATCTTTTCAATTAAAATAACATGATGGATATCTGAGAGTGTATTGGGGTAAGATACCTGCTTCAAATGCATCTATTTAATGATTATTGGTTAAATATTGAAATACAATTCAAACAGACTTTCCAATGCTTTAAATACCAAAATTTTTGGTTAATTGAAAGATGTTATAACATCACAATTTTTTAAGATCTTCCAAATTAAGTCTTCCATTCGCTCTTCCATCTAAGACCTAATTTTTAATGAGCTGTATGAGCCTGGTATATAGCAGCTGATTACACTTATGAAATTTCATGCTCCCCTGAGAGGACCCGTGCCCCAGTTTGTTCACCCCCGATCTACGTGCCCATCCTCCACAAAGGTCTCATCCTAATCAATGATCATTTTCTCTCCCTTCCAATACTTATTTATTTACATTAACAACTATATAATCCAGATATCTTTGTTATAAATATAAGCATCCCAACTTCTTTGAGTCTTATGGATTCTTTCATATGAACTGTATTTTAACCTTATTTTAGTGAGATAACAAATATGTTTACTTAGTTATGTTTTTAAAACGGCAGAAGGAGAGAGAAATTAACAGGCAAACACGAGAAAAAATACATGTTTGAAAATGAGATGAGACTAGATGAGACACCAAGTTACAAGACAACTATTCCAGAAGGAAAAGGCGTAGGAAGGAACTACAAAGGAAAAGGCTCTTGCACCAATAACAGACTATGTGTATGGATACCGAAAAGTTTTGCATACTGTAGTACCTCTGCCAACACTGAGCTTGTTAAAGAGGCAATGTGGGTGAGGTAGTATCTTGACTGGACAAGCTTTTGTTCAGAGCTGTTTTTCAGTTCAGGCCAGACATGAAAAAGAGCTCTGTCTAAACTCAGAATCTCGTCTCTCTCACCAACACAAGTAGGTTCAATCAAAGATATCACCTCACCTAACTTGTCTTTCTAATATCCTGGGACCAACACAGCTACTCCAACTTAAGCTCCTTAGCTACATATTTATTAATTTAGCTACTCCCAACATACCTCTAGTGATGGAAAGAAACAAATAATGTTCCTAAACGGATAGTTTTAATTAATAAGACTATTGTTTGCACACATACCCATATACTATTCAGCTTATTCAAGGATTTTTTTTTGAGAAGTCTTGCACTAGCTAGCTCCTATAAACTTTAGACAGTTTGTTGAAAAACTGATTCTAATGGCTTTAATACTGTCTCAAGTGATTTTTTTTCAGTGTATCATTTCTGAAAAGCTTTTCGACCCCAAAAATGTAAATGGTTTAAAAATGATCTATGCTTATAACTGCTGAACTCCTTTCCTTCTCACATTACAAAGGCTGTCACTGGAAATAAAATGTAACTTGGGACGCTTGTGGCAGCTATCAAACCTCCTCTGACACCTTATAATGTCTGAAACCCAGACACGGAAGGTTTACATCAGAAAAAATCTCCATTATGTACTGAACAACTCAAAACCTACTATCGACCACATTATTGATTTTTAGTGGGGAAACCAAGAAGGGAAAAGCTCCAGAAAAGATAGGGTTTCTTTTTCTCCCTCATCTCTAACTTAGAGGCTGCCAAACTTAGGTCTTCTCAGGCATAAGCCTTCAGACGTTTGTGCTGCAGCTAGCCAGGATGTCTGCCTAAGATAATTCAAGCTGAAGGCAGACAATCTGCAGTGGGAGCTGATTAGCCACTGACTTCCAACGTGACTGTCTCAGTCCCAAAAGAAGCTTCTTGACAGTAAGATATGGCAGCTACGCAACAGCTTAAAAAAATATGGTTATCTTTTCTGATGGTATTTGAGGCTGACTTTCATACTTTAGCAAGTAAGACTGCCTTTTTTCCAATTGGGAAGTTCTAACTCTTGACTTCAGAAATACTTCAGCCTATATTTCTAGAAAATGTTTAAAATGGATTATTTAAAAAAATATAGCTAATATGAAACAGTTGAGAATTTAAACATACCCTAGGTAGCACACCATACAAAAAGGCTCAATTATTTAAAAAGACTGAACACTTTTCACCCATTTTTTTATCAACAAAGTAAATTCACCCCATTGTCAATGCAAGCCAGCCCTCTGAAGTTACTCCTAATTTACACCATCATAAGCAGTATCAGCTTTGGCCAAATGCTTCATGTGAAAACCGGAGAAGTAAAAATTACAATTACATTTTATTCCTTCATAATTTAAGAACAAATGTCTTAAGGTTTGCTCAGGCTTATTATAAAGGCTTTGTAGCACATCCTATGTAGCATATTGAGTATTTAACTTGGAAATTGTACGACCACAGTTCAAAATCCAGGAAGGCTTCTTGGCCCCATGCATTTCACTGCTGAATCTCAGCCATGGGAAAATACTTATTTTTACATTTTATAAAGAGTATGGTCAGGCTAAAATCCTAATGCATATTTTATAGTGGAAGTTGCAATGTTAGCAAAGCACTTTAATAAACCTCAGAACAGCTTGTGTACAAATGTGAGGAGTTTGTTGTAAAAAATTAGAAGGACACTCTGCCTGTTTAAAATGTGAACATACTCAATTAACAGTGCAGGAATATCATTGGCTATATTTAATCTGCAATGTTAATGGACCGTGTGGTCAAATTGATTACGTATTTCATGTGTGTATTCAGTGTTCAGTTCTGCGATGCCGGGGCATTTTTACAGAGGTGTGTAAGATCAGATAGGGCTGGGGTCCTTTGTATCATGAATGGTTGGATCCAATCTTAGGTGTGTTTAACTTTCTTTCGTATATATTACATTTTTCCAACTTTTCATTTTTATGCTCACTTTATAGCTGTGTTTTCTTGTTAAGGTAAAGCACTCTTTGCACCCAGCTTCCTGAAGCCAGAAAATGAATTGCCAACCTCCAGCAATAGAAACTGTGTCCCAAAGGGCAGCTGCCGTGCTACAAAATACCCAGAATTCTCACTTTACTAGAGGATACTGAGCTGATGAGTGCATCTCAGAAAATGCAGGGGTGGATCAGGGAGGGCACCTGTGAGGTGGGCATCTTTAACTGGATAGTCTTTCCTCCTGTCTTCCTTGTGGAATTCCCAAGACAAGCAAGAGTGAAAACAATGCTTTTGCTCTCCTCGGGAAATGAAGTGACCCTGGGGAACAGCTGCCTCCAGAGATACACAAGAGTCAGAATGCACTCCACCAATGAATCAAGTCTTGGTCTTTACTGAGATTTTTAACAGCAAATACAAAATCCAGCCATATATCTTTTAAGCTACATGACATCATTACATAAGCACTACACACTGGAGTGGGTATTTTAGTATATGGTGGGACAGCAGGAGGAAGCACATAAATCTGTAGGGCCAGGGTCAGTACTTAAGCAGAGATTACCTCTAAGCTTCCCTTACGTGTTCTATTTTGGCCCAACAAATTACAGTGTACTTTAGGAAATGACAGTGGACTCCATTCACTCTGACTGGCACAAAAATGGAGCAAGATGTGACTTCCTGAGCCGGTGAGGCCCTGACCAAGGATGGAAAATCAGTCCCACGAGTGGACACACATTTTACCCTCCTCCTTGGGGTTCCACTGGGGAAAACAATAAAGATGAAACTGAAAGAAGCCTCTCTGGTTGAGCCTGTCCTGGACACACACTAATTCATTCAATGTCCTGGGTTCTCTTGCCATGCACCCTTCCCCCCCGTGTCATGCTATTGTGTGGACTTCAAGAGAAAGGCGAGGTCCAACCACCTAGGAACTGAACACTATTGTCCTGAACCATGATCTCCATGGGTTTCTGCTGGAATTACACAGTATAATAGATTGCTTTTGCAAGACCCACATTTTCCTCACATTTTCTCACCTCCCCTCAATATGACAATTTGTTTACTGAAAAATCCTGCGTGCAGTAAGCGAGAAATTATCAAATTACATGAAAATCTACCTTTACGGTCAAAAATATCTCAGTATCAAACTAGAGTCCAATCACTCAGGTTCAAAAGATGACAGTTATGTAGGGCTTAATCTTCCCAGGGGACTCAGCCTAGCAGTTAAAACCCTGCTTGTAAGTTTGCATTCCCAAATCTTTTCCATGGACGAAAGCTGCAGGTGCAGTTTTGGAAGGCACTTTCTAATATTTGGCCCATAAAATACTAACAAAAACATAAAGTTAACAGACCAATAGATTAGCCCGTTGTGATCAAAGGCTATGAGTATGATCTTCTGTATAACACAGCCCATAGCATTTCCCAGAATTAATTAACAAATCTTGTTTGTAAAATCAGAATAATGTTGTTAGTCAGAATGAGATTTTACCTTAATATACAAAATTGATTATGGTTAGGGGCATGAAAACACTGTGATATGGGTTTAACTGTATTCCTATTAAGATGTTATTAACATGTAATTTGTGTACAAGCAACACACAGCATTTAAAAATATTTCTGCTAAAGAACACAAAATCATGTTACTCATTCTACTGACAGACAGCCACTTAGGCTTGTCTATACTACCTCCCTACAGCAAAGGGAGGATGGTAAGCAGGGTGTTGGAAGTTTATTGATGAAGTGCTGCGGTGCACATGCAGCACTTCATTAAGCAAATTCCCCCCTGTGGCAACTCCGGTTTTAAACTTCGAAGTGCGGGCTTGCGTGTAGCTGTGGCTCACCCGCCGGTACTTCAGAGTGCCCGGGGTACTTTGAAGTTCCTTCAGTTGAGGAGTACTTGAGGAGGAAAGGGACTTTGAAGTACCTTCAGGTGAGCTGCAGCTCCATGTGAGCTGACACTTTGAAGTTTAAAACTTCGGAGTTGCTGCCGGGGGGGGGGGGGGGGAGGGAGGCGGGAATGTGCTTAATGAAATGCTTCATATGCACCGCAGCACTCCATTAATAAACTCCCAACACCCTACTCACCATCCTGCCTTTGAAGTATGAAGGTAGTGTAGACAAGCCCTTACTGAAATTAGGAAGTTATAGCTGTACTCAATAGACACTGAAGATTATATTAAAGCTATCATTAAGAAAACATAATGGTGTTAATACCCAATAAATATGTGTTTTTATATTATCTTTCTTTGTCATTGGTAAATGATAAAATAACTTGTTTATGCAGTGGAATCTCATTGTTCATAGTTTAAAAGGTCAGACAATTTCATAGTTGACCATAATTCAGAAATAACCATTAACCAGGTGATCTGAAAATATATGAAAAGCAGGTATTTCTGGATTGATGCAAAGCCCACTGAAGTCACTGGAAAGATTCTGAAGCTCTTGTTGAATAGAAAATGACTTAATTTGGGCAGAATCACAAGCACATGTTAATATTTTCCTTTTGGGCTAAGCACATGTAACACAAGCAGCATTCCTTCTATACCAGTGGATTCCAGACTATTTCCTTCAAAAGGCAGAAGATAAAGTTTGTCACGAAACCAACTGTCAGAATATTCATCAAAGACGGAGCATGGACATATTCACTTCCTTCTCTTCATCTTAAGCTGTCAGACACTTGGATGGAAAACTGGAGAGAATCAAGCCTAAAGGAAGGACTCCCTTTAAGGCTGTGCCATGTGGCAACATCAGTGATACTTCCCTACAAAAGCAGGCATGAATGCTCTTGTTACGTAGAAGTCTGTTGTGTTAAAAGTATCATTATAACACCACTTCAAACTGCTGCTTATTTCCTGAAATGATGTACTACAACCATGAACCATAACTAGAGCTGGGGCTTATATGTTTGAACAACATACTGGTGCTACTGATAACTAATCCAACAGACAGCTGTGTGTTCTTATCTCAAAGACTAACCAGTATTCCTCTGAAAGAACTAACCACTGCTTAGAAAAGGTGTATCTTGCTGTAGAAGTTACTCTGCTTTATGATTAGCACTTAAGTATGTCAGTTATCAGGTTTTGTTAAGATTACAGAGAACCTGAAAACTCTGTATATTATCAAGACATTCATTGTTTTCCTGGGTAACTTTGCTGATCGTACTATTAAGACATAACTAAAAGCACCCATGTCTGTAAAGAGATTTGAAGCTATAATTTACTTAAATATCACATGAGACTGATATTGTCCTTCAACACCTTGGGTGTATTTCATCTCTCATTCATGAAGGCAAAAGCGAAGTGCTCCACACAAAGTGCTTAAGGCCTGCACAGGCAATGTGTTGAAGGGTGACAGTCACCTAATAGCCACCAAGTGGTGAGGCTGGATTTTATCATCTACTTGAGTTCTATAGGCTTTGGGTCAGGCAAACAGAGCCCTGCAGAGGGCGTGTACTTTACCCAGAAAACAAACAAACAAACAAAATAACCAAACACATTGCTGAAGATAAGAATGAGAAGTATTTTACATAATTCATTTACGTTTATAGTAAGCTTGTAAGCTAAAATTACTGCACAAATATCTAAGATGAGAACAGTTTAAATAGTTCAAATTTTGAATACACTGACTGTGGGGAGCTGGCATTTGGATATAAAGAAATCTTTTGTATGACCATGTCTGTGTTGGTAACAGCAGCTTGGAAAGATTACTTTCATATGAACGGGGCCTGCATCCTGCAAACATATGCAGCCGACGTAAGTATTCCATAATAGTGGCCCCGGAACCCATGTGTAAATGTTTGCATGATTGTATACAGGCTCTAATTCAGGAAAACATTCAAGGTCCACTTCATGGGCTTGACTGAAATGAGGCCCTAACATTAAAAACCCGGAGTGCATTCTACAGAGTACTCTCCATTCCCATCATCACCAGGAGGTACTTGGCATTATGTAGTATTGGAGCCTCTCAGAAGATGTCAAATAATATTTGACTTAACGTTTCAATAATGTATTCAATATATTTTCCATCAATTAATTAAACAGTTATTCACAAACACATTTTAATCATTCCACCAGCTCTATGAAGTTCTTCAAATAACTTTTTCATTCTTTCAATCATGAATCAATTATTTGTAACATATTTAAATTATATGGGCAGCTCTAGAAATTATATAGGTTGTTAATTATACTTTGGTTATATAGCATAGAAATAACTGACTGGGTCGTTATACTGACAAACAGAAAATTTTAATTGGCATTTATATAGTCTTACGTGTAAGTGGATGAGAGCTAATACAGAAAATAGTGCCCTCCCAGAATAAAATTTTTAGTTTTTGCATTACTTTAAACTGTTTGATTAGCATTTTTGGTACATTTCCACACTGTGTAATCCATTAATATTTATTTCTGTTTGCGCTAGCTGTCTTGCTTTTTTCTTTTTTGTAATTTTCATTCTTAATCCCTTCATTAATATTGGAATATTATTTCACCGATAACATTTATAAATGTCAGAAACAGCCACACTGAAGTTCAAGTCTCAAGGCAACACATTTAGAGTTCTAAAGAAGCTATAATTAAATAATAATTATATGGACTAATTCTGTATTAGTATTTTTAATAACATCCCTCCTTTTACCTCAGGAAGGTATCATAACACTTACAGTTATAATGCTGACTCATTTGAATATAAATGCCACACAACATCTTTCAGAGCCCAACCCTCAGGTGACATAGACAGCCTAGCTCTACTCATGCCAATTTACACCAGCCGAAGAGCTGAGGCCTCAGTCCTGGACTGAGCTCAACTTGGGCATACCCCTAAACACATCCTGAGTTCAGTTCTGGATCGGAGTAAATGTAATGCATAAACTATGTGATTTGTGATGTCACCATTCCTTAAACCTCAGAGCCCAATATATTCATAACAACAGCAGAGGTGCTGCCGTATTATGTTCATACTGTCAAGCAAAGATGGTAATTTGCATAATTCTAAATACAACGTTAAAGCACAAGCACATCATAGGACTGCTGAGTCTATGATTCTGTGATTTTGTTATACCAGTTAGTGGATCTACTCCTGAATTACTCCAGCATAAACAAAGTCAGAATCAGATCCATTGTCTGCTTAATGCAAAGACAGATTGTACCATATGTCTGACATTCAGCTAAGCAGCCTCCTTCCAGAGATTCCCTGAAGTAAGAAACTGAATTTCACACCTGTTTATCATGACTACTCCCCTTATTCAACTCTTCTGTTTATCAATCCAGACTAATTTCAGATCAGGCAAGGGAAAAATAACCTCTTCCCATCTACAACACACAAACTGAAGTTTTGAATCATTCTGATGTACTGAATCAACCAGATTTGATTAACTGATCTTCACTGATCATGTCACAAGGCTCTGAGGATGTGGCAAGGTGAAACTGAACACAAGAACACACATCTTCAAAGCAGTTGCCTAGACTGAAAGAGTCATGCCTGAAGGTAGTTCGGTTCCCACTGATCTACCATTGTATGCTGCAAAATACTGGGAAAATAAGTGAAGGGAGGAATTTCCCAATTTTGCAAGAGAATCATTACTAGATTTAGGATACAAAAGGATAATACCATTCATGAAGGGAATTCCTACTGCGTTCATTTGAAGTGAGTCAGGGATAGCTCAAATCTAGTGTCAAAACTTCTGGGTTGACATCCTGGCCCTCTTGAGTTCAACAGTGCAGGATTTGTCTCCCCTATATTGTGTGACTTTCACCCCGCATCAAAAACATTTTCTAAGAGGGCCCATGCCCGTAAGTCCCTCCCTCTTTAAAGCACAGTGTGGCCTTCACACGCTACTCCAAGCAGGTTCTGAGCACATCTGTGTCTGTTCTGCTTTTCGCAGACAACTTTTGCTTTCCTTCCTTTACTAGCTACATTTTCAGGGCTGTCCCAGTTTAGCTTCTTAAAGTGGCAGCATCAACTTGAATCCATTTTCAGATAAATAGTAAGTGCTGACATTTTTTAAAACTAAGGAGAAAATAAGAGTTTCTTTGCTCCCAGTTGATATTAGTAATGCTCTGAAGCACATCACTACCAAGCTTGCTGGGCCCCCTCCTTACTCCCCAGGTCCTCTTTTTTGTGCACATTCCTACCAGCTGCAGCTGTAATTGGTAAAAATCCTTGCTGAGCCTATGCCACCATCAAGCCACAGTGAAAGTGACTGATGCACACGCACACAAAATAAGCAATTTGCAAACCCAGGGGAAATGTTTTTCAGCCTCTTTCTGTTCTTCTTGTAACAGTACATAGAGAACTGACTTTTTCAAGCCAGCAATGTCTCTTTAAAGTCTTTCTGAAGGGGAGTGAAGGGAGCATCTATGCTTTCCCCAGGACACACTATGACGGGGAAGGTGGAATAGCAACAGGTACGAAGACTAGAATGGAAATTGCTGGGGAGCTGCACAGCGCCTGCTCTATATTGAGGTGAATGGACTGGATTCCACCTGCAAGGTGGGAGACTCCCAGAGCTCCAGCTTCATTCACCTGAGCCAAGAAGTTTACCCAGCTATGAAACAGCCCTGCAGCCTGAGCCTCAGTCAGCTGGCATAGGCCAGCTGCAGGTGTTTCTTTTCTTTGTATTCATGCCCATAGTTCCTCAACAAAGATGGGAAATAGAAACACGTACTGTCGTCAAAGAGGGGAGTCTGAGGTCACTTTGTGACTGTATCTGTCATTAAACAAAGAAAATCTGTGTAAGTTCCCTTTGTCTCTACTTGTGACCAGATAACTTTTTGAGGGCGGGAGGGTAAGTGAAGGGAAGAAGAGAAGGGAGTAAAATCAGGAAAGTGCTGTCAATTTTCCAACCACAGGTATGTGAATGAGAGCTTTGTTATTACCCGTACCAAAGATTTCAGGGTCCAGTTTCCTCCTGCAACAAGTGTGGAACATTAACACTATTGGGAGTCCGAGGGTGCATCTGAAACGGAGACTATTTTCTTCCTAATAAACAGATGGGAGTGAAGTCAACCTGGAACAGACCCTCCCTTTCATAAATATGCATAGAAGAGGGAGGGGAAGTTTGGGCAGAAGTGACAGAATGAAGACTAGGTTCAGTTCAGGAGAGTATTGTATATTGCATCCACTTCACCATGTCCATTGTCTTCCCAGAAATCTCCCGTGTGGGCTAGCCAAACTAATGTTTAGATATTTAACACCTTAAATATTATTCAAAGGGTATCATGGTTCCTGGTTAAACAACTTCATCAAGGGCAACCTCTACAACTGCACCACACTGAGATCCTTGGATGAAAGAACTGTTATCACTAAACTTTCTATCTGAAAAGAAAATCGAGTCCAAATAAATAAAATGATGCAATAACATGGTAACAATATACAGACAGTCGGATAAATAGACTCTCTCGTAGTCAAACACCACAGGAAAAAATTACACAATAAATACTGATTGATAAAGAACCTTGTCATACAATGGTGCCTTAAACCTATTATTGAGATTAAATGTCACAGGAAGATCACCAGAGACTGATACAATGAGTCTTATTGACTAAGCAAATATTGTAGTAAAAAATGTGGTGTATATATTTATCTGGGAATAGATGTAAGCAGTACATATTAGCATGCCAGGCACAGAAGGGATCAATGAACATTTAAAGGCAAAACTTGTGAGTTGTAAGTGTGCCTTACATACCAATATTATATCAGCCCTTATTAATATTTAGTTGCATCATTTCTCTCTATTTCTGCTCTGGCTTCCTCTATCCTAGCCACTGTTACCGACACTAACAGCCACACCAGGTGGGTGTAGCACAGATGGAGTTGGCTTCAGCTGCATCTCACCTGACAGACTGTAAAACCCAATGGGGCACTTTCCCTAGCACTGTATGTCTGTCTTTGTGCATTTGCAACAGTGTCTTTCTCTATTAATAAACCACAAATCTGCAACATTAATCTTACAAGGAAAACACAAACAAAACTTTAAAAACAAGCAGTCCTGTAGCACCTTAAAGACTAACCAATTAATTACTTAAAGGACCGCTTGTTTCTTGTGAAGGTACAGACTAACACGGCTATCCCTCTGAGACTATTTATCAAAAAATTATGTCAGCTTCCAAGGTTTTAGTATGAATTCTCACCAAAAATTACAGTGTCACACCTTCCCGTATGGCTCAACCCCTTTAGGGAGCAGGAGTGGGTCATTCATCTTAACAGCAAGCCTTGATGGATTATACAAAAGAGAGGATGGGCTCCATGTGTGATCTCAGCCAGTTTGGGAACAAAGTGAGGGTATGAGAGCCAGAGGGGACTAGAATAGCTTCTTGCAACAATGACACCAATGCTATAGAACAGCGAAAACCTTTCACTCTGAAACTCTGATGCATGTACAGTTGCTGGGTTTGAGATTAGCTACAGACCTGTTCCAGCTTCATTAATGGCCTGATTTTCAAAGGGGCCTTAACCTCAGCTCCCTTTTGAACCTATAATCTTATGCTTACAAATCAGCAACAGTTCAGCTTTTCCCCTGGCAGATGCTCTGTGGTCCAGTCAAATAGCTAGATGTCCACCCGGCTCTCATTTACTTCCACAGATAATCCCACCTGCAAACAGAGAAGCCCAGTTTCAAAGATCACACCCTGAGCTTTGTGAATCTCTTAAGTGAAGTTGTGTCAGATTTCTGGTTTCAGTAGCTCAGATGAAACACTAGTTCTTTCACGTGAGTCTTGCACCGAGCTTTTAAAAGCATTTAAACGTAGAGGCTAAACACAAACCCTAGACAGTTTGCATCCTTGGGGAGGTTAAGCACAGAAAATAGGTCCAAATCTCTCTCTAAAGCAAAACACATATGTAACACAAAGGTTTCATCACACCCTCAATCCTCAAAGTATAACAACACTTATAAATGTGTTAATTAAAAGCTACACAGAGAAGGAAAGTCTCCCTGCTAAATTCTCAGAGCTTCAAGTAAAGGACGCTTATCGCCTCGGATAGGACATATTTAAAATGTTTCTGTCCCTTACAATAAAACTCCCCATGCTGTGTTTACCAAGCTGAATATAAACTTTTTTTTCTATCCTAGTTTCAGTCTTTAGAATCGTTTCTCTGTATCCAATATCTGCCAGGAGTTTCAACACTGCCACAGATACTGTACTAGTTTCAGGCTTTGTCCATGACACAGAGAATGTAGCTAACATTTCACAGAATATTGAGGTACTTTTAGATGCAAGTGAAACATAATGAATAAACATTTGAATAAATTACTTCATACAATGCAACCATGTGCTATTAATGCTGAGTTACACTAAAAGCTTCAGTTCTTTCGAAATTCCTGAGAATATTCAGCAAGGAAAGTTACAGGTGTCAAACTATGTTAAAATAAATCTTGGTAAACCATACTTATGAAGTAATGTTTTTACAGACTAGGGAATAAAATTGTGGCTCATCAGTCAAAGTGTCTAACTATAGCATATGGATCAAGGCTTCAGTCTGCTGTTTCCAGACTCTTTCTATGGCCTTGGTTCAACACTATGAAATTGCTCTCTAGGCAAAAGAAGAGCTCCTTGGAAATGGGTGCTGTGAGAGGTCTGGTCAGTGTACCCGGGCAGCTTGTCTGGGGGTGCACAAACTACTGGCAGGGAAGAAATGGAATGCACTTTGGCAATTTTTAGAGTTTCATAAGAGGTCAAAAAGCAGCAGCCTGAAGGTTGGAGCTGACTAGTCAGAATGGCATACTTGGCTGCATGTACAGCGAAGCAGTCTGGCCATATTGGCAAACAGCTAGCAGTTTGCCCAATATATAGGGCTTGGATTGCTTTGCTCTTCCCATGAAGCCCTCATAGACTATACAACTAGCATTCATTTTGGAGCAAAGTGCAGCTCAGGGTTAAACACAATCTCTCCCCAAATTCAACTAACTTCACCTTCTTCTTATTTTAAAGAAATCTTAAACTATTTAGCTTTTTTAATTTTTTTTTAAATACAGTTTCCCTCCCAAGGCTTCTTTCCTTCTTCAGTTCACCTGCCCTTACTTTTTAAACTCCTGAAGTACCAAACATGCTACCTTTTCTTCAGATACAAAACTAAAATCAGATCACGCCCCACAATGTGCAAGAAGTTACCAAAGCACAATTCCTGTTTACATGAAGAAGCCGAGCACTGAGGTTCACGTCGACAAGTGTCTTCTGCTACCTCCATCAACTATGAGTTAAAGGACGGGTGGTCAGTCTTCACCCCAGTTTTTCTAGTTAGCACAGTTTTGACCAGACACTTGTGTTTATTAAATATAATTTTATTTTTGACTATTCTCTTCACTTACAATTTTTTAAAAAGTTCTTTTGGAAATGAGATTTCAAAAATTTCACTGAGTGACCCATTAACACTACAACAGACAGCGCATGCACTACAACACTAATATCTGTTTAATTTTTGGTGGTTAAGCACAAATACCTACGCTAATCAGAGTGTAAATACTTCATTAAATATTTATGTTCTTCATAAATATTTATGTTCTTCAGGAAGAACAGCAGAATACATGCTTAATTTTAAGCACATGCTTACATCTCATTGGTCTTTGAGCAAAAGTCCATATCAAAGGTAAATTCCAGTCCAGCCGAAATCAATGGGACTAAAATATATATTTGAAATTTGGAATATACTCATGCGCTTTGCTGAACTTGGGTATGTCTACACAGCAAAGTTATTTTGAAATAACAGCAGCATCTACACAATGTAACCGCTATTTCAAAATAGCAGATGGCTTATTTCAAAATAGGTAAACCTCACTATGGCCGCATCTACACGTGCACGCTACTTCGAAGTAGCGGCGCCAACGTCGAAATAGCGCCCGTCACGGCTACACGTGTTGGGCACTATTTTGAAGTTGAAATCGACATTAGGTGGCGAGACGTCGAAGTCGCTAACCCCACAAGGGGATGGGAATAGCGCCCTACTTCGAAGTTGAACGTTGAAGTAGGGCACGTGTAGACGATCTGCGTCCTGCAACATCGAAATAGCGGGGTCCGCCATGGCGGCCATCAGCTGAGGGGTTGAGAGACGCTCTCTCTCCAGCCCCTGCGGGGCTCTGTGGTCACCGTGGGCAGCAGCCTTTGGCCCAGGGCTTCTGGCTGCTGCTGCTGCAGCTGGGGATCCATGCTGCATGCACAGGGTCTGCAACCAGTTGTCGGCTCTGTGGATCTTGTGTTGTTTAGTGCAACTGTGTCTGGGAAGGGCTCTTTAAGGGAGCGGCTTGCTGTTGAGTCTGCCCTGTGACCCTGTCTGCAGCTGTTCCTGGCACCCTTATTTCGATGTGTGCTACTTTGGCGTGTAGACGTTCCCTCGCAGCGCCTATTTCAATGTGGTGCTGCCCAACATCGCAGTTGAACGTCGACGTTGCCAGCCCTGGAGGACGTGTAGACGTTATTCATCGAAATAGACTATTTCGATGTAGCGTGCACGTGTAGAGGTAGCCTATATGGGAAATAGTGCCTATTTCAAAATAGGCGCGGTTAAGACAGGGAATAAGCCATAGTGTGTCCACTCTTTTGAAATAAGCCATAGTGTGTCCACTGGCTCTATTCTGAAATGGGCTCTATTGTGTGTAGACACTGTATTTTGAAACAGCTAAATTCTGGAATAGCTTATTTTGCAATAATGCTACTCTGCTGAAGACATACCCTTGGGCCTCAAATGGTAAAAACCAAGTTGGACATGAAGGAACACCCTCCTTGGTTACAAAAACTAACCATGAATTCCAATTTCAGCTTGCTTGCCCTTTTTCTATTAAAAATGTTTTTGTATCAAAATGGGACACTGAAATATCTCAACAGTGATATCATCTAAACCACAAATTACTTTTATTATTATTTAACTGTGGTTTCTCAGAATTAGTGTTATAAAAAGGGAGCAAGCTTAACTGAATTATATCTGGTAGACTGTGTTTTTGGTCTTTTTCTTTGCTTCTTTTTTAAAGGGGGTCCTTACAATCCTGGAAAATCTTACCCTAATCTAACCTCTGTGTGGTACCTTTTCTACAGCATACATCACTGCAGTATGTAAAATGATATTTTAATGTTTTCATTCAACTGGATGTCTCATTAAGAAGTCTTTGAAAGGTAAATGTGTGGTCTAATAGTGTTACCATGGTCTAGTGATTTGAGCCTTATGCTATTAATCTGTATGAGAATGAATGATTTCATAGCTAAAGCATTGGAATCGGACTCGGGAGATCTGTGTTGAAATCCACAATTTGACACAGACTTTGTACGTGCCCTTGGATAAATCACTTAACCTCTCTGTGACTTAGGCCAGGTCTACAGTAGACCTTAAAGTCAATTGTAGCTACACAATGCTAGCTATGGCAATTGCATAGATAGAGTTGACTTATCTACAATTGACTTACCTGGCCATGCTCACCAAGCAAGGTTGACAGGAGAAACCCCACTAGGCACATTTAATTGAACCCCAGAAGATCAACCCTAACTGGGTTGGTCTTCTGGGTAGTGAAGACATACCCTTAGTTCCATAAATTGGGCTAATAATGCTTTGTGTTTGCTATTCTTTGACTCTCTTTTCTGTTTCAATTACAAAATCTTCAGGGCAGGAAATATCTTCTATTATGTATTTTTCCAGTGCCAAGACACAGCACAGCCCTTATCTGTCAGGGCCTCTCAGAGCTACCAAAATGTCAATAATGCATACTGATATTAAACTCTCTGCCTCAGTTTCTCTAACTGCAACGTGATGCTTGCCTTTTATACAAGGACGTTGTGAGGATTAATGAATTTCTTGGCATTTGTAAAAAAAATGTGACAATGAATAGTGCTCAATAAATCTCAATTATTATTATGATTACTGGCATTCAAGAATAAGAATTAGGGGGAGAAAAGTGGCTTTCCAAAAAACTGTATGCCGTGAAACAGCATGAGATGACCTTGGTGCCATTCTTTCCTTCATCTTCCTCATCCCATTCTTCACTGGCAGGGAGAATCACTAAGAGTTTTATTAGAACATCCCTACACCAACTTCACTAAACTCCAGACAACTCTGTCCTCCTCCAAGGGCAGCACTTGAAGCACTCTCAGGAAACTGGGATGACCTAGGCTGATAAAAGGATGGAGGTGAGACAAGCAGATCAGGGACTGCTGTTTGCACGATGCACTATTTAGCCAAGTCCTTTGACAAACTCATTGCAAGACTATGGAGAATCAAGTGAAAACCAAACTTTCGTGTCTCGGGTTTCTCTAAGAAGTACAGTGCATACACCACTATATTTTAAAGTAAAACCTTGGTAAAGGTCCTCACTGTTAACATGGAGGTCAAATCTCTATGGCTACATCTACACTAGCACACTACGTCGAAGTAGCCTATTTCGACGTAAGAACATCGAAAAAGGCTACTTCAACGCATATCATCAACACATCCTCCAGGGCTGGTGCCATCGACGTTCAACGTTGAAGTACTGACGGAGAACGTCGAAAGGAGCCGCCCTGGAAGGAAATGCAGAGCATACACACACACACTAGCGCTCCCCGTCGAAATAGGGGGCCAGCAAAGCCCCAAGCCGCTCCCTTAAAGGGCCCATCCCAGACACACTCGTCCTGCACAGCACGAGATCCACAGAGCCTACAACTGGTTGGAGACCCCGTGCACGCAGCATGGACCCCCAGCTGCAGCAGCAGCAGCAGAAGCCCTGGGCTAAGGGCTGCTGCATGCAGTGACCATAGAGCCCCGCAGGGGCTGGACAAAGCGTCTCTCAACCCCTCAGCTGATGGCCGCCATGGAAGACCCCACTATTTCAAAGTAGCGGGACACGGATCGTCTATACACGCCCTACTTTGACTTTGAACATCAAAGTAGGGTGTTATTCCCATCTTCGGATAGGAATAGCAATTTCGACGTCTCACCGCCTAACGTCGATTTCAACATAGAAATAGCTCATGGCACGTGTAGACGCGACGCGTACTATTTCAACATTGTGCCAGCTACTTTGAAGTAGCCGGCTAGTGTAGACGCACCCTATATGTATCTTTATCCTACAGGCAAAAAGGACAGGAGGTATGAATGAAACTGGAGGCCTCTATGTGCTTTCAGCTAATATAAAATAGATATGGGCCAAAGCCAATCCCCCAATCAAATCACACCCAAACTTTGAGAACACTGAAAATCTGAATTCAACTCTGATTAAAATTTGCACACCAGATCCTCACTAAAGTCAATGGAGGTACACCAATTTACATCAGCTAAGGATCCAACTATCTATGTTCAGAGTAGGTCAAATCAAACTCCACAATCCTAACAGTACTGAGTTTGGGGTTGGTTTGTTTGTTTGTTTGGTTTGGTTTTTCAGTGGGACCTACATCTGAATTTTGCACTCTGAACCAACGGGAGGACAAGAGAATGACAGAGATTGAGTGAGACAGCTGAACTTCACAAGAGTCTCTTGATTCTCTAAAAAGGGAATAGAATTACTTGTTCATAGATGTAAACACTAGTGGTCTGGTGAAACTCAGTGATTTAGCATGATTTTTGTTTTTTTGGGATTTGTTTAAAATGAAAACTGATTGTGAAATTCAAGGTGTACAAGCCACACTAATCAAAATGAAGTAAAAGATAATTTCACTAGGAGAGTAAGGAAGCTCTGGAATGGGTTACCTAGAAAGGTGGTAGAATCTCCTTCCCTAGAAGTCTTTACGTCATGGCTTAGCAAAAGCCCTGGCTGGGATGATTTTGTTGGGATTGGTCCTGCTTTCAGCAGGGGAGTTGGACTTGACTTCATGGGGTCTCTTCCAATACTATGATTCTGTGATTTGCATGAGGTAATGTAAACTAAAACTACAGAGCTGCACTGAGTCTAGGTCTTTTGCTAAAGAAAACAGATATTCGTGTGTTACATCCCACTAAGCTGAGAGTCAGATAACTGACACCCAGTATGTTCTAAGACAATATGGAGAAACTTTCCAAAAAAACCAAGATTAGCTGTCACTAATAGCACCCAGGCAGTGAAGATTCGAGTGAAATACTCTTGTTAATAACTGTCTTGAAAACAGACTCTCAATTAATGTACTCCTTTTGTGCCTAAGAATAGGGAGCCTGATCACCCCAAACTCCCAGTGAACTCAAAAGAAACTGATGGTGCCCAGCCCCTGTAAGGAGCTACTCAGTTTCTAACAGCAGCTCCATCTGTGTACATTTAGGCAGTGTCTACACTGGCAAGTTCTTTCAAAAGATTTTTTGAAAGAAGGGGGCTTTTTCGAAAGAGCCCCTGGAGCGTCTACACACAAAAAGCATTCTTTCTGAAGTAAATGAAAAGAATGTGGCTCTCCTTTCAAAATCACGCTTCCTTACCTGTTTCAGGAAGAGCACCCCCTTAAGAAAGCTTCTTTTGAAAGAAAACACACGTAGATGCTCCGCAGGGTGCTTCCTCCAAAAGAACAGCTTTTATTTTTGATCCCTGGCCCATTCTTTCGGAAGAGCGGGAGCTGTGTCAATGCTCGTTTTTTAAAGAGCAGATCACTCTTTGGTCCGCTTTTTTGTGTGTGGACGGACGTACTCGTTTGAAAGAAGTTCTTTTAGAAGAGCTTCTTTCGAAAGATCTCTGTAGCGTAGATGCAGTCTTAGTGTTGTTGGCAGTTCAGTCACATCTTTGTAGCAGTGTTCATTTTTTAATTGTGTAAGAGCAGCTGTTTCCACTACAATGCAATGTGGATAAAAAACATCACCTTCACTAGAGTCGCAAGTGTATGCCTTGGAGTGTGGAACATTTTTGTGTCCATTACGTTTTTGTCTTCTTTTCTCTTTGGACTCTACAAGCTCCCTGCTTCGACCTCAATGCTGCAAGCACTACACATGCTCAGCTTTACTACCGTAATCAGGGCAACTCAAGGTAGTAAAGTGAAGCATGTCTAGGTTTGCAGGACTGGGGCCTTGGAGACCATGGTGAACTGCACTTCATCCTATCTTACAACACTCGCGGTGTTCAACTTCTCCCCACACTGGCTGTGTCTACACTAGCCCAAAACTTCAAAATGGCCATGCAAATGGCCATTTCAAAGTTTACTAATGAAGTGCTGAAATGCATATTCAGCGCCTCATTAGAATGCCAGCAGCTGCAGCACTTCGAAATTGATGCGGCTCGCTGCCATGCGGCTTGTCCACACGAGGCTCCTTTTCGAAAGGACCCCGACAACTTCGAAATCCCCTTATTCCTAACAGCAGATAGGAATAAGGGGATTTCAAAGTTCCCTGAATCCTTTCGAAAAGGAGCCCCATGTGGATGAGCCACATGGCTGCGAGTTGCGTCAATTTCGAAGTGCCGTGGCTGCCAGCATTCTGATGAGGTGCTGAATATGTGTTTCAGCACTTCATTAGTAAACTTCAAAATGGCCATTTGCATGGCCATTTCAAAGTTTTGGGCTGGTGTAGACATAGCCACCAGAAGAGTTAAACCAGCTGAGGACCTAGTCCTGCGTTTTCAAAAGTTTTTGCTATGGACAGAACTTTGTACAAAAATAAATAATAGGAAAGATATTTTTAAAATGTTCTAAAATAAACAAAATCTAGTTCAGTAAACACACAGATTTAAAACATATGGATCCAATGATTGTTACTGTAAACAGACAGCACAATTTTTTACAGAATACTCAGAACTAAAACTTTTTAAAAGCTATATTTTGTTTTAAAATTTTGAAGTTATTTATTATAAGTATTTTTCTCAAGGAACAAAACCACACATTTGCATAGCCATTAGAAGTATATTTTATTTTACTGTTTGTGTAAAAAGTGTAAATGAAAAGTGTATTTACAAACAAAACAACAGGCCCCAAATTATTAACTCCATCACAGAGATGATAATAAATTAAAGCATGGTTATGTGTGTATACATTTCATATACACAAAATAAAGAGCCAGTTCTTCCACCTCTTACTGACACAAGTGGTCATACTGGATTCACTGGCCTTTGTCATGGGAGTAATTAATGAGAACAGGATTGGGCCAAATGATTTCACATCACAGCACTGTTTGCACAAACTGGGCTTCTTCCTGAAAAAAATGTTTTAAAAGCCTTTAGACACATTTATTTAAAGCCACTACCCTAAAGACAGTGGAAGTTGCCAGCTACAAATTCCTATCAAGGTTGGTCTTTAAATGTCTTTGGCTGCTCAGGCACCTACTGAAATCAACGAAAGCTGGACCATTGACTGTTAAAAGGCAGGATCTGGCTCGCAGACTTCATGTACCTTTTCCTCTGAAATGAAGTAGTGTGCAGGAGGTCCAGGCTTTTGGTAACATTCCCAAACATATGGGAAATCATGGCTGTATAAAGCTGCATTTTACAGATGTTTAAAGAAAGACAACAGATCCAAAATACACTAATGAGAAAAAAAGACAATGTACACAAATTCAACTGCATGACTCTTTATAGCACTTTTGATGCCCCGGAAATAAAACGTAAACGAGTCCACTTACTTCCACTATGACACTATCAATTTTATATTTAATATTTTAGGTCATTACTAGAACTGATTTTCTTTCAAGATGATTTCTTCTGGCACCTAAATGGAAGATTTACACAGTATGAAGCACATTAAACTTAGTCAGTTCACAGAGTAATAAAAAAAATCATGTCTATCTATTACGCTTGAAAAAAAGTAACTGGAACAAACAACAGAACTGATCTTTGAGACCAGTGTCCCAGAAATATCTTTTCTTTTTTTTTTTTGGTGAGTTTAAGAACTTTTTAGCACAATATTCAGTTTAGATGGTTTTTGGAGCCCAAAGACAAACTGTTCAGGTTAGCGAATCAACAATGTCTGCTCATTTTGTCCGAATCTTTTCAGCTTAAATATCTACAATGTGCCATTATTACTGAATCATTATCTGCCTTTAGCTCTGACAACAGCATCATACAGGCTATGAAAGGCTCCTTTCTTCTCATGATTAGTCTCTAAAACATTTCCTCATCTTACAGTGCTTTTCAGCTTCCCAGAATGCATTGCTCAATTACAGTACTGAAATTAACTGTATGCCACTCTTATTTATTGATAAAAGAATAATCAAGTGCCCCAGCACATTGCTTACTTTGGCCACAATTTTTATATCAAGTTTCCTGTAATGTCTTTTTTAACTCTTTCAAGTCTTATATAGACTGGTAACATTTACTGGGACCCTATGCCGATATTTGGTTGCTGACTGCCTTAATATACCATCAGAGATGGTCATTCTGCTCCCTGTAACCTTGTTGAAAATCAGTTCTGTGATATCTGATGTTTTTAAATGAGTCTCAGGCCAACTGGGATGTACAGAAATCAAGTGTTGATAAGTGTAATACACTGAAACCCCCCCACATATCTAACCTTTTTTCCACTGGTCTTTTGAAAGTATATAAATCCCATACATATTTTCACAAATGGTTATATCAAATAAAGTCTATTTCAATAAATACTTTAATTACATTATTTCAGCTTTCTCAGTACATTTAGAATGCTCTTTTAACATTTAAAAATGAAGCATATCCTTAACATCTCCAGAATTCAGTGCAAACACAGAATATAAGTTTGTGATGTTTACAGTATATGGAAAATATTTTGAAATCAGGATATGAAATCATGCTTTAATAGGAGAAACATACTGACTGTGTCTACACCAGAGAGTTCTGTCGACAAAAGGGGCCTTCTGTCGACAGAACACAGGGAGCATCTACACTCATAAAGCTTTCTGTTAACAGGGTCTTGACAGAACTCTGCTTTTCTCTTGACCGAGTTATCCCTCATAAATTTGAGGCATAACATTCTGTCGACAGAACTCTGTCAACAGAAGTGCTTCTGGTTCACCATGCAGCCCTGTCTGCAGAACTTCAAGTCAGCCATTCTATCAACAGAGGGCAGGGCAGTCCAGCTGCTCTCTGTTGACAGCCATTACTGTCGACAGAGTGATGTAATGTAGACATAGCCACTGAGAAAAATAATGTTTTAAAAGCAAAGGGCCTGCTTCTGTGGAAGTTGGTGGTAAAATTCCTGTGGACTGCAATGAAAACAGAATCAGGCTCTGAACTTACTCCTTAGTTTTACTGAAAGAAAAAGAAATGTCTATCCAATACCAAGTGATAAACATTTAATTGTTCCATATGCTTAGTAGAACAGAAGAATGAAAGTAAAAACACTTTTTTAAACCTCAAAGATACTTGCTAATCCATGCATACATTAATCATTTATACCACATGATTATTGTTCAGTATTTGCGCAATAACAAATGGAAGGTTGTGGGGGTTATTGTGGGTTTCAGCAAACCACATTCTATTCAGGCAAAGCCAACTATTAAAGAAGGCCTAACTTGCCAAACCAAGATAAATACATGCCATTATTATGATTACATAAAAGCCACTGCTCTCAGCATTACAATTTTTCTTATAATTGGCACTATTATAATTAAATGAATGCATATGTTTACAGTTCTTCTTTGAATGGTAAAGTGATTTAGCAATGATGGTGTCTCTAATTTCTTTTAACTGTACTGGCAGACAATCAGTGGTCTAAATACCACATTGCCACAATAAATTAGTTAAGTATCTAGTAAAGTCTCTATGGCTACTGAGTGTAAATGTATTGTAATAAAATAGCTAGTAACCACTTAATATATACAGGTAGAAAAATATGCAGCTGTTCATGTTATATAAGCAAATCAACTGAAGAGGGCTTTGCTGTAAAATACATATATTTAAAAATATTAAAATGTGAGTAGTCAAAGATATACAAATCCTTTTTGCTTTGGAAATTTTGGTCAAATGTACGACAGCATTGTTCCCCAGGGTGGACTGCAAAATTTTGTAAATGGTGTAATCCAATGCAGTATTTATAAAGTGTCAGATAGTGTACACAAAAAGGCATAACACAGGATATGCATATATCCTAAGTATTCCAAGCATTCACCTGTACTGACAGTTTACCCATTAGAGCAATCTTGGCCTCGAAATGTTAACAATGAGCTTTTTTTTTTTAATAATAAACTTATATTTCTATCTACTGTGGCTTCTGTGTTCACTAGACTATCCAAGAAATAGGTTAACCAAAGTGAGAATGAACCAGAAGTCAAATTAATTACAAAATTATTTGAAAGCATCTTGGTCTAGCACATATGCAATTCTTGCCAAATGAGAGGACAAGTGTTTCTGAATCTCTACTATTGTGATTAGACTCACAAAATGTCACTTTCAAACTCCTACAAAGTACTGTTGGGATTTCCTACCTTCATTTTGCTTTGTTAAGTAGCTTACCTGGAGTTGTGTAAAGAAGGGCTTTAATTACATATCTCTCAGTAGGCTAACCAAATAGACCCTAAATATATTGGAAAATCTGAATTCAGTCATAACTGTTTCCTGTGAGTTCTCTAATTCTTGATGCTCAAGCTGGTGTAAGAACTACACATTTAAGAATCCACAGACGTGCTGGTTTTGGTTCAAGATTTTGATACAAAAAGTTCTGTGAAAAATCCGAGTGTGCTGAACCAGGACAAGAGATGACTGAAAGAAAACAGGAATGTAATTAAAGACTAGTTGAGATGTTTGCTGCAAACAAGATGGAAGAGGACAAAAAAAATTATTTTTTCTACAAAATCAGAGGGTCCCTATCATTGTAGCCTTTGTAAAATGTACTGAGATTTCTAACCCTTCGCTGCAGACCACCTCTCATTGGTTTTTCATGGAAGGTTAATTTTTTATTTTATTAAGATTGGTCAGTAAATTCTATTAAGAAAACTGAGGGTTGGGTTCAATACAAAAAATTGAAAATATCTGGGTAGACCTTCTACTCAGATTATTTTAAATGATATTTTATAAGATATATATTGACCATATTGTTATGTTGCCATGTCATGTGGCAGTATTTTCAAGTGCAGATTTTTCCATCTGTAGTAGTAATACAGTGAGAGATACAAGTCTGGGCCCCATAGGCACTGTGCCCAAAGTACTCTCTCTCACAGAAAAACATCCTACCATAAAGCCAGTAAGTACAAAAGGGGAGCTAATCCTTATGGCAAAGGAAGAATTTATGACTTACTTGCCTTGAACCCTTGTACTCCAGGTGGAGCATAGGTCATCTACAAGTCTCCTCCACTTCACTCTGTCTTGGGCCAAAATTTCTAGCTCATCCTAGGAATATCCCAGTTATTGTCCTTCAGTCTCAGTAGATCTTCTCCATGTTGTCCAAGGTCCTCCTCTTTTGCATTTTCCTTGTGAGTTTCATGTCAGAGTTTGACTGATTTTGATGGGCAATGGTTTTCTGACAGTGCAGCCTAGCCATCCCCAGTTTCTTCTCTGCACTTGAACATCAAGTGCTTCTTGTCCTGCTCTGCTCCAAAAACTCCTCCTTTGTGACCATCTCTTGCCATTTAATATGAAGGAAGAATTTATAGGCTTTTAAAAATGGATACGGTCATTTCACTACCTTGTGTTTTAGGAAAGTCATTTTAACCATACTACCAACTAGTTCACTTTAGAAACATTTCAATTATACATACCTCCTATCTTTCCGACCCTTGAACAGATCTTTTCTTACTTTTTTTGCCATGATGATAAACCACACCTATGAGCTATGAATGGGGGTAGCGCTGAACACTTATTCTAATGTCCTAAATTTTTAAAAAGACAATACTCAAACCCACCTGTTCAATCACATTTAGAAAACTGTGGACAATAAGCACACCCCACTGAATGGACACAGAAGACCAGAGCACCTGCAGATATAACCCTTAGCTTAGTTCTACTGACTACTGTGGACTACATCACTTTACAGTCGCTGTGGATCCAGGCCAGACTATGTACAGATGTCAGTGCTCCAGTTCATAGCTGGATCCTGTGAAATGTCGAGTGACTTCAACTCCTCCAGCACTTGGCAGGAGGTACTCAGCATCATGCAGGGTCAGGTTTTTCTGAATAAGGCTATGTCTAGACTGCAGCCCTTTTCCAGGATATTGGAGGTCTCCCCAGAAAAGCTGTACTGCCTTTAAGATTTGCATCCACTTTTCTGAAAACAATTTCAGGAAAGCAGACACGCTCTTTCATTGTCCCTGTAAACCTCATTCTATGAGGAAGAAAAGATGGACCGAAACAGGAGGTTTCCGGAATTTGTCACCATGTAGATACACCAAATATAAAAGCCTCTTTTGAAAGTAAAGCAGAGAAAGATAGGCAATTTGTGATGCACAACCTGCATATCTTTTTCCAACATTTCTTTGTAGTCCAGACATAGCCTAAGAGAGGATGAAGCTTCTTCCCAAAAAGGTATGTAAACTGATATTTCCACCTGTTCCCAAAAGGTCTGAGTTATCTTTCAGTAGAACGGAAAAGTTAGTTCGGAGGAAAATAATAACCTACTTGACCATAAAGCCTCATGAATATGGTTCACAGGAATTAAGATACAGACAGCTTTGTCAGAAGCATGGGAAAGCACAGAAGTAGAGCTCTTAGGAAGCAAATGAGGGAAGAATTACAGGGTCAGATTTTCAAATGCAATGTCCAAAATAGATACTAAAATATTTTGTATTTCAAATTTGGTGTATGCAAAAATTTGGCTAAAGATAAATATAAATGCCAAAACTTAGATACGTGCACACTTTTAGAGTCTGCATGAAGTTTACTTTGAAAAAGTGTTCAGCAAAAGCTTAAGATGCTTGCTTAATTATTAACATCATCTCCTATTATATCAGTCAGTTACAAGGTATGAAAATCACCAGGTATTTTTGGTGGCCTCTCTATTATGTCAGAGATCATGGGTTAAGCAGATGGGGTGCATCTGGGCTTACCAAGCAGCAAGGAGAATATTCACTGTCACAGGTAGAACGATAAAGATTGAATTAAAGATACATCATTCATTTAGGACCTGTGGAACTGGATTATTCACTTTGTTCTATTTACTTCTCCAAACCAGAATGATCGGGCCAGGAAGATAAAAGGAGATATGTGTCACCATAGGAAACTGGTCTGAGAAGCCTTGCATCACCTGATGCACAAACCTAATCTACTCCAGCCCACTTTGCAGCCTAGGCTGATTTAATGAGAAGCTGAGGACAAAGAGCTTAATGAACCTGTTTTGCAGGAAGGCAGTTACGAAGAACTTTTCTGGGATTTCAGTGGGAAGCCTGACAAGAGGACAGGTTCTCAGATGGTATAAATTAGTGTAACTCCATTCACTTTCATAGAGCTGCATCAATTAACACCAACTGAGCACCTGCCCCAGACTCTTTAACAGTACAGAGATCTGTTTTTGCCACACATTTATATAAACAAGAAATTATGGGTCACATTCTGCTTGCAAATACAGGCCCATAACACTCATTGGCTTCAAGAGCTTTTCTGTACACTTATGTAAAAAGCAAAAGCTAGCACTTATTTTGGACTTTCAAAAAACCATTGATGCATTTACTGCTGTTCATTTAGTTTTTGCTTGCTTGTAGGTAACAAACGTAGGAGATTAGAAATTTCAAGTTCTTTCTGCTAGCTTGCTATGAAGATGGAAGGGGTTTGAATATATATAAATCAGTCTTCTGATTTATTATCTATGTGTATATTTAATTAGTGCTTTTTGGGGGGGACGGGGGTAAATAAAAGAGCAGCCTGTATTCAGATGGTTTCCCTCACCCCAGCCAATCCTGTGGCTGGGGCTGCCATGTCGCTGGTACTCAGCAGCGGCAAGTACCAGCACAAAAAAAGCACTGTATTTAATTATGTTAGACAAGAAACTGTGTTAACTTTAGCCTTTCTTTCAGCAGAAAGCAATCATCCTGAGAAAAAGTCTATCTGCAAAAAAAATGAGAAGTCCTGTGGCACCTAACAGATTTTTTGGAGCATAAGCTTTCATGAGCAAAGACCCATTTCGTTATATGCAAGTAAAATATTCACTGTCACTGGCAGAACGATAAATATGCATCTGATGAAGCAGGTCTTTGCCCACGAAAGCTTATGCGTCAAAAAACTGTTCGTCTAAAAGGCGTCACAGGACTTCTTGTTGTTTCTGCAGGGATTGTGACACTGACTTCAATAGTAGGAAAAATAAACTCTGGGCTAACATTGATAATGCTGAACAAACAGTGACTGCATAGAAACTTTCTCCATCTAAGTTTTCTACAGACAGGACCTGAAAAAGATAGTTGTTATAAGTGTTATGAATTCTTTAAAGTGCTATGTGCTATGAACATTTTTACATTTCCCTCTCACATACTTAGGAGCTGCAGCAAAAAAAACCTGAAAAATGCAAATATTCTCACATCTGTCGTCAATACATGCTATAACTCTTTTAGAAATACTGTTTGAAAAGGGCTTTCACAGAATTAAGATATTGAAGAATTCAAAGATTCACAAGTGCGGATACTTTAATGACAGACATGTTGTAGTACTGCTTAGTATTATCCAAAATATTTACTAGATCTTTTTCAGGTGTTGGAAAGCTTTAATAATAAATAATAATAATAATAATAATAATAATAATATCATCTAGTAAATCATCATCATCACCATCATCTCTAAAATAAAGCCACTCTTGCAGTTTGTAATAACTTTAGATAGTAAATAAAAGAGCACACACCATATTCACTATACAATATCAAATATCCAGATGCCACATAGTGTAATCTTCTTGCTTTTCAAAATACCAAAATATCAGAGCTGATGACTGAGAAGAAATGCTAGTGATGTAATCAGGGAAATGTTAACCCTTACCTTTCATCGTCTGCGACTCATTTAATCTCAGACACACACACCCATTATCCTTCTACAAAAACTCCTGTACCTATCAAGGTGATGAACACAGCTTAAATTCCTGGATAGACTGATAATATTTAATTAGGTAGACACTTTTGTTCTACTATATTTACAATGATAGATAATTTAAGGAGGCCAGATGTACTCTAGAAATGGCATAACTATATAACTGTATATACCTACACTAGCAAAACCTCTCTGAATAGATGAGACTTATACTAGCAAACTAATTCTTATACCAGTTCCTGAGTGAAATCAACCATATGAACAAAAGTTTTTTCAGGCTAGTAAAACTGACTCTGATTTAGGATGCTTGACAGTACAGAGATGTTGTTAAAAATCACATCCTAACCCAAAACTGCTCTATTTGAAAAGTTTTCTTGTGTAGACCTTGCCTTATTTTACTTTTTCTTTGGGTTTATATTAATTTTTCTTTATTTGTTAATTATTTGCTCTCCTTCAAAATACCACGTTTTAGTAAACTGAAGTCATTTAGAAAACAGTACTTTTAATCTGATCTTTAAAATCCTGTATGGTATCACTTTTAAAAGATAACTCCACATAATAAGTATGATAATCTCAGTAATATCCAGAGCTCAGCTCCCCATAGCCAACAATTAGTGAAAATGTGGTTTGATACAATTTTCCCTGAAGCATATACAACCTTCTTCAGATCAATTTGTAGATTACTACCCTAGAGCAAGATAACAATGTAAACAAACTTCTTCATATCACATTAACTCACTTAATTTGCCCACATATTAAACAACTGATGCTTTTATTTCATTTAACCAACGTAGAGCCTCATTCTCAGCAGTTGTTAGTTTATTCCAGCTAAGAATCAGGCCTGAAATCTTTACAGGCTTCTAAAAAGAAATAAAAAAAATCTACAACAGGACATCACCACTGTCATCCACTGAAAGTCCAACTGTAGATATGGTAGTAGCAGTTATTTATTCATCTAAGGTCCCAATTCTTCACTGTACTGCATTTGCTTTGCGCATTGTCAGAGCTAAAAAGCCTTAACCTGGCAGATCGCAGGAAAAGGGAATCCCTGCATGGCACAGAGCCATTACCTCTCCTCCTGGCTGACGCATACTGGGAACAGCCAAGAGAAAGGTCTCAATGCTGACAAATCTAGGCTGCCAGAACAATCCTTTGGAAACACTGGCAGCCAAAGGAGATTAGGCCAGTCTGACAAACTCATCCCTATTTTTGAGAAGCCTCTTTAACGCTTGTACTGGGAACTTTTCTGGGCCTTGATCCATTCATATTCCCATACTCTGGTATTTCATTGGTCAGAGATTCCCCAGAATGGCAGTGCTTGCCAGACCACACGAGACTGACAGAATTGTCACAGGGGGCCCAGAAGAGTGGCTGATACAATTACTAAACCTTAAAACAGAATCTTCAACATGAAACGAGGCTTGTGGAAGATGGGAGGCAGGGAAGTCCAGGATGAAACAGGGGTCTGCTTGAGAAGAATGTGCTGATGCCATCTTATTCAAGCCTTTAAAAAGTTTGGGGTTTGATTCCCAGAAGGACAGTTTTATTCTGAGGGTGAACATGTCCATTCATGGATAGTGACTACAGCAACACATATTAGGCCAAATGGTGCTTGCCTTACCCGTGAGTTCTACTCCATTAATGTCACTGGGCAACATTTAGCTCACATACCTTTTCACTGTCTTGACAGTGTAAAGGGCTCTAAAAGCAGGTATATATTATAGAAACACCTATTGTAAGGCCTCTTCACACAGGAAGAACTGTGTGAAAGGACCTTAGTGTAAAAAAGAATCCAGGCCACTGCATCCCCATGTGTCATTAGTAGCATGAATGGAGCTAATTTAATGATGCTCCCCAAAAGCAGAAAAAATTATTGTATAAAGAAGTGTTTAATAAACAGACTCCCCCATTCCACTCCCCTCAGACTTTTAAATGTATAATTTTTAGCATATTGCTCATTTTTCTGAGGAAAATACCCTTTTTTCATATTTCAGTGTTTCTCACCAAACATTTTTGTGACCGGAGGGAGAAAGAATGCGACCTGTGAAAATACATGGGAGCCATGCACACAAAGGACAGCAAATAAGTGCCGTAAAAATTTCATTTACATGAAGAAGTATTCATATGTGTACCATCTGGAAACACCTAAAGAGCCCTTTTGTGGACTGAAATGAGAGTTTATAAACACATATTTCCTTAGACCCCTTGCATATTGACAGTACTTTGAATTATGCTGTAGGTGTGAAATAGGAACATAAAGCTGTTTATAGCAAAATTATGGGATGGCCTGCACTGTATCCTGTTTTAATAGTACATTTGGTATTCAAGGAGCTTTCAGAAAGAAAATACTCATAAGTCTACTGAACAACATCATTTAAAATCATGAATACCCAACTAATCAGTGAATAGCCCTCAAAATACTATGTGGCTACAGGTCTCTGGCTTGTAGGTTAAGAGTTAAATACATGCAGGTGAAAAGTGACTACGGCTGTCCAATGGTCAAATTGAAATGAATTTGGTATTTGCAGTCCTATGCCCACTGGAAAAGTTCCACAGCAAAAACAAAACCCCTGCCTCCAAGACCAGCACTAACTCACAACTTTGGTGGCAATTTCAGTAAAAATCAAATAATGAAAGAGCATGAAGGCTCACACGCACAATGAGCATGACATGAGGCCCCTGTAACACAAGTTTAGGGCATGTCTGGAAGTCTGAATATGGATACTTTTAGAATACATCCATTTATGGTCTTAATAAATCACATCAGTGTCTCCTTAATACATATTTATATACTACAGTTTGCTATAAGATCTTTCATTGTTCACTACTGGGAAGTGGACACCTGATTACATGAGGAGACAAATCTCTCATCAGCAACAGCTGATGCTTGGAAGCAAAAAGAAAACTGGCCACTCCTGTTATTGGTAGGTTGTTTCATTACCACAACTTAAGGTGCTCCCAGGAAATCTTTATGTTTTTCATCTCCATTTTGCCCTTCACAAAATTTGCTAAAATTCAGATTAAGTGACATGTTGTAGGAAAGATCAAGTTTTGTTATCTATACAATTTAAACACAAATGTGTACTATTTATGATGTATAGGACAATTTTTATAAATACCTTGACAGTAAACTGAATTTCATTGTTGCATAGCTAAAAATTAAGCTATTTTTCTTATTTTCACCCAAATTTTAATATGTTCACTGATGGTTTAATTTGGTTTACCTTTTTAATTTTACACCTATGCAAATGTTGGATTAACAGTTTTGAATATTTATAGGATAAAGTTACATAGCAGACATATTCTTACACACACACACCTCCTAGAACTGGAAGGGACCTTGGGAGGTCAGCTAGTCTAGTCTCCCACCCTCTTGGCAGGGACAAGCACCATCCCCAACATCTCTTTGACCCAATCCCTAAATGGTCTCCTCAGGGATTGAACTCACAACTCTGGGTTTAGCAGGCCAACGCTCAAAACACAGAACTATCCCTCCCACTGTGAATGTGATAATGTTAAATGTTACTATAACCATACTCACCAGTCTTGCTACTTAATGGATTATTTAGTAGCTATTTTTTATCTTAACCATTTTTAAGCCTAGATGTTATAGATACTAAAGGCCTTATTCATCTCTGAATTAATTCAATGTTAATTTTAATTCCAGAGTTACACTGACATAAAATTGGATTATCGCAAGTGGTGAATCAGGCCCGAAAACAAAAAATATAATACACACATTTTACTGAGTAATTTATTGTTTTTTCCACTGAACTAGCTGTATTATTTTATCCACTTGCGTGACAGGATATCTAGGAAACAGCTGAAAGAATTATTTGCAGTGAATCTAAAACACACTGGATTAGAAATATGCAGACACAAAGAATTTTGTTAAGCAAATAACAGAGTTAGCTATCTTCTAGTCAGTGTTCAGAAAATTAACCCCTTCAAGTCAATCTACTGTGCATCTAATAATTCCTTAGTAAATTCTTATATACCCATTATGTATTTTGATCAATTTTGAATTTGCAGCCTTAATCTTGTGGGACCTCGTATTCACTTTGTCTGTGTTCTACCCAACTCCCTCATTCTCTCTTTAATTGCTTTTGTTATTACTACAGATAAATAAAAAAAGAGAACAAAATCCCAAATGTGAACTTAAACCCAGAAAAACTAGGAAATCCAGAGTTAAGGAAGAAGCTCTGTAGAAAAAGCAATATTAGTGGGGATGCACAAATGCAGTATCAAAATAGCCTGATCGCATATATCACACTACATACACTGTACCTACAGGCTGAGTCTTAGCCTTTACTTTGAATTTCTAAGCATCTATGAGCTAAAAAGAGACAATGAACATTATTTATATATGGCTGTGTCTACACTACCACCTTCCTTCGAAGGAAAAATGGTAATCAGGGTGTTGGGAATTTACTAATGAAGTGCTGCCATGCACAGGCAGCACTTTATTAAGCAATTCTCTCTCCCCCGCCTCTCCGTGGCAACTCTGAAGTTTTAAACTTCAAAGTACCAGCACGCGTCTAGCCGTGGCACACCCACCGGTACTTGGAAGTGCCGGCGCAACTTCGAAGTCTTTTTACTCCTCAAAAGAGTAAGGGGAGTATGGGGACTTCAAAGTTGCCCCAGCACTTCGAAGTACCGGCGAGTGCGCCATGGCTAGACGCGTGCCGGTACTTGGAAGTTGAAAACTTCAGAGTTGTCGCGGGGGAGAATTTGCTTAATGAAGTGATGCCTACGCATAGCAGCACTTCATTAGTATAAACTCCCAACACCCTAATTACCATCCTTCCTTCGAAGGAAGGTGGTAATGTAGACAAGCCCTATGTTTTTGTGGCTTATTATTAAGTGAGTTACAAGTCATGTCTGGACTTTCTTATTTGCTACTCCTTTTCATCTGAAATTGCCATTTGCAGCCACTCAACATTTACAATTTCTGAGATGCTTTTCTGTCCAATGTGCTACAATCTGCGATGTGTGAAACACAGCCAATAAAAGTTCAATGTGCAAACAGAAAGGGCAGGATCCAGAAAAGTGAGAATTTCAAAATCACCCATGGGAGTTCGGTGCCTTGCTCAAAATAAAAATCAATGGGACCTGTACCCATTACTCCATTAGGTGATTTTAAAAAAATATTACCCTAAAGGCATTTAGGAAAGGAATACACAACATTCATTGTCCTTCTCTTTGTCTTCTATGCCAAGTGACCTCTCATAAATCCTTGCAGGCTGCTTCTAATCATATTGTGCTTCTCTTGGTGCAATCCTGAATTGCTGATGTTAATTATTACTTTATATTTGGTAATGCCAATAATGCTGCAGGCACTTTACAAACACCAAAGGAAGAACAGCTCCTGTTTCAGCTCTCTTACTGCATATGGCCTTTACCTCGGTATCATATGAGCCTCACGCTCATTCATTAAGGTAGCCTCACAACATTCCTTTGAGAAAGGGAGAGGTTACTTTTCCCATTGTGTAGATAGAGAGTTAAGGGAGTCACACAGGAAGTCTGTAGCAGAGCCGGAAAATGCCCACACAGCTCACCAGTACAGTGCCTTAACAACAGTGAGATAGAGAGTAGAGGAACAACAAATGAGCAGAGTGATAAGGTGGTGACTGATCGCACCCATTTCATAAGAGACAGTGGGTGGGAGAGTGTGTGGAGGAATACACAGATCGTTGGATAGCTGGATAATCCCAAATTCCCCTTAATCCGTGCTGCTCACGTTCGCTCTAGGCATCCAGTAGAGGCTGGTCTCTATGAGGAATGTGAAGAAGCAGAAGGCAGGGGGTCTTCCCTACTAGCTCAAGAATGATCAAAGCATGGGCTGGAATGGGACGAAGCACATACTGTTACTGGATGTGCGCACAGTGAGCTGAGGCATCATATACTTGTTCCTATTAAAAAGTCCTCTGTGACTGAAGTTTAGTTAAGTATATTTTAGCCTTTGCATTTCCCTAATACTCCCATTTCTCCTCTTTTCAATAATGATCCATATATTCCAGTACAGCAGCAGCAACTTGCTGAAGAATAACTTAAAGTACAATATTGGCTTTGACATGCAGGAGATACTCATCCAGGATTGCTCAAAACGGAGACAAGTAATACACAACGTTTCCCTGCATTTTGAACTTGCCCACTGACAAGCTGAGGAGGACAAGAGGCACAGAAGGAAGGAGAGACTGGCTTTCAGTCACGGTCAACAGCCTCCTTCTGTACCTGGAAACATCTGTCTTCCCTGTAATAGAACTTGTGGTTCAAGGATAGGCCTATCAGCCACCTGAGGATCCATAATTTGCAAGGAAGGTGATCATACTCTGACAAAGCGGGTCTTTACCCATGAAAGCTTATGCTCCAAAATATGTTAGTCTATAATGTGCCACAGGATTTCTTGCTGTTTTCCTCCAACAGATAGAGCTTTAACATTAGACATTGCAAAAGGCATACATATGTTATATTTAACATATGCATATATCCAAATAGACTTTGGAAGCATGAGAACAGCCATAGTTAGGTCTCTTAAGCTACGTCTACACGTGAAGCCTACATCGAAGTAGCTTATTTCGATGAATAACGTCTACACGTCCTCCAGGGCTGGCAACGTCGACATGCAACATCGACGTTGCACAGCACCACATTGAAATAGGTGGTGCGAGGGAACGTCTACACGCCAAAGTAGCACACATCGAAATAAGGGTGCCAGGCACAGCTGCAGACAGGGTCACAGGGCGGACTCAACAGCAAGCCGCTCCCTTAAAGGGCCCCTCCCAGACACAGTTGCACTAAACAACACAAGATCCACAGAGCCGACAACTGGTTGCAGACCCTGTGCATGCAGCATGGACCCCCAGCTGCAGCAGCAGCAGCAGCCAGAAGCCCTGGGCTAAGGGCTGCTGCACACAGTGACCACAGAGCCCCGCAGGAGCTGGAGAGAGCGTCTCTCAACCCCTCAGCTGATGGCCACCATGGTGGACCCCACTATTTCGATGTTGCGGGACGCGGATCGTCTACACATGCCCTACTTCGACCTTCAACTTCGAAGTAGGGCGCTATTCCCATCCCCTCATGGGGTTAGCGGCTTCGACGTCTCGCTGCCTAACGTCGATGTTAACATCGAAATAGCGCCCAACATGTGTAGCCATGACGGGCGCTATTTCGAAGTTAGTGCCACTACTTCGAAGTAGCGTGCATGTGTACACACGGCTTTAATGTCCCCTCATTGTTATTAATAACTATAACACAAAAAGGTCAGCAGTACATGAGATGACATCATTGGTCACCAATGACAAACTTTTTAATATGCAGGTCTGTCAATACACATTAAAAATAAAACAATAGGCCAGACTGTTCAACAGTGTCATAAGGAGGTATACTTATTTTCACCTGTTGAGGATCTGACCCCAATACTATAATACATATACATGTAAAACCGCAAATGGCTATTACTATTGCTAAATAAGTAGCATCTCTCTGCCACACAGTGGACAGCATCCACAAGAAGCCGGTGAATGAATCTGAATTAAGAGCATATCGTTTGGCACTTCCTTGAAAAACTGACTATCCATAAAAATGGATCCAAATTATTTCCCTCCCTGCGCAGGCACTTGAATGCAGTATATCGGAGAGGCTGTGATTTCTTTTTCTTTAAAACCAAAGTTCAGATGGTGTTTTTCCTTTCACATTTCAAGGAACTTGATCAGCTCTAGAGATCAACTGGCGCAGTGTGAAAGCAGAGGATAAAAACAGAAGTTTTGTATGCCTATTGCTCTACAAATACGAAGAAGAAACACTTTTCACATAATGTGCCTAGCTATATAAAGAAATTGGCCATTGCAACAAAAAAGGCATACTTAGTTTTCCCATTGATGCTGCTCTGAACTCCTGCTTCCATGAGTAGTATTTCCCCATGGGTTCACTGCGCTGCCAGTACAGCAGTCTCTTTTACTCAGCTGAGTAACACAAACTTGGAGCCAAATGCTGCTGTGGTGCTGAACAGTAGAATGGACAGGCTCAGCACCTGCTGGCGACAAGCAGCACTTCACCAACTGCCTCCAACAACCACGCTTCTCAAAGGGCTGCCAGACACACTGCTCTGCTCCATTCTCAAGCACTGCTCTCTCAACCACCCAGGGCTCTTCCCTTCTCCTTGACATAGCTCTCCAAAGCAAGTTCATGCTGAGCCGAAGAACAGATTCACCACAAAAGACAGGTCCTTTTGGATGGCACCAGAACAGTTTTTGAAACAACAGAAAAGTGTATTTTAGAGCCATAAAGCACGTTCAAGTATTGAAGGAAACCCATTTTCCTTGTGCCTTCGACTTTTGGGCCAGCTACTGTCACACTCCCTATGCCTCCTTATTCAACTGAGAACACAAAAATAGGTTGCTGTCCATATGGCAAAGAGACATGGTGCAATTTACTGTAAGGTCTTTCTGAAAGCTGCATGTCTAGAGGCTCATACCAGCTTAAAAGAACTCATTTGTTAGTTAACAAAACTAACCTTTCACTTCTATCAGATTTGTTTACAACCTACCTTGCTCTTCTCAGAGAGGCAGGACTTCAGATGGTATGTGGGACCACACAGGCACTAGCTCAGGGGAAGGCGTTAGCATCAGCCACACCTTCCTCCTAAGGATCCCTCCTCTCTCCTAAGAAAGAAAAATAAAAGGGGAGAGGGAGAAGAAGCTGAAAAAGCTTTTGCTCCTCTTCAACTCAATCTCAAAATGATTCTTCTCAGTACACACCGAACCTCTCGCTTCCAGCATCGTGGGGACCTGCCTGGTGCTGAGCAAGAGAATTTGCCAGATCATGGGAGGTCAATATCATCCAGCAGCATTACCAACACTACCACTGCTCACTGGGCTCTTAGAAGACATTCAGGGGTTCCTTGGAAGTCACTTGATAACAAATAGCATGTCTTCATGTCACCCTCCTATTTGTGAGTGCATTGAGGGCTGATCAACCCAATTCTGGAGCCACAGATCTGATTACAGACGAGGTGGGTGTTGGTAGTTGTTGGAGGGGTGCGGGGCAGTTTTTGACTCTCTTTACTTCTCCACTTCTCCTCATCTGCACTGTGACAGGGCTACTCAAATTGTACCACCCCCTCAGGGAGTACCAGTCTTCACTGGGGATGGTCTTGGACAAGGTTCTCCCAAGTGTCGACACCAATGCTGCCTTTTTCATGTGTGCCTTGAGCATGTCCTTATATCGCTTCCTCTGGACCCCAACACTCCTCTGTCCTTCCTCCAACTTGGAAAACAGAGCCTGATCAGACATCTGAACCACGTGGCCAGTCCAATGAAACTATTGCTGAATGTTAATGGGTTCAATGCTGATCCCATTCAACTCTTCCAGGACACTAGTGTTCATGCACTTATCCTCCCAAGAGATATTTAGGATTCTCCTGAGGCAGCGTTGATGATATTGTTTAAGTGCCTTCAAATATGCTTGTATGTTATCCAGGTTTCATACTGGAATGACCACTGCACAATTTACTATCAGCTTTTTCTTGGTATAGACATCCCCCCCAGTTCCCAAAGACCCTTTGTCTCAGGTAGGCAAAAGCAGAGCTTGCATGGCTCAGACCACGTTGTATTTCCACATCAACGTCGACTTTAGCTAAACAACAGCAAAGAACACTGAGAGCCAGGACTGGTGTCTGTCAACAAACTTAATGGCACCATGGGAAACTTGGCCACACCCATGATAAGTGATCATCCAGCTAACTAAAATCATGTCAGATTACAGATGTTGCTGGATGAGAGGCTGCTAGATTAGAGAGGTTCAACCTGCATCTAATTGTTTGATATTAACGAGTACAGTACATTCACATCCTGGAGAATTTATATATCCTTCCTAGAGTGGAAATCTGAAGATAATCTCCACAATACAAAACCCCCAGTGGTACTCACTCCCTGTTTCAGATACTCAGTGAAGTCTAGCTGTTGGGAAGAGGAGCCTGGTATGGTAGTTTGCTTGGACTGGGAGAGAAGTGCACCATAAAAGCTGTTGAAAACACTGTAAATTGTATTGCATCACCTCATACATGAAGAACAGTGACAGGTCTTCTGCAATGGATGGAGAGCATTGACAAGGACATGAAAAAACAAAAAAGACCAGTCCCTGAGTGAGAGGTTGTCTAGGTTATGTCCCATTGGAAGAGCATTACTTCTCCTTACAAGCCTCAGGCAGGCAGGCAGGACAGGACACTTTCTAACAAGTAAGTTAAGGCATCAGGCTTTCCCAAGTGATTTTTAACAGTGTTTTTATTTCCTGATCCAGAGCACAGAAGTAGTTATTCAGTCAGCTGAAACAAAGAACTTCCTTCCTCAAGGTCATTAAGGACAATCAGTCCCACTCAGGTTCAGCTTTGAAGGGATGAGTTGGGTAGAAGAAAAGACTTTTGACTAACTAGAGTGATGCCTTCAGTTGTACTGAGCTACCAATAGCACGTTTCCTCAGTAGGATTGGCCCCGAAGAAGCCTCTGCCAGGCAGTGAGCTGAGAATGGTTTATGATGTGGATGGCAGAATAGACGCGGTTAAAAATTTAATCAGAATGACATGTGTTGTTAACATATGGCAACGCACTGCCATCTGGATTCAGAAACAGACCTGGGTTCTCAAGCTGTTGCTGGACACGGCCAAGAACGTTGCTGAGGTGTTAGGTCAGGCTGTCTGGGAAGGGTTCTGCCAAGAAACCCCTTGACACAGGATTGCCGTCACTACAGCAGCTTGCCCTGTTGCCCTTTCCAGTGAAAGAGCGTTAAGACCCATAAAAGGTACAAGGAACAGTGGCAAGGAAGGTGAAAGGGGAGGTAAGCTTAAAGCAACAACTTTTCTAACTTCAGTGCTTACAAATAATACACAATTGCTCCCTTTGTAACCACTCATTTCTGGTCTTGTAATGACTTTGGCTTTTGGCGTGAATGATGCAGTTTAGTCAGAGTATTTTCACCCTGCCTCATAGTCATCAGGTGAACAAAACCCTTCACCATAAAAAACCTAAACTAACTAACTAAATAAATCACTCCCCACAAAACCACCTGAGGCTCGATGTTAACCATTTCCCTGCCACTGCAAGTTCAGTATGTTTTTTACTCCATCCCTCACCTAAATGTAAGAAAGAAAAAGGAAATGTAAACCACAGCTCTGTAGTTCAGAATAACACATCAAGTCACCAAAGCACCAAAAATAAAGACAAAAATTCCAAGATCATTCTTGTAAGGCTCAAAAAGTCAAAGCAGGTAACATTTTATCCTACTAGAATTCCTCCAGGATTAAATGTTAGCTAGACTGACCTTTCATGCATAATAAATTGTTTTATAATTTCTTCATTCATTTTGCTCATCCATAATCTACCTATTTGTCCTATCTATTTGCATTATGCTCATATCAATTGGTAAGTCTCTGCTTTCAAACAAATCCACTGCCCATGCCTAATGCTATGGCACAAGAGAAACACTCAAAAAACAACTGCACTATCAATTATTCCCTGGATTCTTGTTTGATATAGGGCTCAATCCTGAAAGGTCAGAGTTCCTATAACTCCCATTGAACTGAGTGCAAGTTGCAAAGTCTCAGTTACACGAGATTTGGTTATAAATCAGTATGTTGCTATGGAGTTTCTTTTCCTTAACTGAAGACCAGATTCTGATAGATACTCTCACTCACAAGCTATGTCTACAATAGAGTTATCTGTCGACAAAGGTTACTGACAAAACTTCTGTCAACAGATCGCGGCCAGACAGCAAAGTGGATCAAAAAAGCGATCCACTCTGTCGACATATAGTGGTCAGACTGCCCAGCTGCGCTCTCAACAGATCGGCTGACCAGAAGCACAGCAGACAGTGCTTCCCGGTGACGTGGAAGCCCCATCTGTCGACAAAGGGGTCCCCGGAGCATGCATACAGCTTTTTTGTCAACAGAGTCTGTCAAGAAAGGTGTTCTGTCTCATGGGGGTGAGGCAGAAGGCTGTCTACAAAGGTGTCAAGTTCCCCTTTTTTTATGGGAAGAGGAGTTCTTCTGATGATGGGGTTTATTTTTGAAAGAGCCATGTCTACACTGCTTTTCTTCCTTCAAAAGAAGCTCTTTTGAAAGGAGAATATGCAAATGAGGTGCCAGATAGGTAAATCTGCATCTCATTTGCATTTTCAATTTCCCTCATTTACATGCCTCTTTCAAAAGTGGAATGCAAGTGTACACACAGCCTTATTGTGCCAAATTCCAAGTAAAGTACTCAAGTCAAGAGTTTCGTGAATATGGTGTAAGGAAGGGCTGGAAGATGTGAACCACTGTAAACACCCAAAAGGAAGACGAATGGTCCCTTTTTTTTCAGTGTTTTAAAATTCTACAGTCAGCTCAAGAAGACTGATTTAAGATCAGCTGTCTCCAAAGTGGAAGCTCAAAAGAGCAGCAACACAATTAACAGATAACATATCTGAATGCTCCTTCTCTTTCATAACAGAGATGTCTCTACTTTTAAGTTAAATCACTTATTATATAGGATACACTTGTTGTATTGCTTTCTATTATTAATACAAACATGACTGGATTTACATTACATTTTATTCTACTTATGTTCATTTTTGGAAAGCAACAAAACAAGTTGGAGATTAATATCACTCATCCTAGACTTCAGACAACACTACTGCAAGCTGGGAAGTATAGATATTACAATTTATGATTACCAGTTGCAAAACCATTAGCTAGTTTGGACTGCAAATACATATTTTGTGCATAACCACCCTAAAACTGCATAATATAACGTACTATATGTTAACATCAAATCTGCAATGTCTCTATTGCAGATACTAATTTAAATGAAATAGCCTAGTGCCTGGAGACCTGGATATTAAAATAAGAATTTTATTCCTTTCTCTACATAAAGAAGAGAATTATTTCCTTGAAAAATGTCACCCTGATAGGTTTACTAAACAGGTTAATACAATTTGAAATTAAACTTGATTCTCTGGCATGATATTAAAATTCCTGCTGGGGGAATTCTGCACCATTATGCAATTGTGAAATTCATGTTGTCCGTATATTTCTGTTTCTCCACATGGTGTCATGTAGCCCGTAAATATCACTTACCAAAGCACAGCTACATCATCTTTCTCCCCAGATGTCCATACCTCTACTTATCCACTTCTCTCTTAACCTTCTATACATCCTTCTATCAACTCCTCTAATTTTTCTCATTTCTTACGGTTTCCCTCACTGTCCCATTACAGCTATTACTTAACCTTCATGTACGTACTTAAGCAACCCTCCAAATAGCAATAATGGTCACACAGAGTCAGTAACATGGTATGTAATCATCTTGCCTACTGTGCTAATGTCAGTTATCTTTTGCTTATATACATGACTTTCTTTATCCTTCCACTATTTTAAGAGTGAATTACTGTTTGTTTGGCCTCAGCTATTGTTACTGTACCTGGGTTTATCTTAAATTCTTAAAAGAAAGTAAAAATAAAAGGAGTCAGAACACAAAACAGATGAATAACACAATTCCTCTCCTCTTACATCTGCGTGAACTAGCAGCAGTACACCGCAGTCAGCAGTGTTACGCTTGTGGAAAACTTATGTAAATCAGGCCCATTGACATATACACTACAACATGATGGGTTTAGCCCACAACTTCTTATTGTCTTTACCCAGTTTATAGACTGTGAATATCAGCCTTGTTGGTGTGTTTTATGGAGGGCTCCATTCAAACACTTACTGGTTTTTCTAATAGCTTAATTTTCTTTTGAATTATAATTTTGAATTGGTTACATATTCAATTATTTAAATGTTAAAATTAGTTCCCTCTGCCATAACATTTTAATTGTTTCTCTAATAAGTGCAGAGCAGCTTGCAGTAACTGTAAATATTATAACAGCGAGCTCATATACTAAGAGCACATCAGATTCTGAAACTCCCCTTATTCTTTCTAACATACACACTCTCACACACACGCAGACTTAAAATTGTGTCAGATCCTTGTCTGGCCTTGAAAAACTGGCAAAAGCCTTGATTTTTTAATGTATTTCTTTTTTAGACCATCAAAACTACAAAACTTCCATTAAAAAAACTGCCAGAAAAGTTTTCTTGTTGGCCCCAGAACAATACAATTTGTCCTGGGGAAAAAATTAATCTGTTTTTTGCATGGAAAGCCCAGTATCTAAATACTACTGTGTTAAATGTTACTGCACACTGGGATGGCTGTAATCCTCAAACCATTTTTCGGTTAACTATTTATTTTGCAATAGTCTAGCTATACTAGATGAGTTACAACAATTCAAAATTAAATACGGTGCATGTCCCCTGGTCAGTGGACACATTGACCAACTTGTTTGTTCCTGATTTATTTTGATCTGTAAGCTCTTTGGGGTATTGACAATAGAAGGATATAGCAAGTAATATAATGGGGCTTTAACCCTGTGGGAGCTAAATGTAAAGAAATGAGTAGCATAATTCCTTAACAAAATAATAATGAAAAATAACATGTTTTTACAGGACAAAAAAGATCACAGATCCATTTGTTTTCCTGGCAGTCCACCACTGAGATGCAATCATAACAGTACCTATGAACTTATATTACTTCTTCTCTTTAGAGAGATTACCTGATGCCACTCCACAAATGTCTCAGGTTGAGATCTTGGTGCTTTGACAGCTCAGCAAGAACAGCCTTAGAAATACAGGGAATCAATGAGAAAGAGATACATCTAGAGACGGCAATCAGAAGATAAGAATCAGCCCATGTGACAAAGGACCCTGATCTGTTTGCATGCTGCCGTGGAAATCAGACTGCTCCATCCTTTTATGAGTAGGGGAAACAGGAGAGAAAAGGTTGCAGTCCACTGGTCTATGGAGAAACATTGGTGGATAAGGAGGTTGGGGAGTTGGGGGGGTTAAAGTTTCCACCAGCTTCCACCACCTTTTCCACTGCCTCAGAATTAACTAGTAAGCATTACCTCTTCTACAACCCATTTTATTTTGTGGTTATGACCACAATCTACTGTCCTTTCTGAATGAGCACTAAAACAAGGGCCAAGTGGGACTGTAAGTGCTGTGCTGCTGGAAGTCTGGCCAAATTCCAACTCATGCAATTACAGTCTGCAGACCAACAGTCCCCTTTAAGTTTCCATGGGATGTGTTAGTTTTCACTTCTTATTGTGTTGTTATGCACTGTCAATGGGCTGCCATGTTCAACCCTGGAGACATCTGCAATTTGCTGATGAATGCAGTGATTCCTTAAACACCACTCATCTCCCCAAAAGAGTGTTTTGAAGTTTACTTAATTTAATTAATTTACTTATTTATTATAAAGTACTTTAAGATTTGATTATGAAAGTTACTACTGAAGTGCAAAACTAATAACAATATAGTTAAAACTACTATTTTAAGAGGAAAATGTGGTTATGTTGCGTATTAAAGTATACTACTCCTAAACATATGCACATTTTACTTAACTTCTATGCTCAAAATAAGTGATACAACATGAAAAGAGGGCTCTCCAAAAAATACTTTCTGTACTAAATGCATTCACTCATAAAACACTGATTTAACAGAATACAAAGCTGGACACTGCACTTCACCTGTTCTGTTGTTGTCCATCTTTTTTTTTAAGTGCTCAAAGGTAGAAAAAAATAGGTGAATGTTTAATGGTTTCGTACAGGACAGGTAAGAGCTCTGGAGTGCAGCACAGAAGTTACAACAATACTGAGCACCATGGAATATGATTAAAGGAAGTCTCACAAAAGTAACTGTAATGCTTTCCCTGTCACCCTCTCTTCCCCTTTATATTCTGGAATCATACATTGTGCTCAGTTCTTTCCATCACACTTATATTTAATTCTTTATTCCACTGAAACAGTATTTTAAATGTGTCAGTTCTGAGCCTGTGCTGGAGAAAAAAATTAAAAGTGCTGGTGTTCAGCTCCTGCGAGCTCTTGCTTACTTTGAGCACTGTTCCTATTGCACAATAATGTATTATTTTGTTGAATTTTGGCATCAATCTAGCTTGTCTGGTGGGGAGCCAAAAAATTAGAGTGTGTCAGTCCACCAGTTCATCCGCAGAGAAGCTCTCTTCTCACCCAGCGAGTGTTCTGTACTCTTGGATTGAGGCCAAGAAGGGAAATCCATTTTACATAAAGAATGCGCACAGCTCAAGTGCTCAAAGACTTTTTACCTACTAAAATAACTTTATGGACAAACGCCAGTCTGCTGCACACATTCAGCAAAAGAACATTTGGCATCAAAAACAAGGTAAAGTAATCTGTAGAGGTAACAAAGTTTTTAGAAACAAGGAAATGGCTGTAAGTGTATTCGTGGCGTATCACATGATTTGGCACAGCCTGTATGATTGGCCGGAATTGCAGTAAATACAGCCGCCATGTAAGGAGCTGAAAGCTTCGTCCTTTGCTGAATTCTTAAAATGGCGGACTTGCAGCGCATCAAGAGAAGCAAGCTGAGAGTCGAGACCCAGTCTCAGTTCTTCTCCCCCCCTCCCTCTGCTGAAGTTTTTATAAACCTTACAGATTTGAGTAGAAACAGATTTCTCACAACTTGCTCTGCGTCTCAATTTCACAGTTCAGCATACACTCAGGCACTGTCAAAAGCTTGACAATGTTCCAGGGAAAATATTAACTATAAACTTTCCAAGAGGAATTAAAGGAACAGAACTAATATCAGGCTGTCCCCTTTTAAAAATACATTTAAGCCAATGCTTTTAAAAGTTTCAGAAGTTTATGCTACAACATTTTAGTTAGAGCTGAAAAGACTCAAAATGTGGTCCACTCTACCATGCCACAATTTAAAAAGGACACACATCCTCTCTGGCTAAAAAACACACTGAAGTGTCACTTGTTCTTCCAGGCCTGACCAGTTGAACACTGCATGCTCTGATGTATAAATATTTGCCTCTGGCTAAAGTTCAAGCAGCCCTGTGTGGCTGCCAGACACAACAGAAAACCAACATCCAAGTGAAAGTGTTTACTGCAGTGTTGGCCAAAGAAGCAACTGCCAGCAAACAATCAAGTCTGACTGGCCCAGTCCTGCAAGCGCTTATCACAAAGTACCTGGCCAGCTGCCACTGTGGTGCTCCCACCCTTTTATAATGGTTAATGTAGTTAACACACAGTTTTGCCATAGTTAATACTTTTATAACCAATTCTGACCTATTTATCCTGTCAGTCCTGGATAGCTGAATGAGTCAAACTGAACATCCATGCAGCCTTCCACGAACCTTTAGAAATTAACCCTTTGTTAAATCAATGATGTCTACACCACTGGCAATTTAACCACCAGGAAGTCAGAATTCTTTCTGTCATACACTGTTTCCACAATGAAACTGTTAACTCGGATTAAAAGAGAAAGAACCCTGAAGCAGCTACTTATTGAGAGAGCCAGTTGCCTCTAAGCAATGGTGAGACACAGTCAGCAAGCTGGCATACATGGATCTATCTCTCAGAAGCAAAATTTAATCATTTGAAAATATTCTCCACTTGCTGACGATGTAACACTGTAATAAACAATACAAAATTAAACATTCCTCTGCCTCCCCTGCCCCCCAACCCCATGCCGAATAAACAGACTACTATGGAAGTTTTTTCTTTTCTAGGCACCAAGAGGTGGAAATATTGCAAACCAAGGCTGAGATAGTCCTGTGATGACCAAGCAAGGCAAGAAAAGAATGAAACAGAAAACAAATCTCATAGAAATGCTGTATTGCTAAACTATTGGAGTTATGCTGTGAAACAAATTAACACTGGACACGACTATAAATAGAGTGGACACAACCTATATTATCTTTCCAGTTAAGTCAGTGGAACCCTACAGGAGCCCTAACTGCAACTGAGATTATCATTGCTGTCACCATGAAATAGCTTTCCAAAACACCAATAATCGTTGCCTTAACTTGTACTAAATGAATTTGCAGGGACATTACACATCTGACTTTTAGTTCATTTTGCAAGTGAAATAAGTTATACTGCAGCATAATAAAAAACTATACTTTAGAAAAATGTATAGAAAGAAAGAAAGAAAGAAAGAAAGAAATTCAGTAATATGAGACAATAATTTAACTAAAGTATGAAGATATTGTTCTACAGATGGTTACTTCCAAACTCTCAGTATAATACATATTTAAGTAACTGAAATGTTTGCTGTTTGTTTTATACCATAAACATTAAAGTAGATTTTATGTAGTAAGTTATGTAACTTGTTATACCTCTAACCTTGACAAATTTTTAATCTTCTATTCTTTTCTTACTCTAGGTTTAAACAGTTGCAAATTCAAATTCACTGTAAAACCACACAAATCATCTAATCCCATTTTCTACTCTGTTTCCTTAATATGAGTCTTAACAACTCTGCTTGCCCCATCCAATCTCACTCTAAACCACAAATGGGCTGTGACGTCACTAGCGTCGATCTACTTTAGCTGTAAGAAGCCCAGCACTAATAGTATCAAGAGTGGCTTCCAGGAGGCCCAGGTGAATCATGTGAAAGAGGATCACAGAGGAATGTTCTGTTCCCATTGCCGTCAAGACAGAATTATCTCTGAGATGCTTCCTTCTGTTGCCCTGTTAGTCAGAAAGGTCAAGATGATTAGCTCTTTTATACTCAGTACCAACCAGCAAAACAAAATATATGATAAACCCTGATCTATTTTAAACTGACCAGAATATATACAGGAACGATAATTTCAGGTGAAGTAAACTGTCACCTTTAATTCATTAAGTTCACTGCATAACAGCAGTTTGACTTCTATTTTTTTCCAAGAAATAACATCACAAAAATATTTTTAGCAACATTATCTTCTATTGACTATTAACAAAAGGAAAAGTACCCACAAAAGAAAAAAAACTTTGATTTTAAGTCACTTTGTGTTACATTAGCCAGCTTCATTCACTGTTTCTGACCCCTGAAATTTTATCTAGCAGAGTTATGTGGAAATAAATATGTTGTTTATCATGCTGAAAATTTTTCTATTGGTCAGTTTAAAGTCCTAAAATCAGAAACTAGATGACAATTAAAATGCCATGGTGGTTTGACATGGTAGTTGTCTGTATTATGCAAAAGAAAAGGTACTTTCCACTTCTTCATTGTCTATACATTTAAGAATGATCATAACAGCATACTTAGTACATTTTCAAAAGGTTACAAAATGTTATACCCAGTCATATGCTCCTAAAAGGTACTTTAAGATGTTCAAACAGTAATAAAACAAAATTAACAACATTCCATCCAATTTGTATCTCTTTGGTTGGGCATTAATGCAAATATGGACTGAAGTAATCAAAATAATAGAATATAAATATTCCATTTAAAGCCACTGAATTCACCACTTTACTAGGAAAGGCTTAGCTATGTTATTTGCAATTCCCTCATTGCACAACAATGTACATTACTGTCTGTAAGCTCTAATTTGGCATGGCGCATCATTAATGACCTGAATGGTGGCTGTTTCACACATACATATTTAATTACAACAGCTGAACAAATTACATATTTATGCCTTATAAAGGGGATTGCCAGTCTAATTCATTTGCTATGCATGCAGGTACAGGGCTCCATCTGCAACAGCATCTGCACAACAAGAACTAACAATTATCCATTGTACAGTGAGTGTATCTGGTGAAACCTGTAAGAGATGCAATCATATTAACCACTTCACTGCCTAGAAACCATTATATTCTCAATGGACCACTATGCTTTAAATAATTTATTATTAACAATACTACTTTGAATTGCAACTGTATCCCTATCCAAAGTCCTCTAAGAATTTTACATACAATGAGTGAAGCCCTATACATCCCTGTGAAATATATAGATTTATCCCAATTTGATAGGTGGGGAAACTGAGGCACATTGCTGTAAAGGGCCAGATAGTGTAAATAACTCTTCCTCCATTGACTTCAACAGCAATATATAGACTTGCACCAGTTTCTTATCTGTCTCGAACCATAAGTGACTTGTCTCATCTTTGCAGGTCAAAAAAAAAAAAAAGGAAATGCAGCCAGATTTCCAGAATCCCAATCCCAACGAAGCCCTCCAAACTTAATGGAAAGATGCTCAATCATTTCACCAGGCATCAAGTTATGTGCTACAACCTGAAGTCCTTACTCAGGCAAAACTCTAATTTAACAAGATTTCCAAAACACTAAGATTAGATCTAAAAACACAAGGAAAATTGGAGAGGTATCAGAAGTATGTAGATAAGCAACTGTGGTACCAATATTCCAAAAAGAAAAGAAAAATGATCACAGAAGTTACAGTCAAAACAAACATTCATAGGTTAAAAACATCAAGGGATCAAAATCACAGAACATCTGAAAGACAACAGAACTACCTGGATGATCAATAAGTAGCATGATTTTAAAGAATTATTGACACAACAGGTAGCTTTGTTTTTTGTTAAGGTTGCAAAATTAAAAGACTAACAGTGCAGATGAGGTTATATATATTTATGGATTTTGATAGCTCACTTAGTACAAGATCTCATAATATCTTACATACATTAATATTTTCACATTGGTACTGATCTGAATATTGTCACAGGTTTGGAAAACGCATTACAACATGTGAAAGTGATACATAGCAATATGCTGAGTTGGGTGGACATACGGAGTACCTTGGGGTGAAGATGAGTAAAGAGGTGGCAGTTCCCTCTTACTTATGAAGCATTAATGATATATAAGAAGAAACAGTACATGAATGAAATCCACATATGAGCTAAAGAGAAATCTTGGATGGACTCCCAGGACACCAAGGAAACAAGAGAAAAGAACTAGAAGGGTTAGAAATATAGGATGGAAACAACACCAGGAGAAAATGATATTCATCTCAGAAAAATTCAAGTTAATACTTATGGAGAAAAATGATGAGAAACACATATATTCTGTGGGACGGAGAACCTAGAAAGCAATAATCTCAAAATAAATCGATGGATGATTAAAGAAAGAATATTTATTCACGCCTCTGTAATATGATATGACAACATCAGCAAAGGCCAATGAAATTTTAGGCTGCATATGCGAAGTCATCACAACAAGGAAAACAGAGGTAACAGTCTGATGACTCTAACCCACCTAGTAGGAATCTTAGAAACATTAAAAAAAGAAATTAGAGGACTGGAGGGATTGATTACATCATGAAAAATGCAAAGCAGTAGAATGTATAACTTGATTATAGGACAGGTGAGAGAGGACATCAAAATAAAGTACAAATAATTGAGGGTGGAAATGTCAGGGAGGAAAAGAGGATATAGCTAGGAATAACGGCATAAAATTAAGAATGGAAAAAATATGCTGAAAATTAGGAAAATCTTTCTGGCAGTGAGCACAACAATCAGGCTATGCAACAGTCTCCCAATGGAAGTGGTATAAGTCTTGTTACTTGGGACATTTAAAATTAGACTGGATAATCAACATACCATGGAGAACAAGTGACAAGTAACAGGATGATATGCCCTACCAACACCTTTCCATCTCTAATTTCCATAGCTTTGTGAGAATATTTAACAACTTCATATGGTCAGGAAGCACTGTGAGTAAACTAATCAACTGGGAAGTTTCCCATTATCATTTAAAGGCTTTATTTAGAATCAGATAGGTTTAAATAGACTAGGGGCTGCCATAGGCACATTCTACAGGAGGCACTGTAATTTTCCTTAAATGTATGCATACTTGTTAATTAAGAGGAAGTATGAAAGTATCACTCAGGTCTCTGCTGTAGCTACTGGTCTGTTCAGAGAACCGCAGGTACTCTCCTTGGAGCACTGGAATTACTATGGCTTTGAAACCCTCAATGAGATGTATGTTGCATAAAGAGATACCCATCTCATAGAGCTGGAAGGGACCTCAAGAAGTCATTGAGTACAGTCCCCTGCCCTCTTGGCAGGACCAAGCACCACTGCTTTTTTTAAAATCTATTTGTGCCATCTCCCTAAATGGCCCCCTTAAGGATTGGGCTCACAACTGTGGGTTTAGCAGGCCAAAGCTCAAACCACTGAGGTATCCCTTCCCCACCATAGCGTAAACAGATTTATGGTCCCACTATGGATGTTTTCACTGGAAGAGCTATCAAATAAACATCTATAAAATGTACTGACTAGGGCAAGTGTCTCATGACCCTTCACATTAGATACTCCATTGTCTGTCTGCTGGTCCCTAGACTTCCATAACACAGCCTGCTTGAAGCAGGGGGCTGGATTAGATGACGTTCTGAGGTCCCTTCCAGCCCTATGATTCTGTGATTCTGTGAACACAGTCCTGCTTAGCCTACCTCTGGCAACAATGAAAAATATGGGGCAGAAGCACAATATAAAAATGCATTTCCTTCTTCAGTGCAATGAAATGGTGGGTTGGCCATTCTGTACCATTGCTTCCTGCAAAGGGAGAAACTGTGCCCCTTAGCCCATAAGATGGCCTGGTATACCTGCATATTGACATTAGTAAATGGCAATCAATAAGGAACTCCACAGATATGGACTCTCCAGTCCACATGTCTCGCTGGCAGGGGAACTCTCCCAGCAGAAGAAGATACCATGAAGTATGAGGTTAGCCACAAAGATGTTCAAAGATTTAAACTGTTCAATAAGCACGTTTTGAAAAGGGGCCTGACAGTATGTTTTACATTAATTATATTTTCTTATGCTTAGGTTTCTATCCGCCCATAATTAAACAAGAAAAGTGGCCAAACTGATTTCTTCAAAATTATCCAGGTTAACATTACACAAGAGCAACTATTGAACCTACAATTCCTGTCACAGTACCTCAAATTACCTTGTCATCCTTGAAAGCTGGTCAACAATCCTCTTACTACTCAGAACTGTCGTCCACAGTTTTAAAGCCATGCTAGAGAAAGATACTATCAGGAATCTGCCTATATTCCCCTCCAATATAATAAGCCTTGGCAAACTCCAAAACAACTGACAGCTGAACCCATAATAAAAACAGAATGTCTCACAATGAGATTGGCTGCTACCTGGATTAGTAAGGAAACCTTACAAAGCTGTCAAAGCTGTTCTTGCACTAAGATAATGCTAGTTCACTTCAATAAGAAAATAATCTGATACTGCAGCAGTCTTCAATCCATCAAGACAGCTATTCCTCAGGCTTTCCTTTAATAGTGCAGGCAAAAAAGTGTCCAGAATGATGTGCATTTATATATTTGTTCCCACAGTTAACAGTGGGTACAAATATTAGGGTTTGTTTCTAAAAATAAAGGCGCAATAAAACTGCAGGCTTCAGACCTATGCAAACAGAACCAGAAGCCAGGTCATGGAGACTGTTTTTAAAAAGCAGACCTTTCGGCATACATACGATACATGATGGAAGTGTTTAGGAGTCTATATCTAGTTTCTAAAAGGCCCGTTTGTTTCTCATGGAATCCTTTGATGAGGCATTCAATGAAGAAACAAAATTCTATAGTTTCTGTTTTTCACTTCTTCCTAGTGTTTTTTGTTTTTCTCTAATTGTTAGAAATATTTGCTTAAACCAAGACACCAATTTCTCAGAGAGTGTAAATCCAAATAATTCCATCAAAATCAGCGGAGCTATGATGATTTTCACCAGTCCATGGGGGTTAACTTTAAAAGCCCATTCTCTTGGCCAGTTGTTTTTTTGGATTTTGAGTTTGGTTTGCTTTTTTTTTTTTCAACAAACTTGAAGCCATAATCCCTGATACTCAACATCACAATTGGTTACTGTGATGTCAGAAAAAAGGATTATAACTTCAAGTGATTAAAAAAGTAGCAGAAATAGATGGGCTCTTGGGGAACAAATATTTAAAGGTCTGGGCGCTTACTGTCCCTGGTGGTAAAAAAGAGAGAAAAGGAAAAAATATAAAATATTACAGGAGAATATTTCCAAAATATATTGTTTTTCAGCATTCTCTGTGAGATATTCGCAATTCTTTAAACAGTCCTTTTCTAAGTCTACCGTTTGACACCTTCACCACAACCATTTCTAAAGGGACAGTACACTATTGGGTAGTCACACTCCAGAATGCAGACCTACAATTGTGTTTTTTAACTCACCGATGATGGTTATAGTTTACATTGCTATTGAAATGGTAATAAATGTCCCACACCAAGGCTGGACTTAAAAGCCAACAATGAGTAATGTTTTGACTCATCATCTAAATAATCTCACTGACAATTTTTTTCTTTTGGGGGGAGAGTCAAAAGGATTAAATCCCCTTCCACTTCCTCACCATATAAACAGGTCTGTATTAATAGATGGACTATGAAGAGGGTGATTTGTCATCTCTAATATTTGCCAAGAAAATGAGTTGACAAATGAACCAGTCCTCTAAGACTTTGGGTTTCCCTTGCATTTCAGCAAATGATGTACATTTGTGCGTGCAACTCCAACAAAGTTTCTGAAACTGGAGACTCTAGATACACAGGCTCAGAACTAGTGCTGTCTTCTCCACTGACAACTATGTCGCACAGTTCCTTAAACTTCTGAGTGGAACCTGAATCACAGATTCAGCCAGTTGCTGGTATCCTGCATGGAACCTCTGCACAGGAACAGTCTGCTCTAAAAAAGCTCACCTGTAGTTCCAGAGGTCAAGTCTGAGAAAGAAGAGAAATCAGGAAAGTTAAATCCCCTTTTACTCTGTACCTTATGAAGGCAACTCACACCCATAATATAGAAAGCAAAACATGGAAGGGATACAAAGACAAAGCTATTAGGTTCTACACATGATTAATAGCAATATTTTACCAATGTAATGGGATATCTCAGACTGCCTTAGAGGCACCATACTTAATGTGCAGCTCCTTGCAGCACATTTCAGGGAACCTATCAACTGCAAGAAAGCATCTTAGCACCTATTTTGCTTTGTTCTGAAACCAATACAGCTGAAGCGCTAAATACTGCATACTTAAATAATGGATTTTAAAAACATATTAGCCCTAAAACAATTCACCAGCAGCATGTCTGTGACTCATCTAAATCACACTTCTCTGTAGCAAGGATATATTATATATATTGTGTATGTTCCTCAAGTCAAAAAGTACCAATCCCCGTGTGTGTGTACACACACACACACACACACACACATACGGGGATTGGTATTTTTTGACTTGAGAAACAAGTTGATGGCACAGCATTATTTCTAATAAATTCTACAGGCTCCTTCCTTTTAGAAAAGCAGAAATTCACTGCCAACACATGGCTCCCATTCACAAGAATATTTATGGTGCTGATAATTGAATTCCAGTCACGTGACTCAACAAGGCTAACTTATTTTTTTAAAAGATCAACTGTAATTTCGAGACATCTATAAATTTCTTCACTCTCTCCTTAGAGAGGAAGCTCCCCGGAGCTCTGCGGATGTCCTCACTTTTATTTATCACCCCTCTCTTCCAAGCTATGAATGCCATAATTCTTCCTCTCGCAAAGAGCTGGATGCAGTTTCAATCAAAAACACTCCTTGCATCAATCTGAAGTCACTAAAGAGCAGCTAGAGTAACACAAGACACTCCCAAGATCACCACAGCCTTCAGGGATGGAGCATGCTTGCTCCATGGCATTTACAACCAGGGTTCTCTCTAATATTTTTTTCTAGCCAGGGTGGAATACATTTTGTTATACACACCAAGGCATGTGCAGATGTGTATTCTAATAGAAACACATGCTGCCCACTGGATAGCTGTTGGCCCTCTGATAATCAGCAGGATGGCACCTAAAGCTCTCCTGGGCAGGCCGACAAGCACTCAGTTTACAGGGAACACTGCTTACTGCCTCTCCTGACTTGAGACTGAATTCAGGACTCTTTAACTTTTACCTTTCATCACAACTTTGCTTCAATCTATCTGCTCTAGCTGACTTTTGTTGCCCCTCCAGCTCTGTGATTCAGTACGGTTGCTTCCTTCACTTTCTGAAGCAGGCTAAGAAACACTTTCCTAAATGATGGTCCTTTTAATTACACCTATTCAGTGGAGGAACAAAGACTGAAGGACCCAGAACAGAGCCCACCCTCATATATAATCTGTGACAGACCCATAAACATCACTGCAGCTACACCTCTTTAAAATCAATGAGTGTGATCAAAACTGGGCTCTCAGTATGTGAGACAATTATGCTAGCACTAACAATGACATTTATTACTTGCTCCAGTTCACAAATAATATAAAAGCAATATAACCAGTTCTACCTACTATTCAAAGTTTCCTTATGTTTCAGATTCAACAGGTAAACAGAGCTACCATTAGCCCCAGGCCAGTACAGTAGTAGATTGATGTCTCTTAAGAAGCACAAAAATGCCTGTTTTCCTGGCTCTTTAATGACTTTCAGATAAATGGATTCTCACTGTAAAGAAGCCATAACCTTTTAAAAGGACTGTCAAATAATTTTAAGTAAATTTTATTGTTTTTGCTCCGCTTTGTAAACGATAATTTATTAGAAACTTAAAATATTTTTTCAAACCATTTTTATACTTAACAATTTGGCAAACAAAGCTTATTTTTCAGGCTTTGAACAGACATTGAATTAATATGACTATTTTTGGTTCAACCAAATCAACTTTTATAGAGCTTTGTTGCCTTCAAATATCTTTTTGTACTCCAGCACAGATTGTTGCTCTTTAATGTTTCTCCATTTAAAAAAATTCTGTCATTTTGATCAGCTTATCTGACTTCAAAAGCCAAAAATATTTATCAGCATGAATAAACTGTGAAATATATATTCAGACATAGATAAAAATTAACAATTTTAGGAAAATCAGTGGAAAGTCACCCTACCAAAAAGACATAGTATATGACCGTGTGGGAACCTCATACTAAATATCTGGGATGAAATCTTGGATCTACTGAATGGGAACACTTTAAACCTGAATTGACTGCGATTGTGGTAATGCAAGTTCTATTCTCAGCTATGTCATTGTCTGCTATGAGGCCCTCAGCAAGTCAATTTCAGTGATCTGTATCTCATTGTTTCCATTGATAAAATAGGGATAATGCTACAGATTGAACCTCTCTTGTCTGGTACCCTTGGGACCTGACTAATGCTGATCAATAGAATTTGCCCGACCACGGGAGGTCAATATTGTCTAGCACGTTACCAACATTTCCACTGCTTATTAGGTTTTTAGATGACATTTGGGGTAAATTATGCTAAACAACAGCATAGAACACTGAGATCCAGGACAGATGATTTTAAACAAACTTTATAGGACCACGGGAATCTTGGGCACACCCATGAAACGTGGTCATCTGGCTAATTAAAATCATGTCAGATTATGGATGCTGCCAGATGACAGAATTCGGGATTCGAGAGGTTCAACCTGTATTTACCCACTTTTGGAAACCCTTCTGGCACCTCTAGACAAAAAGTGTTAAACAGAAACTTAAAAGTATAAAGTATAAGGGATAAGTATCAATCCTGAAAAAGAACTTTAATGTTCACGTATTTAGTATTTGCATAAATGTCATGAAACAACTTCTAGTTAGATCATCAGACCCAGACAAGGCACACAAAATCATGTGATTTATATGATTAAGCCTTTGGGCTCCTAATAGAGCATAGGGCCTCCACAGTCATTCTCCATCTCTTGTGATCCTTGGCTATAGTCTTGATCTGAACCCATGTTAAACCAGCTGCTTTTACTTTGTGACTTACATAAGCCCGACAAAAATAGTTATTTAAATAAAGTAATAGATGGCCACACGCTCTCTTCCATTATTGCTGTCTGATCAGATTTCCTACATACCTTCCCATGTAAATTGGGTCTCCCCCTTTGTTCACTTCAGTAGAGCTATGCTAATTTATATGGTCTGAGAAGCTGGCCCCAGAAGTTTGTTTTTATTACATCTTCTTGGGCTTCTTTCTTTCTTGACTCCACTTTTCTTTGTCTCACCAAACAATGTGATAAGTAAGGCCTTGTTTTCCAGATAGCTAGAGAAATCTCCGAAAGCACATTAGCCAAGTCCGGCTGCAAAAGGAAAATATTGATATGTGGGTACAAAGAAAGATTCTCAACTACCGACCACAATTAAACTTCTTTTTAGATGAATCATTACAGCAAAGTGCATGCACAATGAAAATATTGTCATGGCAGATACTTCCTCCCTTCCATTTTTTGTGGCCTGCGGTAAGCCTGGTTATTCCAGACCCTTCAAATCTTCCAGGGAAATGTCTGCAGTGCCTAGGCTTCAGGCAACAGCTTCTTTTTAAACAGCAGCCTCAAAGAGACATAGTGAGAATTTTTCAAAAGACTGTGAATGCCTTTCTAAGACCAGCCTGCAGGTTTTGCAGTTGCCTGAGGCCTGCTCTGACTGTATCTTTGCTGAAGCTTAGTTCCTACTGTTCAACAAAAATGCTGGACAGGTTTTGCATTAGATTCTATTAGCTGCTACAACACAGTTGAAATAACTTTCTCTTGAGTATTTAAACGTGTGTTTATGTGAATTTGGCTATAGCGAGAGATGCCAGATTGGTCTACAAAACAATTAAAAACGGGGGCCGGTGCAGTACAGGTTTCCCCACACAGCACCATCAATTAGGGTGACCAAAGAGCAAGTGTGAAAAATTTGGACTAGGTTGAGGGGGCAGGTAACAGGCAAATGTCAGAACTGTTCCTATAAAATCAAAACATCTGCTCACTCTACTGTCAATGTGCCTTAACCCTGACATAGAAGAGCCCTCTGTAGGGGCAAGGAAGGAGTTCATAGGCCATGCTAATTTAGGGTGCAAGTCACTTACATACAGGAGGTCTGAATGAGGCCTGTGAACCACCTGAATCATACTTGGACCCAGTTTCTTCCCCGCCTTTCTCTCTGCCAACCAGACTGCCATGAGTGCCAATTTTGGTGGTCGTTTTTGTAATGTGTCATCTACATCAACATCATTTCACTTCAGTACAAGGCCAGGTCCTTGGCTGGAGTGAATCAGCTTAAGTCCATTGAAGCTGAGATCGGAAAGTATATTCTTGGTTCCAGAATTGGAACTTTGTACATACAAAGAATAGTTTTAGCCTCCTCCAAAAGAACTCCTATAACACATTAACAGCTTGGCCCGGATTTGAATCAGAGGTCTAGAGGTGAAGAGAATCCAGAATTTATTACCAGTAACAAGACTTCTTTAAATCATCTCTTTCTTTATTTTTCTTTTTATAAAAATGGCCTGTACCAAGTTATGTTTCACAATAAATGTTAAATTTCACCATTAAGAAATACAATAACACCTAAGAAGCACAAAATTAAAGATCATTCTTTACAATATTATTTTCTTAGAGGTGTGGGAAGTGATTTATTATTATGGATGCATTCAAGAGCTGAAGA